>NC_137500.1:2502500-2830000 GCF_041902795.1 Electrophorus electricus | reverse complement strand
ACTCAACTCAAATCATCAACTCCAAAACACTACAGTACTGAACCGTTTGCTCTTTTAAATTGTCATCATTGTGTAATAGATATCTACATCTCTACATATGTAGCAAGTTAATGTCTTTCCTTTAAACCAACCCCTGATAACGTCCTGCTTCCACACTCAGGTTCTGGACAAAGGCAGTAATATATGAACACATCACTGTGGTATATAAGGACAGGTGAACACTACCTAGTGAACTGGTCTGAGTTACTCCTGATTCTTTTAATCATTTTACTGCTGTTTTTAGCCTGGAGATCCTGGAAAAGCTGCTGAGGAAATACTGTGTTAAACTGTCCAGACAGCAACTGGTATGTGTAGTTAATTCTTCCTTCTTTTTAGAATAAAATAGATATTTTAAAGTCCTGCTATGTTCATTTCTGGATAATTTCAGGTGATGATGGGACAGAGGGTGACAATCTAGAATTACTGTGTAGTGTAGCTGAGTACATCATCCTGGGAATTTCTCTCCAGGGAAAAAGTCACAATATTTACCATTTACACAAACTAAAGTTTTGCTATGCTAAGAAGGAAGGAACATAATTTCAACACAAATAATGTATTATTAGTTTCATATGATTAATATTTTACTGATGTTGAAATAAATAAATGAATTTTATTTGATCTGCATAAGTACCTGCATAAATATATTACAAACAGTACTTTTATTACACATTTTTTTAAGCAGCGTTAATACAATTATTATGTGAGAATGTGAGAAGATTGTGTGTGTGTGTGTGTGTGTGTGTGTGTGTGTGTGTGTGTGTGTGTGTGTGTGTGTGTGTGTGTACATGAGGAGAGTAATGATAATGGTAATTAAAAGGACACATATCACAGTCTAAATACCTGCAGCAGCTCAACCACACAAACCAAAGAGAAAGACGAAGTCCAGGAGGACCAAAACACCAGCAGACAGGAAATCCTTCCTCCTAAAGAGTCCCCACATCTACCAGACAACTGGAGTGCTGTCTGCTCATGTGCTTCCACACATCCACTGATATAAATCACCATTACAGAACAGAGAGTGAAGGGCTGCTTCTGAACTGTACTGGATACACCTGCACCTCCACACTGAGAGACACAAGATTATCACAACATTTACATTTACATTTAACTCATTAAGATGTAAAAGTGGGGACAGTTACATTAATGCTCTTGACCTGCAGGTGAAGAGCATGAGACAGTAGTTACGTCCTGTGTCCCCCTGTGTCATATGTATGTGTGTGTGGAGCTCTGTTCTCTCCAGTTCCAGTTACCCCAGACCCAGTCCAGAGTTCCTCTACAGATCTTCATACTCACTGTCCAACCCTGAAACAAGGCCCTGCCTGGAGGTGGGATATAAGGAAGTGTTTTGGAGGAATAAAAAAGAGAAAGATGATATTTTGGACATCTGTTTGTGTCAGTTTTGATATTTGATTTGGTGCTTGGCTTCTTTTCCCACTTACTCTGATTCTGAGCTTGTTTGATCCCTCTAACTTGGCCACTGTTGTAAATTTGTATATAGTATGTATGTATTTGTGTGTGCTCTGGAAAGCAGGGAAGGCCTGCCCTTATGTTTGGGCCCTGGGTTATTTTGTCTGTGTTATCACTTAGGGAGTTAATGTAGTCTTATCTTAGTATAGGATATTATCAGAGGATGGTTGTGATCCATCAACCTCTGGGTTATGGTCCCAGCACACTTCCACTGCACCACTCTGCTCTCCTGCTAATAGAGAAATAATAAAATACCTACAAACTCACTGAAATGGACAGAAGTGTTCAAGTATGTGACTGTTCATTCATTCATTCATTCATTCATTCATTCATTCATGTATTTGCTATCATGGCGGTGAGCAGGACGCACAGACTCCCTTGACGATGTGAAACATTTAATGACATGAAACATAAAGGACATGCGTGGCACTCATACATAATAATACTAAATAGACAGGAACACACAAACAACAACGACAACATAAAATGGTACAAACGTTGGGTTATACTAACAGCAGCTACACACTCATTGACACTAACATTACACTAACACTAACAACGACCAACCATGAGGCCCACACTGACACGGCATTAAATAAACAGACATACACTCAACGTGAACCCCGTACAGGTGCGTGCCATCATGTAGGGGGCGTGACAACAAACGTAATTCCCCTGCATGCGGTGGGCCAAACCACGTGACTCATGGGGGGAGAAGCATTCCATTACATTTTTCAATACATTTTATATTCATTATCTAAACTTACTTACTAGAGAACATCATTTTTATTCAATCTTGATACTGTGTTATTGGTAATTATTTCCTTTGCCTGTGTATTTAATGTTCAGATATAAAATGAAGAACTGAAACTAGTCTCTAGTAATGTCAATACCAGTCAGAGTGAAAGAGAGCGAGAGCAGTGGGGTGAAACAGATTAATGTTTACAGCCCTGAGAAACCTGCTCCTTCCCAGAATAGAACAACACTTTTTGCAGATGTTCAACTTACATTAGGCCAACTTACTCAAGCACAACACACCCCAGTGCAAAGAATCTTACAGTGCAGATAGTGAATAATAAAATAATACAAGAACAGACCAAGTTCAAAATGAAGCTTTATTGAAGTGAAAAGAAAACTCAATAATTAAACCCACCCGAGTGGTGAATTAAGAAAAAAGAGCATTCTTCAGACTATAAGCTCCATTGTTCAGGGCTGTGTAAGTGTGTTACATTACATTACAACTGACTGAGGTCATCATGGAAGATGGTAGAGCTCCTCCTCCTCTTCCCTAAATGCAGCACTAAGAGTCAGTGAGCTGCTGTGGCTGTAACTGCAGTTCTGTTCTTCTACTCTGGTCAGAACACTCTGCTTCACATCTTAGACATCCACTGTACAACTCACCAGCGCCCCTTGTGGAAAGTATGTAGACTGCAGGCACAACGGAGATCCTGTACAGAGGAGCGATTGAGAGCACTACACCACACACACTTTTAGAAATACTTACCTAAAATGTACTAGATACTTCTTATTTATCATTCTCTCTAAATCTGTTCATCAGCTCCAGTTATCCAATAATCAGCACACTGTAGCATAGTTTTATGACATTGTTCATACTGAATAGAAATATTATTTCTATTCATCTATATATTACATTGTATTATAAGGTTTATAGTTCTCTAGTATGGTTGGTTCTGTTAAATATGGTTATGTAAGAGGTATTCAGTGGAGGCATTACTTCAGAGAGAGACCACAGAGAGTATTTGGTAAACATGTATTAATACAGAGAGACCGCAGAGAGTATTTGGTAGACGTGTATTAATACAGAGAGGCCACAGAGAGTATTTGGTAGATGTGTATTAATACAGAGAGGCCACAGAGAGTATTTGGTAGATGCGTATTTATACAGAGAGGCCACAGAGAGTATTTGGTAGACGTATATTAATACAGAGAGACCGCAGAGAGTATTTGGTAGATGTGTATTAAAACAGAGCAGTAACAGAAAGTATTTGATAGACGTGTATTAATACAGAGAGGTCACTTTGCATGTGCAGCACCTGCTTCAGTGCTCTGGGAGTGTTTATAGTCCTGTGAGTTTAACACTTCATGACTGAGAGCTGCCTGCCCCAGCAACTTCACCCACAGCAACCATGACTTTGATCCCCATCTTCATCTGCACACTGCTCCTCTGGACTCAAGGTAACTCACTGCTTTACCTCTGTGGTGAACTATCCATGTGACACAGGTCTACTACTCTTATTTAAAATGCACTATTCACTGATTTAGAGTAACTAAACAAAGGTATCTGTACAGGTAAATGTTACCTTTTTATGATTTTATTTATTTATTTCCCAGGATCCAGAGGTCAGGTAACAGTGACTCAAGATTCAGTGAAATCTGCTCTTCCAGGAGACACAGTCACCATCAGCTGTAGAACAAACCCTGCAGTGTATAATGATGACTTTCTACACTGGTACCTGCAGAAACCTGGAGAAGCTCCTAAACTCCTGATCTACAGGGCTACTAGCTTACAGTCAGGAACTCCAGCTCGTTTCAGTGGTAGTGGATCTGGATCTGACTTCACTCTGACCATCAGAGGAGTCCAGACTGAAGATGCAGGAGATTATTACTGTCAGAGTGAACATAGTGGCTATGTGTTCACACAGTGTTAGAGAGTCATACAAAAACCTCCCTCAGTCAGACTGCACAGAGACTGCACTGCTGCAGGTGTTGAGGGGGAGGATGTGATACAGAACAATAACACACTCTGTGGAGGAGAGATGCCCCATCACACTCACTCACTACTGAACAACACACATCTATAGAAAATCACTCTTCTAGGAACCACAACACACTGACTCACAACAGTACAATGTTAAATTTGACTTTTTTTTGGATGTGTTTGGTATTACATCTGAAAAACTGTACAAGCTGTATGTAGATGGTTGAATATATTATCTATGCCCATGAGCTGATCCAGGATCAGTGTATCTGGTTCCTCTTCAGGCCTTCAAGCTCTGACTGAGTCTTTAATCCATTCAGACAGCTGCAGCTGAAAAAAATTATACCCCATTGTTATTATTCCTCTGGAGAAGTCATCAATCTGCTGATGGAGCTGCTTCCAGTTTCCTCTGTTGTGTCCAGTTTACCCCTGTGTCTCTCTCCAGTTTACCCCTGTGTCTCTCCAGTTTACCCCTGTGTCTCTCCAGTTTACCCCTCCTCTCTCCAGTTTACCCCTGTCTCTCTCCAGTTTACCCCTGTGTCTCTCTCCAGTTTACCCCTGTGTCTCTCTCTAGTTTACCCCTGTGTCTCTCTCCAGTTTACCCCTGTGTCTCTCTCCAGTTTACCCCTCCTCTCTCCAGTTTACCCCTGTGTCTCTCTCCAGTTTACCCCTGCCTCTACCTAATTTATTCCTGCCTACCCCCAGTTTATAACTCAATAATTTACTATACTAACATTAGTAACACCTATTGTCATGAAACCTATAGAAATATACAACAGTACTAATAATTAGACTGTGATCTTCTGGATAGAGATCTCAGTGGTGTAACCCTCTGAATTCCAAGTGTCAGAGTGTAAACTACCCAAACATCTGCATGGTAGCGATAGTTGTGCACAAAAACCTCCTTCAGTTGTAGACTCAGAAACTGTTCTGATATCTGTTAATTAGCTGATAATAGCTGCTATATAGCTGCTAATTCTGCACTCAGCTCATTTCATCAACTACAAACCATTACAGTACTGGGCAGGTTTCTCTTTTTGTTAAATATCCCTTTTGTTTAATTTCATTAAAAGGCGGGGCAGTGGTAGCTCAGTAGTTAAGGTGCTTAACTTGTAATTGGAAGCTTGGTGATTCAAGCCCCACCACTGCCAAGTTGCTCTCAATTGCTTAAGTTGTAGTCAGTCATAATTCACTTTGGATAAAACCATCAGGTAAATGTAGGCAGCAAACCTCACTTGCTTTCTTCCAAATATTAACACAAACAGACTAAAACTGCACAGGGGAACATAAAACTAGTTTTCCCAAGATGAATCTCACCTCTTTGGCATAATAATAAGAATTTTCCTGCGTAATGAAATAACATAATAATACAATAAGAAATGTCTCAGCCAACATGCAGAGATCTATAGTCATGCTAAAACTTGAAAAAAATGCAAATGAAGGGAATATATAGTTGCCCAATATAACACACACACAGAGAGATGAATCATATTCCAGGACCACAAATGCACAGTGTGGATGAGACCTCACCTGGAGTTATACAACATGTACAAGGATTTATGCAGCTAGTGGTCAAAACCTTGCTGTAACACACTGGAAATACAGTCAGTGATCCCAAAGGTAACAGAAGCAAAGTAAACAAAAGAAACATAAACAAACAACAAAAACCTTCAGCAGGAGAAATCCACAGTAGTTAAAGACCAAAAAGCTTGTAACCACAGCAAACATAATCTACACACAAAAGAAACATAAAGATTAAAACACAGGATACATGGAAATGGAGGCAAAACACAAACTCCTTAAAGGAGAAAAAAAATCAATACACACCTACACACAGGCACACACACACACACACACACACACACACACACACACACACACACACACACACACGCATGCACACACAGGTGTGTGTGTGAGATGCATAATGATAATGTGATAATGAAAAGGATACATATCAAGTTTCAAGTTTGGTTTATTTGTCACATACATAGTCATACACGATATAACTCGTAGTGAAATGGTGGAGAGTGCTCTGTCCAAACTGAGGAAAAGAAAACAGGGGTGCGTAGAGAAATATAGATATTCTCTATATGTGAAATATATATATGCAAAGATAAATATATATATTCTATGTATGTACAAAATATATTAACAGTGTATGTACAATATATGTATATTATGATTATATACACAATGTACAATGTATATGGTTGTGTATATATGTACACAATCTACAGAATGTACAGATCCATTTTGTATAATAACATATCTACAGTTGTTGTGTAACAAGGTAATTGAATATAAATATATAGTTATACAGATATACAGTTATGTTACATGGTGGTGGTGGTCCCCACAGTTTATCAGTTTCCCTGATTCAGGGCCCGAATGGCCTGTGGGAAGAAGCTCCTCTTCAGCCTCTCTGTCTTGGTCTTCAGGGAGCGAAAGCGCCTCCCTGACCTCAACAGAGAGAAGAGTCTATTGTTGGGATGGGTGGGGTCCTTCACAATCCTCCTGGCCTTGGTCTGGCACCGCTTGTAGTAGATGGTCTGCAGGTCAGGAAGTTCCGTGTGAGTGATGCGCTCTGCTGAACGCACTAACCTTTGGAGTGCTTGTCTGTCCTGCTTGGTGCTATTCCCAAACCAGACTGTGATGTTCCCCATGAGGATGCTCTCGATAGTGCAGGTGTAGAAGTTCCGTAGTACCTTGGAGGGCAGTCTGAAGTCTCTTAGGCGTCTGAGGTGGTAAAGACGCTGACAAGCCTTCTTTGCCAGGGAGTTGGTGTGGCGGGACCAGGACAGGTCCTGCGAGATGTGAACACCAAGGTACCTGAAACTATCTACTCTCTCCACTGTGGTTCCACTGATCCTCACAGGTTGGTAGTGCCGCTCCTGCTTCTTGCTGCAATCCACGATCAGCTCCTTTGTCTTACTGACGTTTAGGAGGAGATTATTTTCCTGGCACCAGTTTTCCAGGTGTTTAATCTCCTCCAGGTAGGCCCTCTCGTCGTTGTCCGAGATCAGACCCATGACAACGATGTCATCAGCAAACTTGAAAATGATGGTGGAGCTGGAAGTGGCTGTGCAGTCGTAGGTGTACAGTGAGTAGAGCAGGGGGCTTAGGACACAACCCTGAGGAGCTCCAGTGCTGAGGGTGAGGGTGGATGATGCGCAGTTGCCCACCCGTACTGATTGTGGTCTGTCTGTTAGGAAGTTGGAGATCCAGTCGCACAGGGATGTATGCAGTCCTAGATCCCCCAACTTAGTAGTGAGTAGGGAGGGGATGATAGTGTTAAATGCTGAAATGTAGTCGACAAATAGCATTTTAACATATATTTCCCCTCCCTTTGTCCAGGTGAGTCAGTGTAGTGTTGAGCAGATGTGCAATTGCATCGCCAGTGGAGCGGTCGTGGCGGTATGCAAACTGCAGTGAGTCCATGGAGGCTGGCAGTGAAGATGTGATGAAGTCTCTGACTACCTTTTCAAAGCACTTCATCACTGATGTGAGGGCGACAGGGCGGTAGTCACTGAGGTCGGAGGGTCGAGGTTTCTTCGGGACGGGGACGATGGTGGATCGCTTGAGGTGCTTTTGCTACAGGTATATCACAGTCTGAATAAAAAGTGTTTTGGAGGAAGAAGAAAGAGAAAGATGATATTTTGGACATTTGGTTGTTCTAGTGACAATTTTGATATTTGATTCAGTGCTTGGTCTCTTTCTCCCCTTACTCTGATTCTGAGCTTGTTTGATCCCTCTAACTTAGCCACTGTTGTAAATTTGTATATATTATTTATCTATTTGTATATAGTAGGTATGTATTTGTATATATTATATATCTATTTGTGTGCTCTGGTAAGTAGGGAGTGGATGCTGTTGTGTTTGGGCCCTGGGTTTTATTGTCTGTGTTTTCACTTAGGGGGTTACTGTAGTCTTATCTTAGTATAGGATCTTAGTATAGAATGCTATACTGCTAATAGAGAAATAATAAAATACCTACAAACTCACACTGAAATGGACAGAAGTGTTCTAGTATGTGACTGTTCATTCATTCATTCATTCATACAGACTCCCTTGACGATGTGAAACATTTAATGACATGAAACATAAAGGACACGCGTGGCACTCATACATAATAACACTAATAGACAGGAACACACAAACAACAACGACAACATAAAATGGTACAAACGTTGGGTTATACTAACAGCGGCTACACACTCATGGACACTAACATTACACTAACACTAACAATGACTAACCATGAGGCCCACACTGACAGGGCTTTAAATAAACAGACATACACTCAACGTGAACCCCGTACAGGTGCGTGCCATCATGTAGGGGGCGTGACAACAAACGTAATTCCCCTGCATGCGGTGGGCCAAATCACGTGACTCATGGGGGGAGAAGCATTGCGTGACATTTGTTAAATACATTTTTATTCATTATCTAAACTTACTTACTAGAGAACATAATTTTTATTCAATCTTGATACTGTGTTATTGGTAATTTCCTTTTCCTGTGTAGATAATGTTCAGATATTAAATGAAGAACTGAAACTATTCTCTAGTAATGTCAATACCAGTCAGAGTGAAAGAGAGCAAGAGCAGTGGGGTGAAACAGATTTGTGTTTACAGCCCTGAGAAACCTGCTCCTTCCCAGAATAGAACAACACTTTTTGCAGATGTTCAACTTACATTAGCCAAACTTATTCAAGCACAACACACCCCAGAACAACACACTCCAGTACAAAGAATCTTACAGTGCAGATAGTGAATAATAAAATAATACAAGAACAGACCAAGTTCAAAAAGAAGCTTTACTGAACTGAAAACAAAACTCAATAATCAAAACCAGCTGAGTGGTGAATCAAGAAAAAAGAGCATTCTTCAGACTATAAGCTCCATTGTTCAGGGCTGTGTAAGTGTGTTACATCACATTACAACTGACTGAGGTCATCATGGAAGATGGTAGAGCTCCTCCTCCTCTTCCCTAAATGCAGCACTAACAGTCAGTGAGCTGCTGTGGCTGTAACTGCAGTTCTGTTCTTCTACTCTGGTCAGAACACTCTCTTAGACATCCACTGTGCAACTCACCAGCGCCCCTTGTGGAAAGTATGTAGACTGCAGGCACCACAGAGATCCTGTACAGAGCAGGGACTAGGCGCACTACACCACACACACGTTTAGAAATATTTACATAACATTTACTAGATACTTCTTATTTATCATTCTCTCTTGATCTGATCTTTAGCTCCAGTTCTCCAATAATCAGCACACTGTACCATAGTTTTTAAATAGAAATACTACTTGACCTTTAAGAGCATCTATATATTACATTATATTATAAAGTTTATAGTTATCTAGTATGGTTTGTTCTGTTAAATACGGTTATGTAAGAGGTATTCAGTGGGGTAATTACATCAGACAGAGGCCACAGAGAGTATTTGGTGTTTGGGTATTAATACAGAGAGGCCACAAAGAGTATTTGGTAGACATGTATTGATATAGCGAGGCCACAGAGAGTATTTGGTAGATGTGTATTAATACAGAGAAGCCACAGAGAGTATTTGGTAGACATGTATTAATACAGAGAGGCCACAGAGAGTATTTGGTAGACGTGTATTAATACAGAGAGGCCACAGAGAGTATTTGGTAGACGTGTATTAATACAGAGAGGCCACAGAGAGTATTTGGTAGACGTGTATTAATACAGAGAGGCCACAGAGAGTATTTGGTAGACGTGTATTAATACAGAGAGGCCACAGAGAGTATTCGGTAGACGTGTATTAATACAGAGAGGCCACAGAGAGTATTCGGTAGACGTGTATTAATACAGAGAGGCCACAGAGAGTATTCGGTAGACGTGTATTAATACAGAGAGGCCACAGAGAGTATTTGGTAGACGTGTATTAATACAGAGAGGTCACTTTGCATGTGCAACACCTGCTTCAGTGCTCTGGGAGTGTTTATAGTCCTGTGAGTTTAACACTTCATGACTGAGAGCTGCCTGCCCCAGCAACTTCACCCACAGCAACCATGACTTTGATCCCCATCTTCATCTGCACACTGGCCCTCTGGACTCAAGGTAAAAGATCATTTTATGCTTTGCTTTTGAGGTGAATAACCTAAAAAAACAGATGTCTTGTTTAATAAAATATTCTAAAACTTCTATTAACAGATATAAGCAACATAAGAAATGGAAAATAAAATATGATTTAAATTGGATTTGCTTTGTTTTGTTTTGTTTTTTTCCCCCAGAATCCATGTGTCAGGTGACTGTGACTCAGACTCCTGCAGTGAAATCTGCTCTTCCAGGAGACACAGTCACCATCAGCTGTAGAACAAACCCTGCAGTGTATCAGGGCTGGAGTACCCAACCTTTACACTGGTACCTGCAGAAACCTGGAGAAGCTCCTAAACTCCTGATCTACGGGGCTACTAGCTTACAGTCAGGAACTCCAGCTCGTTTCAGTGGTAGTGGAGCTGGATCTGACTTCACTCTGACCATCAGAGGAGTCCAGACTGAAGATGCAGGAGATCATTACTGTCAGAGTTACCATAGTGGTAATGTGTTCACACAGTGTTAGAGAGTCATACAAAAACCTCCCTCAGTCAGACTGCACAGAGACTGCACTGCTGCAGCTGGGACCTACTGCAGGTGTTGAGGGGGAGGATGTGATACAGCACAATGACACACTCTGTGGAGGAGAGGATCCACAGCACAATGACTCAGAATTAAACATAAAAATCTATAATGAATCATAAAGGCATAATACAGTCAACACTGTTAGAGGAGAGTTTTGTAGATCTTTATGTCATTCTAGCCCTGATGTTCATGTGTTAGAATGATTTGAACATCAGCCTGGTCTATCAGTGTGGCTGCATCACTAGAAACCTGGAGAAGCTCCCAAACTAGTCCTGTCTCTCTTTTCTTTGATCCGATGATCTCTCTGTTTCTGCTGGAGCAGGTGAAGACAAAACACTACAGTTATAACAATAATAACAACACATGGAATTTATCTAGTGCTTATCAAGACCCCACAGAGGCACATTTACACACACCCAGTGCATGGAGCATCAGAAACCAGTCACAGCACTGCAGTACGGAGTCCTTTGGTCTCTTGGGACAGTTGTTCTTATAATAGAGCAGGTAGTTATTAGAGAAGAGAAATCTCTACTAGTAGTATGACTGCTAAATCAGTGTCAGTCATCTTCAGGAGATTCTGTCCTGTTTAGAGGTGATGTAAGCACACACTAAAGCACTAATCACCATGTCTGTGCCTTCATCTGATTATTCTCAGCCATTGTGCAACATTTCTACCAACACATACTTTTCATGTCCATTCTAAATCTTTATTAACAAGTAAAGGTAAAAAGTGAAGCTCTTTAGGGGGTGAAGTTAAATAACCTCACTGCACTTACTTAAATAAACTTATTACACAACAAGATGACATAATGCCACCAACTGAAACAATGACTTTTTGAAAAACTGACTGAAATCTTTCAGTAAAATTCTCTCTCTCACACACAAGCGCATGGCCCGCTCTACGCCCTCTGCCGCCCCCACAACACACACACACAGACACACACACACACACACACACACACACACACAGACACACACACACACACACACACACACACACTGAGTTGGGCTGTGTATAAGGTGAGTGGGGTGTATGTATGTTAAACCTGTACAGGCAATGCAGATTTCTGACACCCAGAACAGAGCAGCACTGTGTCCAGGTTTCCAGTGTCTTAGAGCAGCAAACCTTTAGCTCAGTAACACACACACACGCACTCACACACACGGAGTCGGGGTGGATATCAGGTGAGTGGGGTGTATGTATGTTAAACCTGTACAGGGTAACTTAGAGCAATACACATTTAGTTCAGTAACACTGTGTGATAAACCAGGCTGTGTCATAATAGCACTGTGTGACTCAATTAATAAAAAGAACATGTACCAAATATTAAGGAGTTCTTTGTTATTACACTTAATACATTAGGTCAAAGCTTTATTTTAAACAGACAAGTGCTAAAGGGGGTTAGTTTCAGGCAGAAATATTTTAATGAGAGTATTTTATTGAAAAACAGCCCAGCTTGCGCAACAGAGTGATATAAAGCATTATGGGATTAGTTTCAGGCAGAAATGATCTAAAAATGATAATATTGTGATATAGTGAAAGGGCCAAAGATGGTTTGTCCCCCCACCCCTGATGTTCCTAAAATACACCGACTTACTCGTGTTACAGTTTCTACTGAATGAAACGTGGAAATATCTTACTTTTTGCTTCCATAATATCTGGCTTCCTGCTTCCTTCTTTATTATGATTGATGAAATGGCAGGTTTATCAAAGTTTAATCCTATACCTCATCACACATTAGTGTTTCTACTGTATAGAAATGTAGACTTTAAAGGTATTTATTGTTATGAGTAATGTTGTGGGAAATGTTCTAATTAAGAGACTATAACATTTATTCAAATTTTTTAATTTCATTTTGAACAATAAACAGGAACATTTGAGTAATAAACACAGACTATCTAAAAGACAGCACATTAATGAGTGAGAGGAGAACACTTCAGTACACATGTGGGAGTTTCACGCCTCAGCACACTGCTCTCTACTCAGTGTCTGTGTGACAGGAGACTGGGAGTCCTTGGTGGCCTCACAGGTCACTGTCTTCTTCAGCCACTCCTCCTTCTGGAGGGTCAGGGTGCTGCTCCAGCTGTAGAGGCCGTCCTTCTGCAGAAGCCCGGAGCTTTGGCTCACCCCCGAGCTCCAGCTGCTACCAGCCACCTTCCAGCTCAGCTTCCAGTCTGAGGGGAAGCCCTTGTTGGCCAGACACACGAGTGTGACCTTCTCCTGCTGCAGCTGTACACTGGAGGGGGGCAGGACCGCGAGGGTGGGCGGGGCGATACAACCCCAAAGACGCTTGTTTTTCTTTTCTTTTTTCTAATAAAAAATAAAGACAGAAACTAAATTAATTTTGAAAAAGGGCTGATAGTTACTTAAATCCAGCAGAGATTTGTGCCTCTAAAGATGTGCGTGTGTATGAACCTGTGTTTCGCAGAACTGAATTTTATGATTCCTTTAAACTATTTCAGACTTATATCATTAATGTTTATGCGTTAGATATTTGTAGACTCTGTAGAATCATAGCAATTGGTTACAAGATTTTTAGAGATATTTTTCATATTTTTGTACACTAATAACGACATTTAATGCAACATCCAAATACATTCTTGTGTTCTAGATGTATAATAGAGGAATATTTGTAACAGCCAACGTTTTGATCTTCAGTATGCGAGTATTGTGGTAAAAGTGAACTGCACTGATAAGTTCACAGGTCCAATTCATCATCTAATGTTGAAAATAATTTTTTTTAGAAAAGAGAAATGTAATGTGTTACGGAAAGATGGACGTGTGTGTGTGTGTGTGTGTGTGTGTGTGTGTGTGTGTTCCAGATCCACTGCCAGTATTTCCACCCTGATTCAGACTCCGTCCCGTTCCTTGCTGGGTTTCCAGCCAACTGTGTCAGCTATTTAAAGGCCCCTCCCAGAAGAGAGGAGGAGAGAAGGAGAGTGTTAGTGTGAGTGTGAGTGTGAGTGTGAGTGTGAGTGTGAGTGTGGAGTTGTTTTGCTGAATTGAATGTTTGTCTAATGTTTTGTGTATGACCTTGTTTTTCGACATTTTTGGACTTCATCTCTGGCTTCGCCCCTCCTGCTTCGGTAACTGTGTATATATACATATATTTAGATTGTGCAAAGTGTGTAAATATTGTTTGTTTGGTATTTTGGTGGTAGGGAGCGACTGCCATTTTTGCTGGGTATGGGTTTTGTCTCTGTTTTTGTGTTAGTGAGTTAGGAAAGTTGTAAGTTGTTGTAAGTTTCTTGTGTTTTCAGGATTATTTAGTGTGTAGTTTTATTTATTTAGTGTTGGTTGTTTGTTATTTTGGCTTGGGTCACTCCTGAAGACATTTGCACCAGTATGATTGTTTGTTTATGAATCATAACCTCAAAGTTCAAAGAGGCTTTATTGTCATTTCAGCTATATTCAAGCACACAACATAAACGAGGCAATGTTCCTCCAGGACCATGGTGCAACACAAAATAACAGTGCAACAGACAACATGCTACACAAGTGCAAACAATCCAACATAGTGCAAAATGCCATAAACATTAAATAAACAATAATAAATACACGACAAATACAAAATGTGCAATTATTTAGTCCAGTACTGGGAATATGTAAAGTGAGTTGTGCATAGGAGTCAGTGACATGCTATACTGAACATAGCAGTCACCGGTAGCAGCCAGAACAGTTCAGAGTACAGTGCTGGTTTAATACAGTACTCTAGCAACAAGTAGGATAATGTGCAAGACTACAACAAAAGTGCATAGTTTATTTGTGTGAAGTTCGACTTCAGCACTAGTCTGATGCAAAACAATGTGTGTGTGTGTATGGATATGTATGTGTGTGTGTGTGTGTGTGTGTGTGTGTGTGTGTGTGACTGTGTATAAGCATGTATGTGTGTGTGTGTGTGTGTGTGTGTGAGTGCATAAAAGTGCCCATTTTTGTAATCTGAATTGGGATTGGAGTTAGCCAGAGTAAAATACTCTGTAAATACACAGAAAATCACTTTCTATTTGTGCTTCTGTTTGTTTTGTTGCTGCTCACTTTTTCACAACTTCCATTATATTAGCCATTTTTACTTCTTTTTCCTTGTTATGGCCTCACAGCCTAGACGGGGTCATAACAAATGTTATTATTATAGATGAGATTAATGATTTTATCTCAATTATAATGATTTTTAGTTGTATCAGTGTATGAGCTATCTGTACCTTGTGTCTGGTTCACAAACGTTTTATACCATGTATCACCTCAGGAAATACTTGGCTCTCAAAGTACCACCACTGTGACCAAAGGATTTTTATTATTAAATATTTGTTTAGAGATTTATTTCAGAGATTCCTCCTTCTACCACTAAAGGGAACACGTGCATCATAGTTTGAGAACCAGTGCTCTATACATTCACATGTATTGATTAGAAATTTTAAGTTATGTTTTATCTTATCACTGAGAAATGTTACTACACACTTCAAGAGGTTGGGTTATGAGTTATGCTCCTGTATTCTTTGGTTTATTACTGCAGAATTTATCTGCAGTTGCAGTAAACCATCTCACAAAAAGGACTGTATACAGGTGTGTGCACAATGAAGGAAGACAGCAGTCTTCACCCTTCACCAAAGACAGTGGTCACACCCATCCCACTCAAAATACACTACAGTTAACAGTTTTAATAAAGGTTTAATTGAGGACAAACCTGGAGAGACCTGTAGCTCATCTTAGTGCAGGTAGTGTTAGATTCTCTCTTGGTTGGATTTGATTAGCCTGACTAATGATTTAAATGTACTGAAAAGCTACTAAAAGTCTTTATGTTTTTATATATCCGCTGTTCCTGGGAAAAGTATGATGAGGTTTCTTTGACCCTTTAAGAGGGAATTTAATTTACTGAAAAAGTGTAGGACATCAGTAAAAATCAAATTCACATTCACAAATCCAAAGACATAACATGGATTGAGATTGGTGGGGGACAATTAGGTGTGTAAGGTCATAGTCAAGGTCAGAGTAAATGACAGTGTTAGGTGGACAGTTAGGAGTGTAAGGTCAGAGTCAGTCTCAGAGTTAATGACAGTATTAGGTGGACAGATTGTATCAGGCAGACATGTGGCAAGGGGCACTAATATCAGGGAGACGTGTGGCAAGGGGCACTAATATCAGGGAGACGTGTGGCATGGGGCACTAGTATCAGGGAGACGTGTGGCATGGGGCACTAGTATCAGGGAGACGTGTGGCATGGGGCACTAGTATCAGGGAGACGTGGAGTGTGGGGCACTAGTATCAGGGAGACGTGTGGCATGGGGCACTAGTATCAGGGAGATGTGGAGTGTGGGGCACTGGTATCAGGGAGACGTGTGGCATGGGGCACTAGTATCAGGGAGACGTGGAGTGTGGGGCACTAGTATCAGGGAGACGTGTGGCATGGGGCACTAGTATCAGGGAGATGTGGAGTGTGGGGCACTAGTATCAGGGAGACGTGTGGCATGGGGCACTAGTATCAGGGAGACGTGTGGCGTGGGGCACTAGTATCAGGGAGATGTGGAGTGTGGGGCACTAGTATCAGGGAGACGTGTGGCATGGGGCACTAGTATCAGGGAGACGTGTGGCGTGGGGCACTGGTATCAGGGAGACGTGTGGTCTCTCTTTTTCTCTGTCACCGTGGTCGTCCTTCCCTATTTCCTACCACCAATGCCGGGAACCTCAATCTCCACTTGGCTATGGACAGCTTCATTAAACTTCATTAAACCAGAGTGGAGCAGCTCAAGGAGGAGAGCTTCTGGTGGTTTGGGCTGGTGGAGGAGATGTTCTGCTGGTTTGGAGGAGATCTGGGTACAGTTATGAGAGGCAAAAGCAACTGTTTATATAAAGTTAATACATATACACACACCCAGTAGAACAGAGGCACAGAATACCACTGCCAACTGCCACGCCATCAATGCATGTAGGCTTGGATACTGTCAGGCAGCCCAAACCTAGACAGGAGCAACTGAGGGTTAAGCGCCTTGCTCAGGAGCTCAACAGCAGCAACTCGGCAGTGGCAGGGCTTGAACCAGCAACCTCCCAACCACAAGCCAAATACCCTAAGCACCAAGCAACCAGAACTAAAACATTAAGTACACATGCTATTGCTGAACTGTTGATCTGATCGCTTTTCAGTTGAGTTGCAGACATTTTATCACCAAACATTTACATTTACATTTACATTTACGGCATTTAGCAGACGCTCTTGTCCAGAGTGACTTACAAAAGTGCTTTGTCATTCACTCATAGAATATATCCAAGTACAGCATAGTAGATTAGAATTAAACATACCAATGAACTAGAATACTGTAGAATACAGGCATGAATGCTGATACCTAGAAGTGCAAAATACATAAGGTCTATCTTAATAAGTGCTATAAACAATAAGTGCTAGAGTTTGTTAAAAAACATAAACAGTGCCCTACAATAAGAGTTAAACTAGTCAGTCAATAAGGGAGCAGTGTCAGTTGTCCTTTAAATATTCTGCAAATAGATGCGTCTCCAGTCTGCATTTGAAGACTGCAAGGGACTCTCCTGTCTGGACAGCAAGCGAGAGTTCATTTCACCATCTTGGAGCCAGGACAGAAAATAGTCTCGATGCTTGTCGTCCATGAGACCTGAAGCAAGGTATTTCAAGCTGAGCCGTACTTGTGGTTTGAAGTACTCGGGGTACGGATGGGGCTTTGACCATTGACCTCATGTATGAAGGGGCTGGTCCATTTTTGGCTTTGTAGGCAAGCATCAAGGTTTTAAATCTGATGCGTGCAGCTACAGGGAGCCAATGAAGGGAGCACAGCAGTGGAGTAACGTGTGAACTTCGGAAGATTGAAGACCAGTCGTGCTGCTGCATTCTGGACAAGTTGTAAAGGTTTGATGGCTCTTAGAAGAAGACCAGCAAGTAGTGAGTTGCAGTAGTCTAGCTTTGAGATCACAAGAGACTGCACAAGCACAAGGGTAGCTTCCTGTGAAGGAAAGGATTGAATCCTTCATATGGTACAAAGGAGGAATCTGCAAGACCGGGTTAGATTAGAAACATAAGTTGAGAACAACTGGTTGTCCAAAGTTACGCCCAGGCTACGGGCAGCTTCGGAGGGTGATACCAAGGAGTTCTCTACAGAAACAGTGAGGTCATGGTAAGGGTTGGGAGTACATGGGATGAACAGAAGCTTGGTTTTACCTGGGTTGAGCTTTAAGTGGTGGGCTGTCATCCATGATGCAATGTCAGTCAAGCATGCCAAGATACGTCTGGAGACATGCGTGTCAGAGGGTGGAAAAGAAAGAAATAATTGAGTGTCATCGGCACAGCAGTGGTAGGAGAAACCACGAGAAGATATTACATCACCAAGAGAACGAGTATACAAAGAGAAGAGAAGGGGGTCCAATACTGAGCCTTGTGGAACACCAGTGGAGAGTCTACACGGTTTGGATGTGGATCCTCTCCATGTCACCTGATAGGACTGTCCCTCCAGATAGGACTGAATCCATCTCCATGCAGAGCCAGTCACACCAAGCCTGGAAAGAACAGAGAGAAGAATGTTGTGGTTCACTGTGTCAAAGGCTGCTGAAAGGTCTAGAAGAACCAAACAGATGACTGTTTGGCAGCTTTAGCAGAATGAAGTTTCTCAGTCACCGCTATAAGGGCCATTTCTGTAGAATGTGCCGGTTTGTAGCCAGACTGATTGGGATCATGCAGCTGGTTTTGGGTGAGGAAAAGAAACAATTGATTATAAACTGCTTGTTCAAGGGCTTTTGAGAGGAAAGAGAGAAGTGATAGCAGTCTGTAGTTGGTAACGCTGGAGCTGTCAAGTGGCCTTCTTGAGGATTGGTATCACCCAATGTGGCATCATTCTGAAAGAATGTGCAGCCAGTTATCCACAGCAGTTTTTCATAGAGATCTGGCTTTTGATTGTTTGATTGATTGATTTGGTAAGTTGTTTGTTTATACAGGTTCTCTCTCTCTCTCTCTCTCTCTCTCTCTCTCTCTCTCTCTCTCTCTCTCTCTCTCTCTCTCTCGCTCCACCAGTTGTTTATACATTTGAGAAGAAAATGTGACTGACCCAGGCAAACTGACCCTGCCCTGTCTGGCCACAGGCTTCTACCCTAAATATGTGATGATGAGTGTGAAGAAGTACCGCACCTCCCTGCATGAAGAGCTGATAACATCCTCAGTAGTCAGACCCAATGATGAAGACACCTACCAGCTGAGGAAGAGTGTGGACATCCTGGAAAATGATGAAGCAGATTATGACTGTTATGTGACTCACTGCAGTCTCACAGCACCAGTAATTAAAAAATGGGGTAAATATATTTGTCACACTGAAAACTACAGTCATGAGTTTGAGAAGATGGTCTGTTAAAGTATTGTACCTTTGCATAGTGCACAAATCAACAAGCTGTATAATCACATCAGACTTATTAACTAGAGCTCAGTGGGAGACTTTGTTAAGAAGACCTACATTCAGAACATTCGACTTATATCACTGTTCATGAATGTTTTGTTGTTTTATAATAAGAGAATTTATTACTTTACCGACTACAGATGGAAAACACAGTGACTCCACAATGAAAAACACTCTGATCAGAGCTGTGATCTGTGGAGTTGTGATTATGGCAGTTGTGGCCACTATTGTGATTGTCCATAAAAATAAAAGGATGATTGGTGAGTAGCTATAAACTGCTTCTGCTGAAGGTAAAATTGCTCAGGTCTCTAAGATGCTGCGGATACTGCTGCTGTGTCCAGTTAATCATAAAACCCTGTGAGGTTAAATGTGTGGGTGTCTGCTCTCCTGTTTTGTATGAGAGCTCCAGTGTACAAGTTACAGTGTTTCTTGACTAAGGTTTTAATTCTCTTGAGATAAGGTAAAGTGTGTAATGTAACATGGGGAGGCTTGGCAGGATGCAGAAGAGGAGCCATGATACATACGACGAGTTTTATTTTTGAGACATGGAAGGCAACAAAGCACTAAAGCTATTGTGGGATCAAACACTGACAATGCTAACGTTTACACAAAGGACTTATATACACTCACATTAACAGCACAACAAGGATCAGGTGTGGAACATGGGGGCATGGCCAAACGGAGGAACACACACACGGGTAGATGTTTGGGGGGAGGGGCTGTACCGTGACAGAGCCCCTCCCCAACGGTGCGACTCCCGGCGAGCCAGCCTATCAGGCTACGGCCCCTAAACCAACGCCGACTGAGCTAACCAACATGGGCCAGTGCGAGCAGGACAGCGGGGGTGAAGGACAGGGACCAGAATAATAACAGACACAGAGACGGACACACTGACGGGCACAGGCACAGACACAAAGGGAGACAAAGCGATGGATACATTAAATGTGACTGGGACTGACACAGTGACTGGGACAGGTACGCGCTCATAATTAAACAACAGGTTATGAATAAGTCCAGGAAGCTGGCAGGAGCCCCTGCTTGTCTCCCATTCATCGGCTGGCTCTGAGTCTGATTCTGCTGTGGGCGTTCGCGCTTCGCTGAGTTGGGTGGAGGTGGCTTCTCTGGCTTTGGGGCGCATGCCTTAGGAAGCGCACCAGCGGTTTTGCCTGTCTCTGGGGTGGGCACTGGTGATGCCTCCTTTTTGCCTCCTTGAGGCTTGTGCGCAGGCACATGAGCCCTGGGGCTGTGTTGCCCAGGTGAAGGAGTGTCCTCAGATGATGATGGCACCACCTCTTTTTGAGTCACACGGGGCAGCTTGCTGATACTAGTGCGACATGCCTTGGGAGCTGGAGGCTCTTTGCTCTCTGAATCTGCTGACCATGTGTCCATCACAGACAGGGAATCCTCTACCTCCATTATGGAATTCTCCAAACAGTCGACCTCTGAGTCTAACACACGGGTAAACTTTTGGGCGGAGGGGCCATACCGTGACATGTAATGGTAGTACCAGCCCATTTGACTTATTGGAGTGATGTGTAGCTCCATTAGTTTGTTCCTTTAATTAATAAAAATATATCCTCGTATATTTTTACTGTGCAAGTGCAGGGGCTCAACACCTAACTGACCAAGTTATTGTATAAAATTAATTTATTTATATAATAAATAAGTTGCATTATTTATATAGTAAAAAAGTTTATTTATGTAATCAACTAATTTAGCTTAAAGGACAGTCATTTAGAAAATGTTCAGTGGCTGTAACTTTGGACTTTTGGGGCTGAATCTCACTCTTTTCTGGTTAATTGTATAGTTTGAAAAGGACAAATTTTCCTCTGTTTTTTTTCCCCCATCCTTATTTTAATTCTTAACAAACTTAACAAATTCTCCCAGACATTCTGTGGCTACTCTTTCTGACTAGTAATATTTTTCAACATTTAAAACATTTTGGACTTTTATTTTGAATAAATGTTGTGCACTGTAGCTTCCCTGTGGTCACACATGTCTGGCAATGTATCTCATGAGTAACAATCTGAGCACAGTTTCATATAGAAGATATTTAATTCAAGTCTGGGTATTTTCTCCCATATGTGGGAACATTTGTGGGTCCTAAGAGAAACCCTCTCCCTTCACAGTCAAGAATGAACAAGATTGAATGAAGACCCCTTAATTTCATCAGGGAGAACATTCAGTAAATACAAAACAATAAATAACTATATACAGGAAAAAACATTTAATTTTAATTTGTGTGAGTACATAAGTAAATCTTTAATTATATAAAGTAGTAATTTTCTAGAACAAGTGTCAAACTGCATGACAAATTGCTTAGTGATTGTATTGCCTGAGTTTTGCTCCGTTGTGTATATTGTGGGTTTTGTGCATGTTCCTCTAGTATCTCTGGCTGCTGTTGTTCACTTGCACTTGTACTCCTGCTCACATCTCTGCATGGTCTCACATCCCCTACATATCTGACCTTTAACACCCTCACTGCCCTGCCTGTGCGCTTATGTCCTCTGACGCTGGTCGTCTCTCCATTCCTAAATTCAGATTGGTCTCTGCAGTGGGCAGATCTTTCAGTGTCTTGTCCCGGAAACTAATGATTACCGTAATCACTCCGTCTCTGCGCTGCACTTTACTGGAGGAAAGTGATGAAATGCTGAGAAAAAAAGATTAAACTTTTTTAAAGGAGTAAACAGTTGCTAAAACCTTTTCCCCCTCAATTTCTGATTGTGTTTCTGATTGATCCTGTAGTTTTTTTGATTTGTTGACTGTCCTATGGTGTACATTTTATACTTGGATTATGTAAAGTGACTTTGAGTATAAGGAAGGTGTTATGTAAATTAAATGTTACTATTATTTTTATTTTCTGGCTTCTAATAATGTCTTTAAACATTTTTTAATAACATGAACCAAAGTGAATATCTGATATGAAATGGGAAGATTATTACAGTTTTGATTTTGAAAGAGTTTGTCTGTTTCTGGACATTTGTCTTCAACTTCATCAGGTTGCACAATATAATAAATAAATAAAGATATAACATAAGAGATCTACATGCAAATCCGACATAAAATCACATAGGATCTCATATCAGATCCAAATATAAATACAGTCAGAATAGTTGTCATGCTCCCTTGCCTGAACTCCAACTCCCAGCATTCATCTGTTGTCAGCTCTCCTGTCACTCAGTCTGGTTCTGCCAGTCATCACACCCTCATCAAACCTGCATTCCCGGATTACTGATTATTCTCACCTGTTTCTAATTAGTTCTGTCTAATTATACTCATCTGTTTCCCTTTGTTCTTTGTGAAGCATTGCCATGACATGTATGTGTGTACTGAATGTTAGCTCTGCTTGTCTTTCCAGTTTATAGCTTGTTCTGTTTTTGGAATTATCGTATCAGCTTTGTCCCTATCTGCTGGTTTGCTCTATAAGACTGCTAACTGGTACTGTGAACTCAGGACTGATTATCGATTTGTTCTATTGTTGACTCCTCGAGTTTTGGATAACTATATTGTGGCTACAGACCTCTGACTGTTACATTACCAAATCTGAATTGTGCTTTTAAATAAAAACAACTCTACATTTGCAAACGTCTGTCTCAGACGTTTGCTACATTTTCCTCAGAAAAAGTCCTTAAGGGATAAGCAAATGCTTAGAAATATTTTTTTGTGACTCATGGTACTCTAGAACACTCCAGAAAGGAGCAGATCAAATTCAACACACAGGATCAGTAGGGTCCCCTGTGATTTGCTGGGCTTTCTTCCTACTAGACAAATATATATCTCACATTGCTCTTTTTGTTGTTTACATATAATTTTCCCAGCCATATTCACAATCCTTGGTCTGTGCAAAAAGGCTTGAGGGAAGAGGCATGAAATGCTGAGGAAACTCAAACCACATAGAGGTTGACCAAACAGGTGACCTCAATGATCTGCTCCCAGAGAGTGGAAGGGCCAACATCCCTAGGAAACACTCATACAGGATAAGCCTGTGATGTGGGGAGTGATGTGGGTAATTCTGAGCATATTTTGTGCTGTGTAGGGAGGTGCTCCATGTCTCTGGATGTTCTTGACATTACATATGTAGTAACTTTCCTAATTTCTGGTTCACCCGCTCCACTTGGGCACGCTGGAGTATTAGGCTGTGGCTGATAACTAGAGTTCATGCTCACCATCATGTTGAGGTGTCCAGGAGTTCTTGCTAGATCTGCTATATAAATTGTACCTCTTGGTCCAAGATGATGTCCTCTGGCAGTCCAAACTGGTGAAAGAGCTGCAGGAAGACAACAGTGCATTGGTAATTGATGCTGGCGCAAACAGTGCAGGAGGCCATGTGGTTGATTACATCTCAATGGAGAGCCACCAATACTGAGCTGTAAGCCGCTGGCCTGGGCAGTGTCGGTGAGATCTGGCCTGTGTGATGGCCTGGTCCAGATCCCACCTGATGGCTTGCAGGAAGGAGGCAGGATGGCCTCCCTGCTGGTGGGTCCAGCCTCCAGGTCAAAATGCATGAACAGGGCATCCGCCTTGGTGTTTTTGTATCCTGGCTGATAAGTGATGGAATAGATGAAGCGAGAAAAGAAGACAGAGCACCTGGCCTGGTGAAAGTTGAGATATTTGGCGATTTGGAACTATTGGAGGTTTTTATGGTCATTCAAAGGGGTGTTGAGCACTCTCTAACCAACGCCTCCACTCCTTGAATGCTAGCTTTATGGCCAGCAGCTCTCTGTCTCCCACTCTCTTGGTCCTCTCCACAGGGATCAGTTTCTTAGAACAGTAGACCACCGGCTTAAATGGCTTAAGTTTGGGGTGTTTCCTGAACACTGAGACAGCACCACTGAGACTCCAACATCAAAACGACAAAGGGCCTATCAGGGTCAGGATGATGGAGGACCGAGACAGTTGCCAAAGGCCTCTTCTGCCACTGGACTCCACTCCAGCTAGTTGTTTCCTCCATGGAGTAGGTTGGTAAGAGAATGGGCCTTAGTGCTAAATCCCCTAATTAAACACCGGTGGAAGTTGGCAAATCGCAGTAAGTGCTGTAGATCACTTTAGCTGCCTGTATCCATACACTGGTTGCATTTATGAGGTAGCTTAGGTAGATGACCTCACACAGGTGGAACTCTCCTTTGCCCAGAGTACCTGGCAAATTTCGCAAACATCTTGGTCTAGGGAAAAGGAATATACCAGTATGTTGTCAAGGTAAACAACGATGGATATACCCAGATCTCATTAATCTTCTGAAGTCTCAGGGCATTTTCTCTGTTTTTGCATACTTTCTTAAATTCACTTTAAAGGTTCTTACTTGTGATACCCATATGTTTCATGAGAAAATGTTCAGACAAATCTTAGCTCTATTCCTAATGAGGTACCATTTGACCTAGAGCACTATATAAAGAAATATCAACTGTTTTGATGTTGGAAATAAAATCAAATTGTGACCCAAACTTTTTGGGCCACAAATGTAGTGAAATATATGAATAAAGTAGTATAGAAATGTGTAATAAATGTTTAAAATGATATTTTGTACAATCATTTATTGAGTAAAAGTGTGGTCTGTCACATTACTTTCAACAAATCTTAACAGGACTGACATAAAATATGACTGAACAATGACGTTAAATTAGATATCAAGCCTTACAGAATATCAAAATATAAAGCTTCATGTGTATAAGTGAAAAATGAGCATTATAACTATAACCAAAATATGCCAAAAACCAGAAAAGTCTCATCTGCACAGTACAGTATTCAGCATAGCCAAAACATGTCAGTCCATCCATATACTAAACTACCTTTCACACTAAAACGTCTACAATGTAAACCTTTGCTATTTGACATTTAAGTTTCTCAAACAAAAGTCATGACTATTGTATTACAAATCAATTTCACGAATTATGCACAAAAGCAGCAATGAGGATATTTCACCAGGAGGTCATTAGGAACTCTGTGGTCCCTTCAAGCCTTCAGCCTGCTGTCCTTCTATACGTAGAAGACACTGAGGTGGAGGTGGAGGGGTAAATGTACTCCTGCTCTAAGGCCTGCTGAATATACTGCTCCATCACTCGGTTTTCCTACTGAGATAAAGGGTAAACCTTACACTGAGGGCAGGTGTTATCCAGTAGTTTGACGGAGCAGTCGGTTTTTCTGTGTGGAGGAAGCTGTGTGGCCTTTACTGGGCTGAATACCTCAGTGAGGTCTTGATAGGGAGCTGGGATGGAGATGTCAGACTCAGCGCTGGACTCTTGATGGAGGTGAACTGGGAGGGCAGGACCACTGAGGTGAGGCAGTGATGTGGCAATGGGGTGAACATTCAAGAATGTTGTTGTCTGCCAGTAAATGAGGGGGTGGTGAGTGTGTAACCAGGGTTGTCCTCAACTGATGGGATGAGAGGTGTGTAGTGAGTAGTGTGTTTAGTGTAGTGTAGTGTAGTGTGTAGTGTAGTGTAGTGATTAGTGTAGTGTAGTGTAGTGTAGTGTGTAGTGTAGTGTGTAGTGTAGTGTAGTGTGTAGTGTAGTGTGTAGTGTAGTGTGGTGTAGTGTAGTGTAGTGTAGTGTGGTGTAGTGTAGTGTAGTGTAGTGTGTAGTGTAGTGTGTAGTGTAGTGTAGTGTGTAGTGTAGTGTAGTGTAGTGTGTAGTGTAGTGTGTAGTGTAGTGTAGTGTAATGTAGTGTAGTGTAGTGTAGTGTAGTGTAGTGTAGTGCAGTCCTGGGCAGGAGTAGGTGTGTCCCTCCTGCTGGACAACCAGCCTACCGTGACAAGAGGGGGAATCGATAACTAATAAAGAAACGTGTTCTGTATGGAGGGTGCTGGTCTATGATATAATAAGATCAGAAAAGACTTTATTATCATTGTACATGTACAACAAAACAGGTAGATCACAGCATCAATAAAAATAATAAAATAATATAATAGGAATAGAATGGCAATTTAAAAATAAACATTTGCAGGGCTTCATATGTATACAGCAGACATGGAAAGTGCAAAAATGATGTGTGAACAAGAAGTGTAAACAGTGAGGTGAGTGTAGGAATATGGAGGGTGTTGTTAAACATGTTCTCTTTACTAAGAATAAGGTTTTTCTTATTTAGTTCATTTAATCAGGCTAATGATACACTCACCAGCACAAGAGGAATGAATGTTAGGTGGTGTTGGTGTAGCTGCAGGGAGAGTGAGCCACCAACCTGGACAGCAGGGGGCGACACAGTCCACCTCAGCAGGACTAAAGAGAGAGAGAGAGAGAGAGAGAGAGAGAGAGAGAGAGAGAGAGATCGAGCGAGTGAGAGAGAGAGAGAGATCGAGCGAGTGAGAGAGAGAGAGAGAGATCGAGCGAGTGAGAGAGAGAGAGAGAGAGAGAGAGAGAGAGAGAGAGAGAGAGAGAGAGAGAGAGAGAGAGAGAGAGCGAGCAGTGGGGTGTAACTCAGATTTGCATTACCAGGGCTGAGTGATTCTCTTTCTCCCAGAATAGAGCCACACTTTCACCAGATGTTCTGCTCTGTTCAGATAAGCTCACTCAGGCACAAGAAACTGTCTGGTAACATTAATAAAGATGTTTGTCTCTTACAAAACAGCAGACAATGTCCAAAATGAAGCTTTATTTCAGTGGAAGTAACAGAAATGCCAGGACACAGAACAGAATACAAACAGAGCTGCTGCATTCTGTTCTCCTGCACTGGTCAGAACTCCCTCCTGCACCTCTGAGACGTCCACAGTCCAGTTTACCACTCACTGAGTTTAGTGCCTCATCCACAAGTCAACCATAGAGATACATTCTAATGAAGCTGTCATTCAAAAACCGCTTTGACTTTATAGTGACCACACACACACACACACACACACACACACACACACACACACACACACAACCCTAAGCTTCATATTTTATCTTTAATCTTTAATTATTTTTCCCATCTCCACCTAAACTAATATTTAATGAATGTTAATAATCTATTATATTTTGTATTGTCAAAAAGGTGCAGAATACCTCAGTTCATTTGCAAAATAATTCATCCAATAACATGACAATGACAATGTGTTTCATCTGCTCTGCATCCACTTGGTCTCCTGCTGTGATGATGGTGTGTAGTCTGTCTAACGTGAGTGTGGACTCTGAAGATGGTGTGTATTCTGTCTAATGTGTTTGTTTAGACTGGTATATTTATGCTACAGGTCTTTTACTTAAAGACAGATAAAGTCACCAGTTGCATTTTATAGTGCTTAGACCTGATTGGTGAATTCACAATTAATCACTCAAGTAATCATCCCAGTTAATCATCCCAAGTACATTTGACAGCTGTGTTTGATCAGTTGGTTCACAGGTGGGAGGTTTTGAAATGAAGTCATGTTAGATTTCTATGTCTAATGTAGAGAAGTGTGTTGAATAGAAGGGTGTGTGTGTGTGTGTGTGTGTGTGTGTGTGTGTGTGTGTGTGTGTGTGTGTGTGTGTGTGTGTGTGTGTGTGTGTGTGTGTGTGTGGTGATTTGATTAACGTCTAAGGCTGAGAATGTGCTTATAGTTGTGCAATTCTGGACTGAGGTTTTGCTATCTAAGTGTCAGATTTCACTAACTATATTTTTAATTATAGTGTGTAATGAATCATAAAAAACAAATACAGAGACGCCACAGAGAGTATTTGGTAGACTTGTATTAATACACAGCGAGGCCACAGAGAGTATTTTGTAGATGTCTATTAATACAGAGAGGCCACAGAGAGTATTTACTAGATGTGTATTAATGCAGAGAGGCCACAGAGAGTATTTGGTAGAGGTGTATTAATACAGAGAGGCCACAGAGAGTATTTGGTACAGGTGTATTAATAAAAAGAGGCCACAGAGAGTATTTCGTAGACATGTATTACTACAGAGAGGCCACAGAGAGTATTTGGTAGATGTGTATTAATACAGAGGTCACAGAGAGTATTTGGTAGATGTGTATTAATACAGAGAGGCCACAGAGAGTATTTGGTAGATGTGTATTAATATTGAGGTCACAGAGAGTATTTGGTAGACGTGTATTGAAACAGCGCAGTAACAGAGAGTATTTGGTAGATGTGTATTAATACAGAGAGGCCACAGAGAGTATTTGGTAGATGTGTATTAATACAGAGAGGCCACAGAGAGTATTTGGTACAGGTGTATTAATACAGAGAGGCCACAGAGAGTATTTGGTAGATGTGTATTAATACAGAGAGGTCACAGAGAGTATTTGGTAGACGTGTATTAAAACAGCGCAGTAACAGAGAGTATTTGGTAGATGTGTATTAATACAGAGAGGCCACAGAGAGTATTTGGTAGACGTGTATTAAAACCGAGCAGTGACAGAGAGTATTTGGTAGATGTGTATTAATACGGAGAGGCCACAGAGAGTATTTGGTAGATGTGTATTAATACAGAGGTCCCAATGAGTATTTAGTAGATGTGTATTAATACAGAGAGGCCACAGAGAGTATTTGGTAGATGTGTATTAATATAGAGGTCACAGAGAGTATTTGGTAGACGTGTATTAAAACAGAGCAGTAACAGAGAGTATTTGCTAAAGGTGTATTAATACAGAGAGGCCACAGAGAGTATTTGGTAGATGTGTATTAATATTGAGGTCACAGAGAGTATTTGGTAGACGTGTATTAAAACAGCGCAGTAACAGAGAGTATTTGGTAGATGTGTATTAATACAGAGAGGCCACAGAGAGTATTTGGTAGATGTGTATTAATACAGAGGTCACAGAGAGTATTTGGTAAATGTGTATTAATACAGAGAGGCCACAGAGAGTATTTGGTAGATGTGTATTAATATTGAGGTCACAGAGAGTATTTGGTAGACGTGTATTAAAACAGCGCAGTAACAGAGAGTATTTGGTAGATGTGTATTAATACAGAGAGGCCACAGAGAGTATTTGGTAGATGTGTATTAATACAGAGAGGCCACAGAGAGTATTTGGTACAGGTGTATTAATACAGAGAGGCCACAGAGAGTATTTGGTAGATGTGTATTAATACAGAGAGACCGCAGAGAGTATTTGGTAAAGGTGTATTAATACAGAGAGGCCACAGAGAGTATTTGGTAAAGATGTATTAATACAGAGAGGCCACAGAGAGCATTTGGTAGACGTGTATTAAAACAGAGCAGTAACAGAGAGTATTTGGTAAAGGTGTATTAATACAGAGAGGTCACTTTGCATGTGCAGCACCTGCTTCAGTGCTCTGGGAGTGTTTATAGTCCTGTGAGTTTAACACTTCATGACTGAGAGCTGCCTGCCCCAGCAACTTCACCCACAGCAACCATGACTTTGATCCCCATCTTCATCTGCACACTGGTCCTCTGGACTCAAGGTAGGATTTAAATAAGTTGAATGAATAAAATAAAATTAAGTCAGTGAATGATTAAGTATTTTAATAATAGTTAGACATAATATCTTTCTTATTCCTGCATTTTCTCTTATTCTGAATCCAGAGGTCAGGCCATTGTTATTCTCTCATGTTTAATCATGATTCATACTGACTTCTTTTTTTTTTTTTTCCCCAGAATCCATGTGTCAGGTGACTGTGACTCAGACTCCTGCAGTGAAATCTGCTCTTCCAGGAGAAACAGTCACCATCAGCTGTAGGACCAGCCACAGAGTGGATGATGGTGTTGATCTGTTTTGGTACTTGCAGAAACCCAGAGAAGCTGCTAAACTCCTGATCTACTATGCTACTAATTTATGGTCAGGAACCCCAGCTTGTTTCAGTGGTAGTAGATCTAGATCTGACTTCACGCTGACCATCAGAGAGGTCCAGACTGAAGACGCTGGAGATTATTAGTGTCTGGGTGAATTTTACCTCAATGGTAGCTGAGTGTTCACACAGTGTTAGAGAATCATACAAAAACCTCCCTCAGTCTGAACACACTAAACATACAAATCTATGAGCTACAACTGCCCAGGAATTCTGGAGAAGCTCCCAAACATCTCCCTTCTCTCTTTTCTTTGAGCAGCTGATCTCTCTGTTTCTGCTGGAGCAGGTGAAGACAAAACACTACAGTTATAACAATAACAACAACACATGGCATTTATCTAATGCTTATCAAGACCCCAAAGAGGCACATTTACACACACCCAGTGGAGCATCAGAAACCAGTCACAGCACTGCAGTACTGAGTCCTTTGGTCTCTTGGGGCAGTTGTTCTTATAATAGAGCAGGTAGTTATTAGTGGAGAGAAATTTCTACTAGTAGCATGACTGCTAAAGCAGTGTCAGTCATCTTCTGGAGGTTCTGTCCTGTTTAGAGGTGATGTAAGCACACACTAAAGCACTAATCACCATGTCTGTGCCTTCATCTGATTATTCTCAGCCACTGTGAAACACTTCTACCAAAAAATACAGTTCATGTTCATTATAAATGTTTATTACCAACAATCAAAGGTGTAAAAGTAGAGATATTTAGGGGGTAATGTTTAATAATCTTATTATAATTTACTAAATGCCACCAGCCAAAGAACATTCAGTAAAATCTTCTATCTCACACTAAACCATTTGCTTTGGTGTGAAGGACATGCTTGTGTCATAAATTCACTGTATGACTCAAATAATATAAAACATACCAAACATTAAGCAGTTATTTACTGTTACATTTATTACATTTAGCTTGAAGCTTTATTTTAAACTGATACCAGAGGCCTGGAGCATAAAGTTTCTATTATAAAATCTTTTGGGAAAATATATTAGGACTGTGGGTTTTTAATAAAAAGTTGGTTGTTTTTTAATATAAAACCTGTACTTTCTTTTGCAATAAAAAACAACTTTATTACCTCCTAAGGGACCCATAACAATATTTTATTAAAACAGCCCAGCGTGTGTTAAAAAGTGATATGCGGTTAGTTTCAGGCATAAATTTATAAACAATAATAATATTATGGTATATGGAGAGGACCAAAGATGTTTTAGCACCCACTCCATGATGTTCCAAAAATACACTGACTTACACATTACAGTTTCTAGTGAATGAAACTTATGTTGAGTCATCTTATTTCCTGGTTCCTTAACAAACTTTAGCAAGAGTGGTCAAATAGCAACATTATCAAAGTTTAATCCTATAACTCATTACACACACGGACCTCTGAAGTACAGACAATTAGCACTTTAAAGGCATTTCTTGTTCTGTGCAATGTTGGCATAGAATCTTCAATTAAGACTATAATGTTGTTTGTTCACATTTTTTATTTCATTTTGACCAATAAACAGAGGAACATTTGAGTAATAAACACAGTTGAACTAAAAGACAACACATTAATGAGTGAGAGGAGAACACTTCAGTACACATGTGGGAGTTTCACGCCTCAGCACACTGCTCTCTACTCAGTGTCTGTGTGACAGGAGACTGGGAGTCCTTGGTGGCCTCACAGGTCACTGTCTTCTTCAGCCACTCCTCCTTCTGGAGGGTCAGGGTGCTGCTCCAGCTGTAGAGGCCGTCCTTCTGCAGAAGCCCGGAGCTCTGGCTCACCCCCGAGCTCCAGCTGCTACCAGCCACCTTCCAGCTCAGCTTCCAGTCTGAGGGGAAGCCCTTGTTGGCCAGACACACGAGTGTGACCTTCTCCTGCTGCAGCTGTGCACTGGAGGGGGGCAGGACCGTGAGGGTGGGCGGGGCGTCACCTAGGAGACACAACACAGTCTACAGCTCAGACAGGCAGGAACCGTTAGCAGGAAAATCAGTTGTGTTTCACTTCCTCTTTTATTATTTATATTATTTTATTTATGTTTGTATGTATTACATCAACAACCTTTATTTTCAATGTTATTTTCCCTGGACATCAGAACCTAGGATATATAATTAATGAAACAATCAAATGAATATAACTTATAGTCATAAATAAATTAAAATGGAAGTATATTTAACAGACGGTGGTTGTTCAGTATGCAAGTATTACGGTTAAAGTGCTTTGCATCAACAACCTCCAGTCAGGGACAAACACTTATACTAATGAAAATTAACCCAGTAGTCGGAATAAAGGTTTGATGGCGAATATTGCTGAAACATTTATGCTTTTGATAAAAAAACGATAACAATGTGGGTCGATTTACACTAAAATCTCGCAACACCACTGTAACGGTTAGGATAAACGCGCTAATAAATTCACCTTTAATGCGCTTTAATAAAGTGACATTTATTACAAAAAATACCTACTTAAAATTGTGATTTACTGGGAATAAAAAGTGAAGTTCTTCTTACGTCCAGTGTCCTCCACACTAACTTCGTTTAAGGTCCGTACATAAACCTGCTCTAAACACACTGCCGTCTCCTCTCTTTACAGCGCCGTAGTTTAGCTTCAGAGTTAGTGAACGATACAACCCCAAAGATGCTTGTTTTTCTTTTCTTTTTTGTAATAAAAAAGTTATCAAAGATACTACATACATAAAATATACAGTTAGAAATACAGCTAAATAAAGATATAAAAAATTAAGGCAGAAACTAAATTAAAAGAAACTAAAGAAACTAAAAATTTTGAATAAGGGCTGATAGTTACTTAAATCCAGCAGAGTTTTGTGCCTCTAAAAGTGTGCGTGTGTGCATTAACCTGTGTTTCACAGAACTGAATTCGGTGATCCCTTTAAACTATTTCAGACTCGTATCGTTAATGTTTATACGTTAGATATTTGTAGACTCTGTAGAATCATAACAATTGGTTACAAAATTTGTGTTTTTGGATATATTTTTCATATTTTTGTACACTAATATCATTTAATGCAACATCCAAGTCAAGACAATTTATTTAAACACTTGTGTTCTAGATGTATAATACAGGAATTTGAGTATTTGTAACAGCCAACGTTTTGATCCTTCAGTATGGGAGTATTGTATTTCTGCCTTTTAAAATAAACCCAGCATGCAGATAAAAGCTTGTTGAGAGATATTTCTGAAACATGTATGTTTTTACTACTGAAAGACATTTAAGAAACTCTTCATCGGTATAAAGTAAAAGGTCTATAAGGACATAGCAGCGGTTATGATATAGGAAGATACTTAACGTCACAATTAGTCTATAAAAGAGTACGAGTAGTTTACAAAACCACCGTGCATACTGACGCAACGTTACATGTGTGGATAGTTGTGAAGAAAATTTAAAGTCTACTTACGTCCAACTGATAGTTTTGTTCCACCACCGAAAGTCCACCACAGAGCTACAATCTCGTTTACTGTCCGTACAAAAACCTCCTGATCTAAACACGCCGCTCTCGCCACTATTTACCGCGTAATATATAGCTTCGATATTAATGATTTAGAAAACTCATAAAGGACTTACCCAAAAGCTTTTTAGATTTTTAAAATAATAAAATAAAATACACACATATATTTTATTATTAGATAAATTACGTCGTAATAGCTGTTGCCCCGTAAACCACATTAAATGCAACCGCAACAAGTTTTTAAGTCTGCATTATTATCAAACATCAAACATGTCGATTATGATTTCAGAAAATACCAACTTTTGTATAAGCAGTGAAAGTTACTTACGTCCAATTGAGAGTTTTGTGCCGCCACCAAAAGGGTACCACAGTGATACGAAGTCGTTCAGTGGTCGTACAAAAACCTCCTGCACTAAAGAAGCCGCTCTCCCTCTTTGCGTTTTAGAAAGCCTTTTTCAAAACAATAATGAACTGCTACAATTTTTACTTTTTAAAATATGCAAGAAAATATCTAGGCATTAAAAATAAATTAACTAATTTTCTTGCAGCTCATATTTTTCCGGTTGCTCGTTTTTCGAATGTTAAAATTAATCTTAATTGGTATTATCGAAATAACTGTACATTAAAAAGTTTATGGAAAATTAATATAAAATAACCTTTTGATACAATTTTTTTGGACGTATCAATATAACTTTACAGAATCAATGATCAATGCTAAGAAAAGTAGGAGGACTAATGAAAGCATTCTATCTGAACATTGTAAATGTACTGTGAATTTCTGCTAAATAACCGAATAATGATCCAATAAAATGTTTGTATATTTAATGCCTTGTTTTTGTTTGGCAGCATCTTCAGTACAATCAAATATGAAACCAGACAAAGAATCAACAAAAACAGTCACAGAGAGTGACACTGTAAACAAACAAAAATTAAGATGCATTGAATAATGTGAGACTGCCCTCCACTGGTTCTTGACAAAACACTACAACGATCTGAACGTCCAGACTGCCTGAGTCATTGTATTAAGAACTTGATCAGGAAAAGTAGCATACATTGAAAATACTCAATTTTGCTCTAATATAAGTAAATGAAAATATAATTAAGAAGCTTAAAACTGAATTTAAGAAAATATGCAAAAACAGAGGCAATGCCCTGAGACTTCAGTGGGTTAAACATATTATCCAAGTATACAAGCTGATCCAGGATCAGTGTATCTGGTTGTAAATGCAGTCCCGTTACCCCACAGAAAACCAGTGAAGTCCCTGGGAAACAGGAGTTTTTACTGTCACGAAAGAGGGCACTTGATAGCTGCATGTCCAGCTTTGATGCATAAAAATATACGAAATGTAAATGTGGTCAATGTGTTTTTGTTTATTGTTTAATTGTTGTCATTTAATTAATCATTTAATCATTTCTGTCACTGACCCTACTTAGACTGGGTTGTAACATCTGTTTCAGCAACACGGAACTCCACGTGCTTCAGAACCCTGGACAGCTCCCACAATAGAGCTAATGAGACCCAGGTGAAGCTCATCACAGAGACACTCCTGAACTCACCCAATCCACTGATCTCCAATCAGCCCAGAGCCAGACGAAGAGCCAACTGTACTGAGGGAGGAACTGCAGTTGTCTCACACATTGCTCATCTTCTTCTCAGAGGCAAAGAGCCAGTGATCTCCAAATGTGCAGAGAACTGAATGAAGAGCCACATTTACAAAACACATCAGACTCTTACCCACACCTGGCCAAATATATAGAATTTTCCTGATATATTCTTCTGTGTTTACTGTTTGTCCTACAATGTATTGAACAGAAATAGCAAAGGTCACATTGCACACCAGAAACCAATAGAAAGAAACAATAAATACTGTTACGACCCCGTCTAGGCTGGGAGGGTTTTGAGTATTACTACAGTGGAAATGAGTAATGGAATGAATAACCAGACAAAGATGACAGCAAACATCTAGTGTATTTAAATGTTTTTGGTGTTTAAAGACAAGAAACTGGTGCAATCGCATCAGGAGTGACCAAGGCCAACACAACAAACAAAAGCACACTAGAAACAAAATGACGACCGACTAAGCTAACAAAAAGAAACTGACACTGACTACACTGTTAGAACAAAGATAAAGCCACACCCAAACACAATGGCAGCCCTCCCTGCCACCAGTGTGTAACTATGGACAGGACAAGACATACATACAAGATACAAGAAACTATATTATCCAGCAATCAACCAAAGGGGCAAAACCAACCGTAAATCAAGGGGAAAATCCAAAGTTATACACAAACACAAGCTCAAAAATGTAGCGACAAGTCAAAACCAACAACACCAAACTCTTCTCCCATGAGCCCTCAAGCCAAGCCCTTTGTCTCTTCCTCGTCCTTTTATTTTGATCCTCTGCTCACTGGAAAACCGGGTGTGGATCAGGATGGGTGTGGATCAGGATGGGTGTGGATCAGGATGGGGGACACCAGAGAGGAAGAGGCAAAACCTGGAACACAGAAGGCAGATATACAGGCGGACATAACAATACCTTATTACAAGAGCCTGCTGATCATGTAATTAAAACAGAGGTAAACTTACCTCCTTGCACTGTTTGGCTTATCATTCATGTTGGTCTCATTTTGTAATAAACTGTAGATGGATCTTCACAGTGACTCTGGGCCAACATTGTTACAGGGATGTAACCTGCTATGGGTAGAGAAGATCTCACCATGGAAGAGCAGGTGAGTAGCAGCCTGTGTAGAGTAGAGAGGCTTGCTGTCTACTATGCACAGTCTTATACAATGGAAAAAGTCATTTATCTTGGCAAAGTTGAATAAGGAGTGTTTGGTACATCGAACTGACATACTGTGAACCTCAAACACTGTTTACTCCTCTTTCAAATACAAATCGCATATAAGCAAAACAAGGTTGTAAAATGAGCCAATTCCAAAATCTTAGAATATTACACAACAGTCTTGACTCATTAATATTTATTCTCCTAAAATTTGCATACACCAGCCCACATTCTAGCCCAGGTGACATTACCATCGACCTGCACAGTTAAAGCTTCAGCAGTTCTGCAGGTGTTGTGAAGAACAAAACAATGACAACAGACCAACAATGAAAATGGCAGATTACATACAGAAATGTACCATTCCAGGCTGTGAAGATGATGCCACACCCTTCCCAAGGAACCACACTGTTAATGGGCTTTCTTTGTATTAATATTTACAAGATTCCAGACAACTTTAAGTCAAATTTGTTTGTTTACTCTGCAGATTTTACTCCAGAGAATTTTCCAAGCATTTATGTATTATATTTACATTTTTGGCATTTAAAAATATAAATGTGTGAGTGAATTACAAAAGTGTCAGTACAATATGCAGCAGCGTCACTCAGTGTCTGACACTGAAGAGAGAGGCAGTTCCAGTTTTATTGGCATCATGATCTCAAGCACAACCTGTGAGCAGCCGGCCCTGCTGTGTGATTCTTTTACACATTTTGTTGCTTTAAGTCAGATCATCTTAAATAGACAGTTTCATAGTGAGCTGACAACTTTAATTTACTTCATGTTGTTGTCGAGATCAAAAGCGAGTAGCTAATATTAGTAATGTTAAAATAGTAAAAAATAGAAGTTAAATAGTAATGTCCATCTATCTTATTTACACAGAGGTTCAATTTATTTTCCTGCCATTTAAAGCTGTCATTTGAATCCACAATAGAAGATGATTCCTTGTCATTTCCTGTCAGGTAAATTTTAATTCATATTTCATCAACAAGACAACTCAGAAGATAACTAATTTGGTTGTTAAAAATATCAACTCTGTAGCTAACTACAGCTAATCAGAGCAAAGCTCTTTAAAATATTCACGAGGCCATCAGTAAAGGGAAAACAGAATGTTTCATTCTTGGGCCACAGTGTGAGAGGGGGCACTTAGAGCTGTAATGTTCATACTGGGAGGGAGGGGAGAGGAAACTTTGCATGTGCAGCACCTGCTTCAGTGCTCTGGGAGTGTTTATAGTCCTGTGAGTTTAACACTTCATGACTGAGAGCTGCCTGCCCCAGCAACTTCACTCACAGCAACCATGACTTTGATCCCCATCTTCATCTGCACACTGGCCCTCTGGACTCAAGGTAAAAGATCATTTTATGCTTTGCTTTTGAGGTGAATAACCTAAAAAAACAGATGTCTTGTTTAATAAAATATTCTAAACCTTCTATTAACAGATATAAGCAACATAAGAAATGGAAAATAAAATATGATTTAAATTGGATTTGCTTTGTTTTGTTTTGTTTTTTCCCCCAGAATCCTTGTGTCAGGTGACTGTGACTCAGACTCCTGCAGTGAAATCTGCTCTTCCAGGAGACACAGTCACCATCAGCTGTAGAACAAACCCTGCAGTGTATAATAATAACTATTTACACTGGTACCTGCAGAAACCTGGAGAAGCTCCTAAACTCCTGATCTACGATGCTACTAACTTACAGTCAGGAACTCCAGCTCGTTTCAGTGGTAGTGGATCTGGATCTGACTTCACTCTGACCATCAGAGGAGTCCAGACTGAAGATGCAGGAGATTATTACTGTCAGAGTTTCCATTATATCAGTAGTACACGCCTATTCACACAGTGTTAGAGAGTCGTACAAAAACCTCCCTCACTCAGGCTGCACAGAGACTGCACTGCTGCAGCTGGGACCTACTGCAGGTGCTGAGGGGGAGGATATGATACAGCACAATGACACACTCTGTGCAGGAGAGATGCCCCATCACACTCACTCACTACTGAACAACACACATCTATAGAAAATCATTCTTCTAGGAACCACAACACACTCACTCAAGTCAACAAAAAAACTATAATGAATCACAAAGACACAATACAGACAACACTGTTGCACTTCTGTTAGAGGAGAGTTTTGTAGATATATATGTACTTCTACTCCTGCTGTCTATGAGTTAGAAATGGAAGGTTTGAACATTAGTATGATCCATCAAGAAGAAACCCACCATTAAACACAATGCTAATGTTGCTGTTGACACTGACAGTGATAACAGCTCAGACTGAGCTGCATCACCAGAAACCTGGAGAAGATCCTAAACTTCTCCTGTCTCTCTTTTCTTTGAGCAGATGATCTCTCTGTTTCTGCTGGAGCAGGGGGAGACAAAACACTGCAGTTATAACAATAACAACAACATATGGAATTTATCTAGTGCTTATCAAGACCCCACAGAGGCACATTTACACACACCCAGTGCATGGAGCATCAGAAACCAGTCACAGCACTGCAGTACTGAGTCCTTTGGTCTCTTGGGGCAGTTGTTCTTATAATAGAGCAGGTAGTTATTAGAGAAAAGAAATCTCTATTAGTAGCATGACTGCTAAATCATTGTCAGTAATCTTCAGGAGATTCTGTCCTGTTTAGAGGTGATGTAAGCACACACTAAAGCACTAATCACGATGTCTGTGCCTTCCTCTGATTATTCTCAGCCATTGTGCAACATTTCTACAAACACATACTTTTCATGTCCATTCTAAATCTTTGTTAACAAGTAAAAGTGAAAAATTTAAGATCTTTAGGGTGTAAAGTTAAATAACCTCACTATACTTGCTTAAATAAACTTACTACACAATAAGATGAAATAATGCCACCAACTGAAACAATGACTTTTTACTAAACTGTCTGAAAACTTAAAATAAAATTTAATTTTCAGTAAAATTATTTCTCACACACACAAACACACAATGCTCTCTAGCACATTTGCACACACACACACACACACACACACACACACACACACACACACACACACACACAAGCACACAGAGAGTCGGGGTGGATATCATGTGAGTGTGGTGTATGTATGTTAAACCTGTACAGGTAGGGAAGATTTCTTTTTTCATGAAACATTTGTAAATATTTAGTCTTTTTTGGATAGAACAACTTTCTGCCTTCATAAGTGACCCATGAGAGTATTGTATTGAAACAGCCCAATTTGTGCTACAAAGAGATATAAAGCATGATGGGATTATTTTCTGGCAGAAATAAACTAAAAATGATAATATTGTGATATACTGAAAGGGCCAAAGATGGTTTGTCCCCCAGCCCCTGATGTTCCAAAAATACACCGAATTACTCGTGTTACAGTTTCTACTGAATGAAACGTGTAAATATCTTATTTTTTGGTTCCATAATATCTGGCTTTCTACTTCCTTCTTTATTATGAGTAATGAAATGGCAGCTTTATGGCATTTCTGCTGTATAGAAATGTAGGACTTTAAAGGTATTTATTGTTATGAGTATTGTTGTGGGAAATGTTTTAATTAAGAGACTATAATGTTTATTCAAAAATTTTATTCCATTTTGATCAAATAACCGAGGAACATTTGAGTAATAAACACAGACTATCTAAAAGAACACTTCAGTACACATGTGGGAGTTTCATGCCTCAGCACACTGCTCTCTACTCAGTGTTTGTGTGACAGGAGACTGGGAGTCCTTGGTGGCCTCACAGGTCACTGTGTTCTTCAGCCACTCCTCCTTCTGGAGGGTCAGGATGCTGCTCCAGCTGTAGAGACCGTCCTTCTGCAGAAGCCCGGAGCTCTGGCTCACCCCTGAGCTCCAGCTGCTACCATCTACCTTCCAGCTCAGCTTCCAGTCTGAGGGGAAGCCCTTGTTGGCCAGACACACGAGTGTGACCTTCTCCTGCTGCAGCTGTACACTGGAGGGGGGCAGGACCGTGAGGGTGGGCGGGGCGTCACCTAGGAGACACAACACGGTCTACAGCTCAGACAGGCAGGAACCGTTAGCAGGAAAATCAGTTGTGTTTCACTTCCTCTTCAGTGAGGAACAGAAGTCAGAAACGTATTAGATCAACTTTTTTTTTTTTCAATATTATTTTCCCTGGACATTAGAACCCCAATATATTTAATTAATGAAACATTTAAATAAATATAATGTATAGTCATACATAGATTAAAATGGAAGTATATTTAACAGATGGTGGTTCATCAGTATGCGAGTATTACGGTTAAAGTGCTTTGCATCGACAACCTCCAGTCAGGGACAAACACTTATACTAATGAAAATTAATCCAGTAGGCAGAATAAAGGTTTGCTGGCGGATATTGCTGAAACATTTATGCTTTTACTAAAAATACGCTAATAATGTGGGCTGCAATAACACTGCAACGGTTAGGATAAATGCGCTAATAAAATCACCTTTAATGCGCTTTAATAAAGAGACCTTTATTACAAACAATACCTACTTAAAACTGTGATTTACTGGGAATAAAAAGTAAAGTTTTTCTTACGTCCAGTCTCCTCTCTTCACAGCGCCGTAGTTTAGCTTCAGAATTAGTGAACGATACAACCCCAAACATGCTTGTTTTTCTTTTCTTTTTGTGTAATGAAAGAAGTTATCAAAGATACTATATACATACAATATACAATTAGAAATAAAGATAAATAAAGATAGAAAAATAAAGACAGTAACTACATTAATTTTGAATAAAGAGTGCAAGTTACTTAAATCCAAATGAGAGTTTTGTGCCGCTAAAAGTGTGCGTGTGTGTATGAACCTGTTTCGCAGAACTGAATTCGGTGATCCCTTTAAACTATTTCAGACTTATATCGTTAATGTTTATGCGTTAGATACATGTAGACTTTGTAGAATCATAGCAACTGATTATAAGAATTGTGTTTTTAGATATATTTATGTACACTAAAAACAATGTTTAATGCAATATCCAAATCAAGATAATTTATCTAATGACATAAATAAATGTGTTCTAGATGTATAATTTAGGAATTTGATTATTTGTAACAACGTTTCGATCCTGCGGTATGCGAGTATTACAGTAAAAGTGAATTGCACCGATACAGCTGCAGTCAGGTACCGATATTTCTGACTTTTAAAATAAACCTTGTTGAGAGATATTCCTGATACATGTATGTTTTTGCTACTTAACGACACTTAAGAAACTCTCCATCGGTATAAATTAAAAGGTCTATAAGGACATATCAATGGTTATGATATAGGAAGATACTTAACAAAGTCACAATTAGTCTATAAAAGAGTACGGGTAGTTTACAAAACCACCGTGCGTTCTGATGCAACGTTACCTAATGTGGATTAATAGTGTCACCTAATGTGGATTAAAAGTTAAAGTCTACTTATGTCTAACTGACATATTTTGTTCCGCCACCGAAAGTCAACCACAGTGCTACAATCTCATTTCCAGGTATAAAAGGTTCCTGAAGACACTATTAGGAAGCTTTATGCCCAACCTTGTGTTTTCATTTGTGTGTTTGTTCTTTGCTGTTGTGAATGTTCTGTGCTCTGACCCTGTTAGTCTACTTCCACAGTGAGATTCGCTTTGGCCATCTGCTTGTTCTGTTGCCCTTGTATCTAGTGTATATAGTGTATACAGTGTCTATATTTTAGTCTGTATAGTCTGTATTCACTTGTGTCACTTCACACCAGGTGTAGGGTGGGGTGCTGTTTGTTCTGCAGTTTTGGGTTTGTCTCTGTTTTGTGTCTGGTGAGGGAGATAGGAAAGTGTGTAATTGTTTTGGTTTTCTCATTTTGTTTTGTTAGGTTTTGTAGCCCCACTTATGGTCAGTGTCACAAAGGTCCACCCTCCTCACGTCCCTGATGTCATGGTTTACCTGTCTTCCTGCACTCCCTTGTTCCAAGCCTTAGTTTCATTTTATCCACACCCGTCTTTTCCTCTATTCCACTCCTTGTTTTAGTTTCCACTCTTCCCATGTTCACCTGTATCTGTTTAGTGTCTGCTTGTCTTGCTTCTCTAAGCCCTGTGGATTTGTCTTCTGGTTGTTTGTTATGGTGGTAAGTTATGTCTCTCTGTCAGGTTTGCCTAATGCCTGTTTTACTGTTGTCGTCATTGCTTTTCTGTGTATTCCAACCATGTGTTATTACCCTCAGCAGCCCTTAGCCTGTTTGTTTTACCCTTCGTGTCATGTTTCCTACATTTAATAAACCACCTCCTGCAATTGCATTCTACCTCTGCCTGTTCTTGTCGGAAGCGTTAGTCAGTTTCTTTATTCTTGTTTGGTGATTTACCATTTTAAGTGTTGACCCATCTGAAGTCTTTCTGGTGTGATTTGTGCCTATTGTATTACACTATTATATAATTGATCATAATACAACAGTCACTGTTTCGTCCCTGATTTGTTCCATTTTGTTTACTCACATATCCATAATTCATACTCACTTTCACTTGCCAATTAACCCCAATTCATCATTTACTAATTTCTGTCACAGACCCTACCTGGACTGGGTCATAACAGAAATTAGGGGCTCATCCATTTTTGGTTGTGTGCATTTGTTGGGCATTTTTTTTCCCTGGGGAGTGTGAGATTGTTGCTAGCTGTTGGGTTAGGATGGTTCCTTTCAGAATAGTGGATTTCTCACTCTGCCCTACTTTGGAGGTATTTGATAGGTGTTGTAAAGACGGTCTTCATGCTACAGCAGATTTCTTTGACATAATGATACATTGGCCTCAAGGTAGACATGAAGGCCATTTTGTAGGAAGTCTTGGTATTGGAGAATATCCTCCCATAAAGAAACAAGGTCCCTGGGGTTCCGCCTCAACCTCTTGGGTTAATCCCAGAGGCCTACCAGCAGAACTTCAGGCAACTAGACAAACACCCCTCTAAACTTATGTAGAATTTGTATGGGAAATCTGTGTAATTTGATAAATGGTGTGCTGCCAGTCAGTCAGAGCTTTCATGAGCTAAAGGAACTCATGTTAGAAGAATGCAAAATCTACACTCCCACACAGGTAGTGGTGTGTTTAAATAAGTAGAAGTATCGACTCTCTCAGACAGCTTTTGCTGCCAATGAATTCATGTTAATACAAAAAACTGTCTTTGCTTCTCTGCCTGTGCCAAAAAGAGAAACCCATCCTTGCAAGACTGTCCCATTACCCCACAGAAAAAGTTAAGTCCCTGGGAAACAGGCATGTTTTTACTTTCACAAAAGAGGGCACTTGATAGCCGCTTGTTCAGCTTTGATGCATACAAAGACATGAAAGGTAAATGCGGTCGGTCAGTTTTGTCGGTCCATTTTTGTTTATTGTGTTACAATTCATCCTATTCATCATTTAATAATTTCTGTCACTGCCCCTACCTAGACTGGGTCATAACATCTCTTTCAGCAACATGGAACTCAATGTGTGTCAGAACCCTGGACAGCTCCCAGAACAGAGCTAATGAGACCCAGGTGAAGCTCATCAGAGAGACACTCCTGAACTCACCCAATCCACTGATCTCCAATCAGCCCAGAGCCAGATGAAGAGCCAACTGTGCTGAGGGAGGAAATGCTGTTGTCTCACACATTGCTCATCTTCTTCTCAGAGGCAGAGAGCCAGTGATCCCCAAAAGTCGAGAGAACTGAATGAACATGCAGATTTACAAAACACATCAGATTCTTACCCACACCTGGCCAAATATAAAGAATTTTCCTGATATATTCTTCTGTGTTTACTGTTTATCCTACAATGTATTGAACAGAAATAGCACAGGTCACATTGCACAACAGAAACCAACAGAAATAAACAATAAATACCTTATTACAACAGCCTGCTGATCATGTAATTAAAACAAAGGTAAGCTTCTCTCCTTGCACTGTCTGGCTTATCATTCATGTTGCGTTCATTTTGTAATAAACTGCGGTTGGATTCTCACAGTGACTCTGGGTCAGTGTTGTTATAGAGATGTAACCTGCTATGGGTAGAGAAGATCTCACCATGGAAGAGCAGGTGAGTAGCAGCCTGTGTAGAGTAGAGAGGCTCACTGTCTACTATGGACAGTCTTATAAAAAGAAAAAATGGCATTTTCCTTCACAAAGTTGAATAAGGAGAGTTTGATATACGGAACTGACATACTGTGAACCTCAAACACTATTTACTCCTCTTTCAAATACAAATACCACATAAGCCAAACAAGGCAGTAAAATGAGCCAATTCCAAAATCCTAGAATATTACACAACAGTCTTGACTCATTGATATTCATGCTCCTAAAAGTTGCATATGTCACATTCTAGCCGAGGTGACATTACCATCGACCTGCACAGTTAAAGCTTCAGCAGTTCTGCAGGTGTTGTGAAGAACAAAACAATGACAACAGACCAACTATGAAAATGGCAGATTACACACAGAAATGTACCATTCCAGGCTGTGAAGATGATGTCACACCCTTCCCAAGGAACCACACTGTTAATGGGCTTTGTTATTTTCATATTTAACAGGATTCCAGACAACTTTAATTCATATAAGCTAGTTTACTCTGCAGATTTGACTCCAAAGAATTTTTCAAACACTTACATTTTACATTTAAATTTTTGGCATTTAGCCGGAGCTCTTATCTAGAGTGATTTACAAAAGTATTTTGTCATCTTGTAATGTTCTGAGCACGTACAGAGATGGAGTCACTCACAGTAAGTCAGTTTCAGCTTTATTAGAGAACACATTTAGTTCACAAACAGAATCCAAAGTACATAAGCCAAGTTCATAGTTCAGAAAAGCAATCCACAATGTAAACCAAAACAAATAGGGATCAGGCAAAGAGAGTAATCCAAAACACAGGTGTAGATTCAACAAACCAGAAGCAACACACAAAACAACAAAGGTAACACGGTTTGACAAGACTTCACAAACACAAACACAAACAGCTTCACTCAGTGTTTGACACTTATCATTGAAATCACTATGTAATAGATACTTACATAACTGGACCGCCACCTCTTTGGGCCTGGGTCTTTTTTCTATTGGGTATAATGGAGGTCAAATTTGAACATATCCAGTAAGATCAAATTTGGAGAATTGTATAAATGCATTTAGGTGTTGCTTTAAAATAAACATTATACTGGAAGAGTTGAATATTTAACTGGTCCTCATACTGTTTCAGCCTAACTTGTGCTTTCTCTGCATGATTATTGTTTCATGTTTCTCATCTTGCTCTTGTTTGTTCACCCTATTTTATTTTCTTCATCATGTCTGTCATTTCTTGCCGATCTGCCCGTCTCCATGTTTCATCCCTGGAATGTTCTATCTGTCTTCCAATAAGGCCATACAGTTCACTGACCTGCTGCCAGGGTAATGAGTACAGTTAAGAATCAGTTACAGGAGTTTTACAATAAGCTGGTTGAGGCACATATTAATCATCCTTACGCTACTGACATCAGTAGAGCAGCTGTAGTGGTAAAATCATTATAACTATTAGAGAGAGCACACAGACTAATACTCTGTAGTACTGAAGTACTGTAGTGCATCTGGAAAATCTGGCTCTTGTCTGCTTTAAGGCAGAGTGTCACCAAATCAGACCTGTGTTCTCTATGTAAAGTAAATAAAGATTTACATCATTGTGTTATATATTCAGTATATTCTCAGTTTGTGCTGCGATTAGTAATCTAGAGACACTTGCTGAAGTTATGGAGATATGTGGGTTTGGACCAACCCAGCCTTGATATGGTATAGGTAAAAGAAACCATGGAAAAATAAACCAGGCAGACCAGATAGAAACTTCTGTTTTAAGCACAATAATTTTGTTCTCATCAAAATTTCCTACTAAACATGAAATGGCTTAATATGTAAACCTGTATTCCTGCTTGGTTTATTGTAGAACAAAAACATGAAAGGTTTTATTGCCAGCGTGCACTATATAAAGGCTTGTGTGACTCAGCAGTTACTGCCAGTAGAGGTCACTTTTGAAATCTGATCATTTAATCCGACTAAGCAAAGAGAGTTGCTTAATTGGGGGATGATCTCCTACATCCATATCATGAACGATCTGGGAGGTCTGAGTTGGTATATCAGAAAACAAACCATGATATCGGGTAATTAAAGACTTAACATCAGAACACTCTTTTGGCTCTAGATTTGATAAATAACCATCCAATTCCTGTAGTATAGTGGAGTTGGACAAATGCGCAGCCATCACTGGTGCAGAAGGAACTAACCCATCATCCTCATCCTTTATAGGTACCAACATAGCAACAGCAGAAGGAACAACATTAGGTTTTGAACGTGACAGTAGAATATACTGCTTTAATTTACTGATGTGGCAAGCATGAGTTTTATGTTTTTGGTCCAGAGTTTGTATCACATAATCCGTCTCACTGATTTTATCCATGATAACATATGGTGCTGAAAATCTTGTTTAGAATGACATGAGGCAACAAAACCAACACCTCATCACCTGGCTAAAACGAACAGACTGTAGCAATTTTATCGTATCTCCTCTTCATTTTTGATTGCACTGCAGCTAACTCCTTTTAAGAAGTAAACAAGCGGATTCTAACGATTCTTTAAAATGACTCACATAATTTAGCAATCCTAAATTCGGCTCATAGCTTCGTAGCCATCAATCCTTCAAAAGTTTCAGAGGTTCTCTAACCATATGTCCAAACACTAATTGAGCAGGACTGAAAGTAAGAGACCCCTGAACAGTCTGTCCAAGCGCAAATAAAACTAAAGGAATTCCAAAGCTGCTTGGGTCTCAGAGTGGTAAGTACTCGATACCCTATGCTTCATAGACAACTGTTGTAAAACTTGGGCAAATATTTTGGATAGAAAATTGGATCCTTGGTCGGTCTGAATGTACTGTGGTAAACCAAAAATAGAACAAAAGTTAAATTATGGACTTAACTTTTATGTTGCGCAATGGAATAGCCTCTGGAAACCTTGTAATGGCACACATTCCTGTCAGAAGCCGATGTCCCGTTTTTGTTTTGAGCAGTGGGCCTACGCAGTCTAAAAGAAGTGTATCAAAAGGAACACCCACCACAGGTATAGGCCGAAACAGGGCAGGCGGCATCTTTTGCTTTGGTTTGCCGGTTAGCTGACAGGTGTGACAAGACCGACAATAGTCCCTCACGTCAGACTAACACTGGCCAAAAGAAATGCTGTAAGATGCTGTAAGGACTAAGAAGGGCACAACATAAAAAGAAACACGGAGACACACTCTGTACGGGGTTTTCAGTCAGTGATGTTTGTTTTTTTAATTTTATATGGAAACAAAACCATATTCTCTCTCTCTCTCTCTTGCTCTCTCTCTCTCTCTCTCTCACTATATATATATATATATATATATATGTAAAACCGAATCTAAACAGGAGTGTTTCTTCAGGGTGGGCTTTACAACAAAGCAACAAACAAAAAATCTACTAAAGTGAATTCAATCACTAACCTCCATAAAACAAAAGAAAATAAAATACAAATCACTCTTACCTCAACTCCTTAATCACAAAAACAGAAATACAACAACAAAGCAAAAAGAACACAGCGTCCATCCCTACAACTCCAAACAATAAGAAAAGAACAACACTTAATGTTTCTGACAATCAAATATCTGTATATGACTGTATATGACAGATAGAAGGTTAATTATCCCTTTAACCAATCAGGTCATCCGTTGTTTTGACTGTGTTATTTCTACAGCTCACTGGTTATTAGTGCGCCCTCATGCGGGTAACCTGAAAAACAAATTTTAACACCACAGCAAGAGGAAACATCTCAGAAAATCACAAGGACGTAACAAGGAGTTACAGAAAAAAAGATATTAGCCTTGGAAGTTTTTGAATACTTCAGCATGAGATTGTGAGGTCATCCACATGTTAAACACTAAAGGTCTGACCATGTGGTGTGGAGGTGGGGGTCAAACACAACCTGTGTTAGTTCATGTCTATGATGAGATAAGATAAGAAAAGACTTTATTATCATTGTACTTGTACAACAAAACTTAGCTCACAGAGGGACCAGCAGCAATAACAATAATAAATAATATAAGAGATATAGAATGGAAATAGAAATATTAGCAGTGCTACATATGTATACATCAGACTTAGATAGTGCAAACAATGAAGTGTAAACAGGAAGTGTGAACCGTGAAGCGAGTGTAGGAATATGAACTGTGTTGTTACGGGGCATAAACATGTTCTCTTTACTAAGAATGAGGCCTTTTGTTTTTCTTATTTAGTTCATTTAATCAGGGTAATGATACACTCACCACCACAAGAGGAATGAATGTTAGGTGGTGTTGGTGTAGCTGCAGGGAGAGTGAGCCACCAACCTGGACAGCAGGGGGCGACATAGTCCACCTCAGCTGGCCTAGAGAGAGAGAGAGAGAGAGAGAGAGAGAGAGAGAGAGAGAGAGAGAGAGAGAGCGAGAGAGAGAGAGAGAGAGAGAGAGAGAGAGAGAGAGCAGTGGGGTGTAACTCAGATTTGCATTACCATGGCTGGGTGATTCTCTTTCTCCCAGAATAGAGCCACACTTTCACCAGATGTTCTGATCTGTTCAGATAAGCTCACTCAGGCACAAGAAACTGCCTGGTAACATTAATAAAGATCTTAATTTCTTATAAAAGAGCAGACAATGTCCAAAATGAAGCTTTATTTCAGTGGAAGTAACAGAAATGCCAGGACACAGAACAGAATACAGACAGAGCTGCTGCATTCTGCTCTCCTGCTGCACCTCTCAGACATCCACAGTCCAGCTTACCACTCACTGAGTTTAGTGCCTCATCCACGAGTCACCCATAGTGATACATTCTAATGAAGCTGTCATTCAAAAACCTCTTTGACTTTATAGCGACTACATACACACACACAACCCTAAGCTTCATATTTCAGAAATGGATCATTTTTAAATCTTTAATTACTTTTCACATCTTTACCCAAACTATTTACATTTTATGGCATTTAGCTGACACTTTTATTCAAAGCAACTTACAGTTATGACTGAACACAATTTGAGGGTTAAGGGTCTTGCTCCGGTGCCCAACAGTGGGGACTTGAACTAGTGACCTTTTGACGAGTAGTCAAGTACCTTAACCACTGAGCTACCATACAAAATACCACACAAGCACCATGACACTGTCCTAATATTTAATGAATATTAATAATCTAGTTTAGTTTGTATTGTCATGACAGCTAAGAGAGGAGGAATTTGGTATAATTTTTTATACAGTTGCTTAAGCTTCATTTTGAAAACAGGGCTCATTTTGTCAGATCACTACACACATTTCACATAGCAACATAAAAGTAGCAGAACACCTCAGTTCATTTGCAAAATAATTTATACAATAACATGACAATTTGATGATGTTGTGTAATCTGTCTAACGTGAGTGTGTGGACTGTGATCATGGTGTGTAGTCTGTCAAATGTGAGTGTGTGGACTGTGATGATGGTGTGTAGTCTGTCTAATGTGAGAGTCTAGACTGTGTTGCTGTAAGGACCCAGGTTGCCATGGTAATGGACTCCATTCTGTGTGATTGTAGCCACATTGTGATGTTACCACCACGCTGGACATTCAAAATAGCTCTGTGGCCAGTGATGTTTTTCACTCTTCTTACATTTGTCAGGTTAAGTCCAGACTACATTGTGTTGACCTGATAGAAACGTACTTGTAAAAAGGTTGCGTGCAGCAAACAATACTGAGGTGAACACATCACATGAATACATTACATACTTCCATATATTTATACTGCAGGTCTTTTACTTAAAGACAGATAAACTAGTAGAAGTGACATCGTGTTAGATTTCTGTGTCTAATGTAGACAAGTGTGTTTAGTAGAAGTGGTTTGTGTATGTGTAGTGATTTGGTTAAAGTCTGAGGCTGAGACGTTTGCTTATAGTTCTGCTTTGCTTTCTGAGTGTCAGGTTTCACTAACTGTAAGTTATTGTTAATCATAGTGTGTAAAGAAACATAAAAAACTAATACAGAGATGCCACAGAGAGTATTTGGTAGACATATATTAATACAGAGAAGCCACAGAGAGTATTGGGTAGACGTGCATTAATACAAGGAGGTAACTTTGCATTTACAGAACCTGCAGTGCTCTGGGAGTGTTTATAGTCCTGTGAGTTTAACACTTCATGACTGAGAGCTGCCTGCCCCAGCAACTTCACCCACAGCAACCATGACTTTGATCCCCATCTTCATCTGCACACTGGCCCTCTGGACTCAAGGTAAAAGATCATTTTATGCTTTGCTTTTGAGGTGAATAACCTAAAAAAACAGATGTCTTGTTTAATAAAATATTCTAAACCTTCTATTAACAGATATAAGCAACATAAGAAATGGAAAATAAAATATGATTTAAATTGGATTTACTTTGTTTTGTTTTGTTGTTTCCCCAGAATCCATGTGTCAGGTGACTGTGAATCAGACTCCTGCAGTGAAATCTGCTCTTCCAGGAGACACAGTCACCATCAGCTGTAGGACCAACCCTGCAGTGTATCAGGGCTGGAGTACCCAACCTTTACACTGGTACCTGCAGAAACCTGGAGAAGCTCCTAAACTCCTGATCTACGGGGCTACTAGCTTACAGTCAGGAACTCCAGCTCGTTTCAGTGGTAGTGGATCTGGATCTGACTTCACTCTGACCATCAGAGGAGTCCAGACTGAAGATGCAGGAGATTATTACTGTCAGAGTTACCATTATATCAGTAGTACAGAGCTGTTCACACAGTGTTAGAGAGTCGTACAAAAACCTCCCTCAGTCAGACTGCACAGAGACTGCACTGCTGCAGCTGGGACCTACTGCAGGTGTGGAGGGGGAGGATGTGATACAGCACAATGACACACTCTGTGCAGGAGAGATGCCCCATCACACTCACTCACTACTGCACAACACACATCTAAAGAAAATAATTCTTCTAGGAACCACAACACACTCACTAAAGTCAACAAAAAAATCTATAATGAATCACAAAGACACAATACAGACAACACTTTTGCACTTCTGTTGGAGGAGAGTTTTGGAGATCTATATGTCCTTCTACTCCTGCTGTCTATGTGTTAGAAATGGAAGGTGTGAACATTAGTATGATCCATCAAGAAGAAACCCACCATTAAACACAATGCTAATGTTGCTGTTGACACTGACAGTGATAACAGCTCAGACTGTGCTGCATCACCAGAAACCTGGAGAAGCTCCTAAACTTCTCCTGTATCTCTTTTCTTTGACCAGATGATCTCTCTGTTTCTGCTGGAGCAGGTGAAGACAAAACACTACAGTTATAACAATAATAACAACACATGGAATTTATCTAGTGCTTATCAAGACCCCACAAAGGCACATTTACACACACCCAGTGCATGGAGCATCAGAAACCAGTCACAACACTGCAGTACTGAGACCTTTGGTCTCTTGGGACAGTTGTTCTTATAATAGAGCAGGTAGTTATTAGTGGAGAGAAATCTCTACTAGTAGAATGACTGCTAAATCAGTGTCAGTAATCTTCAGGAGATTCTGTCCTGTTTAGAGGTGATGTAAGCACACACTAAAGCACTAATCACCATGTCTGTGCCTTCCTCTGATTATTCTCAGCCATTGTGCAACATTTCTACCAACACATACTTTTCATGTCCATTCTAAATCTTTATTAAAAGTAAAAGTGAAAAATTTAAGATCTTTAGGGTAAAGTTAAATAACCTCACTATACTTGCTTCAATAAACTTACTACACAACAAGATGAAATAATGCCACCAACTGAAACAATGACTTTTTAATAAACTGTCTGAAAACTTAAAATTAAATTTACCTTTCAGTAAAATTCTCACACACATAAACATGCAATGCTCTCTAGCACACACACACACACACACACACACACACACACACACACACACACACACACACACACACACACACACACACACACAGAGTCGGGGTGGATATCAGGTGAGTGGGGTGTATGTATGTTAAACCTGTACAGGTAGGGAAGATTTCTTTTTCATGAAACATTTGTAAATATTTAGTCTTTTTTGGATAGAACAACTTTCTGCCTTCATAAGTGACCCATGACAGTAGTGTATTGAAACAGCCCATCTTGTGCTACAAAGTGATATAAAGCATGATGGGATTATTTTCTGGCAGAAATAAACTAAAAATGATAATGTGATATACTGAAAGGCCCAAAGATGGTTTGTCCCCTGATGTTCCAAAAATACACTGACTTACTCATGTTACAGTTTCTACTGAATGAAACGTGGAAATATCTTATTTTTTGGTTCCATAATATCTGGCTTCCTGCTTCCTTCTTTATTATGAGTAATGAAACGGCAGCTTTATCAAAGTTTAATCCTGTACCTCATCACACATTAGCATTTCTGCTGTATAGAAATGTAGGACTTTATTGTTATGAGTAATGTTGTGGGAAATGTTTTAAATAAGAGACTATAAAATTTATTCAAAATTGTTTATTTCATTTTGACCAATAAACAGAGGAACATTTGAGTAATAAACACAGACTATCTAAAAGGCAGCACATTAATGAATGAGAGGAGAACATGTCAGTATACAATTAGTCTATAAAAGAGTACGGGTGGTTTACAGAACCACCGGGCATATTGACGTGCTCAGATAACGTGGATTAATTGTGAAGAAAACCTAAAGTCTACTCACGTCCAACTGATAGTTTTGTTCCGCCGCTGAAAGTCCACCACAGAGCTACAATCTCATTTCCTGTCCATACAAAAACCTCCTGATCTAAACACGCCGCTCTCGCCACTATTTACCATGTAATATGCAGCTTCAACATTAATGCTTTAGAAAACTCATAAGACTTACCCAAACGCTTTTCAGATTTTTAAAGTAATTAAACAAAATACAAACATACATTATATTATTAGATAAATTACCCCGTAATAGCTGTTGCACCGTAAACCACAAGAAATGCAACCGCAACATGTTTTAAGTCTCCATCATTATCAAACATCAAACATATCGATTATTATTTCAGAAAATACCAACATTTGGATAAGCAGTGAAAGTTACTTACGTCCAACTGAGAGTTTTGTGCCGCCACCAAAAGTCCTCCACAGTGATACAAACTCGCTCAGTGGTTGTACAAAAACCTCCTGCTGCTCATTTTGTTTTCGTTAGGTTATGTAGTTCCACTTTGGTCAGTCAGTTTCTTTATTTTTGTTTGCTGATTTACCATTTTCAGTGTCGACCCACCTGAAGTCTGTCTGGTGTTATTTGTGCCTATTGTATTACACTCTTATATCATGTATCAATATACAACAGTCACTGATTCATCTCTGATTTGCTCCATTTAGTTTACTCACATATCCATCATTCACATTCAGTTGCATTTGCCATTTAAGTCCAGCTAATCATTTACTCATTTCTGTCACAGACCCTACCTGGACTGGGTCATAACAGAAATTAAGATCTTGTCCATTTTTTCTTTGTGTGCTTTGTCTGGCATTTTTTCACTTTGTCCGAGGGGTGTGAGTTTATTGTTGGCTGTTGTGTTAGGATGGATGCTTTCACAATAGTGGACTTCTCACTCTGCACTAATTTGGAGGTGTTTGATAGGTGTTGTAACACTTCACACTACAGAGGATTTCTTTGATGTGGCGATACCTTGAGGTGGCGGTGAAGGCTGTTTTTTAGGAAGTCTCGGTAGTGGAGGGTATCCTGCCATAAAGAAATGAGGTCCCTGGGTTCCAGCTCAACCAGTGACATCTCCACCTTCAGCAGAGGCTAGTGGTGGGGATGAACCACAGTCAGAGTTGGGCGTAGAATCAGAGGAGTCTCCATCCAAACTGGAAGACCTTCACTTACTGATATGGCTGCGTGAGTTAGAGCTGCAAATGAAGAGGCAGGAGTATAACACAGTTGTTGCAGTCTTTGCTTCTCTGCCTGTGCCTCTGCCTATTGTAGAACAAAAACATAAAAGTCTTTATCGCCAGCGTTTGAGTGACGTCATTGTTCGATGACATCACAAGCGCTGCGCTCTACATAAAGGCTTGTGTCACTCAGCAGTTACCGCCAATAGAGGCCACTTTTGAAATCTGATCATTTAATCCGACTAAATTCACTTCTAACAGCGGATAGGAATTTATTTCATGTCCTATTGTGTGAAACAACTGTTGATTTGTAAAAGTATGGAACTATACGAGCTAAATGCTACCCACCACAATACACCACTGCAAAAATAACAAAAGCACCGTTACTCACTCAAATCGATTATTTTGAGGAGTAGATTTTTAAGAATGAAATACATTTGAAAACCATGGATTGTTTGAATTTAAAAGTATTTTTCCAATAATGTCCTTGTTTACATCAACACTAATACATATACAAATGAGGGATGCTTAAAACTCCGTATACACTGCCTGGACAAAAAAAAGGTCACCACCTGTATTTAACTAAGCAAATAGGTAAGAGCCTCCCATTGGCTAGTTACTGTGTGGGTGATTATGGTTCAGCTGGCAACAAGTTATTTAACCCTAACTGATGCAGTGAGTAGCTTCTCACTTGTTAAACAACCATGTCAAAAGACACATCCTGTGGTCGTGGAAAAATTGTTAATCTGTTTTAGAAGGGTCTCACATTTAAAACTGTTCTCTCGACTATTGGGAGTATCTTAACAGCATAAATGTTCAGGATGCTGCACATATCTGGTAGGCTGGGCCTATAGAATGGACATTTATTGGGTACATTGCACATTATTAAATGGGTTTTACTGAGAATACGGACAACTCGTATCTGAATTACAGGCTTGATGCAAGAATGTCTGAACATGAATGAGAAATATAAAGATCAGTTGTTGTATAAAGAAACTTGTTAATGTGTTATTTAATAATACTTTTTTTAACAATAACTGGTCCAACATATTACAACTGAATTAATTTTATGTGAAGAATATATATCCATCCAGTCTATCCTACCTGTGGAACAATTATATATATATATATATATATATATATATATATATATATATATATATATATATATATATATATATATATATATATATATAGAGAGAGAGAGAGAGAGAGAGAGAGAGAGAGAGAGAGAGAGAGAGAGATAGATAGATAGATAGATAGATAGATAGATAGATAGATAGATGTGATCTGGGAGCACCAGACCCTGTGGGAGAAACTGCTCAGAAGACCCAGTAGGGGTCTGAGCCGTCTGAACGTTGGGAGAAGTCATAAATATGAGCAGTGAGTATGATCATTATCTGACCTTCAGTTCTATATTATTCATTATGATATGGTACACGAGAATGGGGTTTAAGCATATATGTGCTAAACATGGGTAACATGTTTCCTGGGAATGGATGACTTTGATGAAGTATACGCCAATGTTACGACCCCGTCTAGGCTGTGAGGCCGTATCAAGCTAAAAGAAGTGCAAATGGCTAATGTAATAGAATTTGTGAAAAAAAGGAACAGCAACAAAACAAACAGAAACACAAATGGAAGCTTTTTTTAGTGTATTGTATAGAGGTTATCATTTACAAATAATCTTATTGGTGCAATTCCCTCAGGAGTGACCCAGGCCAAAATAATTACCAAAACCGACACTAATGAAATAAAACTACACACTAACTAACGCTAATAATAGGAGAAACATACAAAATACTTTCCTAACTCTCTGATACATAAACAGAGAGAAAACCCACACCCAACAAAAATGGCAGTCACTCCCTACCACCAGTATCCATCACCAAAGTACCAAACAAACAATATTTACACTCTTTACACAATCTACATATATGTATATATACACAGCTACCGAAGCAGGAGGGGCGAAGCCAAAGATGAAGTCCAAAAATGGAGAAAAACAAGGTCATACACAAAACATACAAATTTTTAATCACAGCCAAACAAACTCCTAGCTAACACACAGTCTCCTTTCTCTGTCTCTGCCTTTCTTGTGGGAGGGACTTTTAAATAGCTGATACAGTTGGCTGGAAAACCGCAAGGAATGGTGCGGAGTCTCAAACAGGGTGGAAATCCTGGCAGTGTACCTGGAACACATTTATACACACATCCATCTTTCCCTAACAGCCAAATACAATGACCAGAGTTTGGGATTTTGTGCACAACCATTGTGATCAGTCACAAAATCTGCTATCTCGCTGTGCCTAACAGTTGTTATTGCACGTGGGATAGAAGCAGGTCTCAGTGAAGAAGAAAAGCTGAAGAAGGAAACTGAAGGTGTTTCATACAGTTCAGCTGCCATGTCTGAGAATGCTAGCACTGTAATTGGACCAAGCCCAAAACAAAAGTGTTCCTTCTCTGCTCCCCTGAGTATTTACAGAGCCATGCAGAAGAAAGTTTTGGGGTTGCTCCATGGGATACAGGAATCATTTTCAAGAGAGGCACAGGCTTCCTCACCTGTTAAACTCATTGAATCTGTGAGTGTGCTCTACTGTCTGCAGTACTTCCAACCATCAGAGAGGATGGTACTGTTTGTGAGAGGCCAATTTCAGCGTCAGATATATTTGTAGAGGAGTCTGTTAAACCCTTGCTGAGCCACAGTGCAGCCAAATTTGTAGCTAGTCAGTTGGTTTCACCTACTTTCTTTGGCCGAGACACTGCAGCCTCCTCTGAACATCTTCAGGACTGTAAGTCTATCAGTCAAAATGATTCCGGTAGTAAGTTTGCCAATGATGGAGATTTATTCAAAAAGTCCAGTGAGAGGGGCATGATGCCATAAGAAGAAAAAAAAAAAATCCAAAAAACCATAGAGATAAAAAAATAAATTCAGTCATCAAGGCCAACAAAGAATTATACCCAAATAAGGCAACTTAACATACATCCAATTATGGCACTCAATCAACGCGTCTCTCCCTTGCATTCCAACGCCACTCCTTATATTTAATCTTTGCCCCTTAGAACGAACAATTCTAGATACTTCATAATCTAGAATTCATAATATCTCTCCCCTATGGTTCAAAACATTTAAATTTAAAACATTTTCCCATTATCCAAATATTCTCTTAGGAAAATAAAATATACCCATATCCAAACAGAGCCAGTAGTCACAAGTTTATCGTCCTCCTTTCTATTTAGAAAATTACCTGCTCCAATAACGTGAACCAAAACTACAACTCCCCCTCAATTCGGGGCACTACGCTTGACTTGTCCCCTTACAACCGCTGAACAAAACAAGTACATGCTTTGAAGCCAAACTCCTGTTACCTTATTATAGTAAATATATCTACATCTACACATATGCATTAACTCTAGTAGTTATCTACACATATACATTAACTCTAGTAGTTATCTACACATATGCATTAACTCGAGTAGAAATCTACACATATACATTAACTCTAGTAGTTATCTACACATATGCATTAACTCTAGTAGTTACCTACACATATGCATTAACTCTAGTAGTTACCTACACATATGCATTAACTCTAGTAGTTATCTACACATATACATTAACTCTAGTAGTTATCTACACATATACATTAACTCTAGTAGTTATCTACACATATGCATTAACTCTAGTAGTTACCTACACATATGCATTAACTCTACTAATTACCTACACATATGCATTAACTCTAGTAGTTACCTACACAGTCAGTTGGCCACCCTGAACAATGTAAGACAATTACAATTATTACTTTACAGAACTTCAGCAAGTTTGTTCCCTCTATTAACAGTGTAATTACTATAAAAGTCTTTCAACCCCTTGTACTGTCCATGTTATCCCTCTAATATTCGGCCCTGCTGTTTGTCCACATGGAACAGACCGGAGTGCCGTTACATCTGCATAAAAATCATGGTCTCATTGAAAGATGCAGACTTTTCCCTTTACCACTGCTTGTAGAAAGTGCCTTCGAAAGGCTGGCAGTAGGTTTGGGAGACGAGTTTGCGTCCATCTTCAACCAGAAATGGTCCAGCTAGCTCATCTTTAATAATACCAGCCCATAGCAGTACCTCACCTCCACAATGCTGGGGTCTGAGTCGAAGTCGAGCTCTGTGCCCAATACTAATCCAGCCATGGGTCCATCCAACTGATCTGTCAAGAGTCACTCCCATCTTATCAGTCCATAAAACCTTTGAAAAATCTGTCTTCAGATATTTCTTGGCCCAGTCTTGACATCTCACCTTATGTGTCTTGTTTAGTGGTGGTAGGGTTTCAACCTTCCTTAACTTAAACATGAAGTTTACAACAAAGCACCTGAAGTTGAATCACAGGGTAAAAGTGTCACATTTGTTTAAAATAGTAAACATTCCTGCTTGTTCCATTACCATGTCTGATATAAATCCCTCTGATAATCTGTGGCATGTGGTAAAACACTCGCTGAGGTCTGGTCACAGAACATCAGAGGAATAAAGCACAATTCCCCAAGTCAGTGTGCAACATGTTTTTAAATGCCATTGAGGGGATGGTATTTCACTAAACTAGACCTACACAGTGCTTACAACCTCAAAGGATTAGGGAGGGAGACGAATGGAATACAGCCTTCAGTACATCCTCAGGTCACTATAAGTATTTAGCTCTGCCATATGGTTTAGCCACAGCTCCCTCAATATTTCAAGTGTACATAAATGAGGTCCTAAGGGAGTTTCAGGGTAGAGCCGTCATTGCTTATATCGATTACATCCTGATCTATTCCTCCTACTTCGACCAACATGTTCCGTGATGTCTGTGCTGTTCTTGGTACCCTTTTATGGCACCACATCTACTGCAAGTTGGAGAAATATGAATTCCACTGCAGAGAGGTAAGTTTTCTGGGATACATTATACGAGAGGGTAGTGTACACATGCAACCATGCAAGGTAGAAGCAGTAACAAGCTGGCTGAGACCCCAGACTCAATGGGAGTTGCAACGATTCTTAGGATTTGCTCATTTCTACAGGAGGTTTATTAAATCTTTTATCACCCTGTCCAGACCCATCAGACTTGCTTCGGGGAAAAGCTAAATGCCTTAAATGGAATTCCGCAGCAGAGAGTGCTATCAAGGACATAAAAATTGCCTTCTCTACTGCTCCTGTGTTACAGCATCCCGACCCAGAGAAGCCTTTTGTCGTGGAGGTAGATGCCTTGGATGTGGGAGTTGGAGCAGTACTATCCCTAGAAAAAGGGAGGGAAGGAAAGTTAGGGCCCATAGTGTACTTCTCTCAAAAGCTAAGCTCATCTGAGCAGAATTAAGGGGTTGGGGATAGAGAGCTCTTGGTGATGAAACTTGCTTTTGAGGAATGGAGACATTGGCTGGAGGGAGTGAGACACCCCTTCACTGTGGTAACCAACCATAAAAATCTAGAATTACCTCCAAACTACTAAGAGGATGAACTCCAGGCAGGCTCGGTGGTTACTCTTCTTCTCCCGGTTTGTTTTCCATGTCACCTACAGACCAGGAGAGAAGAATGTAAGGATGAACCCACTCTCCCAGCAACATAACACCAAAGCCCGTCGACCAATCAGGAGCCAGTTCTTTCTCCTTCATGCTTCTTGGTAACATGGGATATAGACTGCAGCATAGAGGCAGCTAACCCACATCCTCACTGTCCATTGAACTGGCTCTATGTTCCTCCCAAACACCGTGGATCTCTCATCATATGGGCGCACACATCGGTGGGAACCAGACATCTGGGATAAACATGCATGGCGCAATTGTTGGGTGCACACTACTGGAGGCCGGCCATGCACAAAGACGTGGTCAAGTACGTAGCTTGGTACATAGACTGTGCTATCCGCAAGATGCCGCACAGTCCACCTGCAGGTAAGCTGCATCCTCATCCCTCTCCCCTATGTCCATGGTCCCACATCTGCATAGACTTTGTTATGGATCTACCTGCCTCTGAGGGGGATACTGTGGTGATTGTCGACCGCTTTTCTTAGATTGTTAGGTTTATTCCTTTGAAGGGATTACCTACGGCAATTGGAGACAGTGGATCTGCTCTTCTGCCATGTGTGTAGGCAGTTTTACTTGGCAGGTGTGGAAGGCGTTACTTGGGAAACCAAATATCACTGTTAGCCTAACATCTAGTTACCACCCCCAAGCTAACGAACAAGTGGAGAGAGTTAATCAGGAGCTGGACAAGTTTCTTCATTTGTACTGTCAACAGCATCGGGAGACATGGAGAACATACCTTGCCTTGGCTGGGTATGTGCAAAATTCTCTTTGCCATGCCAGGACGAGGCTCACTCTTTCAGTGTGTTCTATTAACCTCTGCTTTACCCCTGGAATCCACCTACGTCCGACCAAACGGCTGTTGAAATGTGGTGTCGACACAGCAAACAGGTTTGGGAGGAGGCTCACCAGAGGTTGCGTTCAGCTATCGCGGCCTACAAGAAAAAGATGGACAGGAGGGGCAGGGTGACTGCTCAGTTTGAACATGGACAAAAGGTTTGGGTGGCTACTAAGGACGGTCGGGCTGACCCTTCGGGCAAGCTAAAAGCCCACTGAAAACCCACTGAAGCCTGCTCCTCGTTGGCCGGGCCGGCCATGCTCTAGGAGGCTGGCGGGGCTTTCTGTCACCTTCCTATTAATCCTGCTCACCTGTTCCTTGTTTCGTTCCTTCACTATTTACACCTGCGAGTTCCTGAAGGCAGTGCTCCATATTAGTGGACCTATCAGCCATGTGTCATGTCTTTATTTGTCCTTTTGTCACTGCTTTGCAGTTGTTTAATAATGGACAATAAAGAGCACTTCCTTTCAGCCTCATCTATCGCTCCCTGTGTCGCTACCATCACAACTATACATTCACATATACTGAATAGAGTTTTTAACCTAGATTTTATCGGATCACTGAGAAATGTTACTACAGACTTCAAAAGGTTGGTTTATGAGTTATGCCCCAGTATTCTTTGGTTTATTACTGCAAAGCTTATATGCATTTGTAGAAAACAGTCTCCCAAAAAGGATTGTATACAGGTGTATGCAGGCACAATAAAGGTAGATAACAGTCTTCATCCTTTCACCACAGACATTGGTTACACCCATCACAATTAAAATATACTGCAGTTAACAGTTTTAAAAGCTTTAATTGAGGACAAAATTGGAGAGACCTATAGCTCATCTTTGACCCTTTAAGAGGGAATTGTAGGACATCAGTAAACAAAAATAAAATTCACATTCACAAATCCAAAGACGTAACATGGACTGGGATTGGTGGGTGGGATTGGTGGTGTGTTAGGTGTGTTGTATCATGTAGATGTGTGGCATGCGGCACTAGCATCAGGCAGACTTGTGTCATGGGGCACTAGTATGAAGAAGATGTGTGGCGTGGGGCACTAGTATCAGGGCTGCTGCTCTGATGCTGAGCCACACGTGAGATGCTGTGGGCAGAGCAGTGAGAGTGCGTGGAGACTGGTAGGGGTTTCTAGTTCTCCGGCTGGGTAATTTTGCTCCTGTAGCCGGATGGAGGTCCAGCTCTGGGTTCCAGCCGCCTCTACGCTACTGCCCACTAAAGAAACCTGACGGGCCTTCCAGTCTCTTGTTGCTGCCTCGTGGGCCTTCCTATGTTCTGTGCCTGGTCTTGTCCCAGTCCCTGTTGTGTCTGTTCCACTGTCTTCATGTGGGTTTCTCAGAGAGGCTTATAGAAGGACTTTGTTGTCTCCTTGGAACTTCTTATGTTATGGATATACAAGATTCTCTGACATTCACCAATCAGGGACTTAATGCTTGGTGAGACCCATGGCTTCTGTGTTGGGTAGTCCTCTACTCTTTGAGAAGTTGTTCTTGTAAGAGTGTTATGACCTTATTACTTGCCCCGGTCGGGAGACGATGTCATCACTACAGCTCACTTGTTCATAGTGCGCCCTCGTGTGGGTAACCTGAAGAACAAATTTTAACACCACAGCATGAAGAAACAACTCAAAAAGTCCAGAGGACTTTCATTTATTGATGTGGCAAACACGAGTTTTATGTTTTCGGAGCAGAGTTTCTGTCACAAAATCTTTCTCACTGATTTTATTCACAATAATATATGTTCCTGAAAATCTCATTTGTAATGAAGACATGAGGCAACAAAACCAACACCTCATCACCTGGCTGAAATGAATGGACTGTAGCAGTTTTATTATATGTTCTCTTCAGTTTCGACTGTACTGCAGCTAACTCCTTTTAACGAGTTCACAAGCGGATTCTAACTATAATTTAGCAATCCTAACTGCTGCTCATCGCATTGTAGTCATCTATCTTTCAAAAGTTCCATAGGTCCTCTAACTGTATGTCCAAACACTAATTGAGCAGGACTGAAACCAAGAGACTCCTGAACAGTCTCTCAAACCACAAATAAAACTAAAGCAATCCCTTCATCCCAATCTTATCCCATCTGTAGACAGTATTTTCGTAACATTGATTTTAGGGTCTGATGAAATCGTTCCAAAGTCCCTTGGGACTCAGGGTGGTAAGCACTCGATACCCTATGCTTAATAGACAACTGGTTTAAAACTTATTTTTATATTTTGGCAAATATTTTGGATAAAGAAAATGGATCCTTGGTCTGTCTGAATGTGCTGTGGTAAACCAAAAATAGAATAGAAATTTATCAAGGCTTTAATGATGGACTTCATTTTTATGGTGCGTAATGGAATAGCCTCTGGAAACCTTATAATGCCACACATTACTGTCAGAAGATACTGATGTCCCATTTTGTTTTGGGCAGGGGTCCTATGCAGTCTAAAAGAAGTGTATCAAAAGGAACACCCACCACAGTTATAGGCTAAAGCAGGGCAGGCAGTATCTTTTGATTTGGTTTGCTGGTTAGCTGACAGGTGTGGCAAGAGTGACAATAGTCTCTAACATCAGACTAACACTGGCCAAAGGAAATGCTGTAAGATACATTTGTAAGATACATTTTCTTCACCCCCAAATGACCTGCTAGTAAATGTTCATGTGCTGAAGCTAAAACCTGGGATCTGTACTCCTGAGGCACAACTATTTGAACAACCCTATTCCACATCTGATTTTCTTTGTGTGTAGGCAGAGTCCACCTCCATATAAATATACCGTCATCCCACATATATGTGGGTACTGTAGAATCGACATTGTGAGCTCTGTCCACGCTCTCTCTGCAATGTTGCAAAGAAGGATCTTTAAGCGGAGCATAACTAAGCTGTTTTTTATTGGCACAGGAATCCATGTTGGCAAACTCCCCGATTAATTTACAAGGTCTACTCAATTCAGTATACTTCTCAATTTCAAGCTCATCAGGCTTAACAGATACCTCTCTAGGCTCTGTAATCTGACTCATGCATGTCCACAACTTCCTCAAATTTACAAATGTGAGCATGGGTACACATGAGGAAAGATAAATAGTAACTTCTTATCCCCCATGGTCTGCATGACAGTAGTACTATCTGGATGCCTTGTTACTTCAGGGACAGAAAGAACTATTTTTCCTGCTAAGTCATTTCCCATTATAAAGGTAACTCGAGAATAGACAACGTAGCACAGATTCCAACAACAACTCTTCCTGTAACAAGTTCTGACTGCAAATTGATAGAGTGTAAGGGAACAGAAATGTAACCAGCTCCCATGCCCTGAACCAAGCGATCAACACCACAATACGAGTCGTCCGACAACAGTAAAATTCCCACCAAAACAAAGGACTGGCAGTGCCTGTATCTCTTAAGATGGTTACAAATCATTCTGTTCCTTTTTTTTCCTGGCATTGACACTATTCCATCCATTAAAAAGGGACAAATGTGTTGTCCACACCCTTTTCGTCAATGCTACTACCCAAAAGCTGACTCACAGATTTAATCAGGGCGACTTCCTTAGGAGAGGATCACATATTCTTCCATTTCAAAACTCGACAGTCAGCAATAAGATGACTGGGTTTGCGACAGTAAAAACATACCTGAGTCTCAGAGTCCTTTGTGCTTCCTGAATCATTACATTTCTCACACATATCACAGTGATTATCCTTGGAGATTAATCGTCTAACTCAATCTCATACAGCAGATGGAAAAACTACTTTATGAATTAACACATACTCATCTGCAGCAACAGCAGCATCTGAGAGACCTAGAAGTTTTTTGCTCATTTAAATGATGAAAAGTTTTTCCAGCAAACCACTCTTAAAGGTGATGTACTGATGTACTGAAACTGATGTACAAGCCTAATCTGTCGACTAATATATAAATCAGGGGGCTCACCCGACCGACTGGACATGGACAAACAAGGTACAGGCACGGCTCTCTCTGCATGCCTTCAACTGCGGTAGCCTGATTTCTTTACCAGCCTGGACCTCCAGGACACAAACCTGCTGGGGTTGCAACTCCAGCTCAAGCTCCTTCAGGTGCATCATCAAGGCAGGATGGGAAACAGGAGTGAAGGGACCAATAGATGCATCGCTGGGCGGCCCTGCTGTGGCTTCTGCCTCCTCCACAGGTGAAAGCCTTCCTCAGCTCCACCACACTCCCAGAGACAACACAAGCATGTTCAGGCAACACCTCTGTGTCCAGCAGTTGTCTATACAGGTCAACCTTGATGTCAACTTTTGTAGCGAAACGGCTCACTGGAATACTGAAAAAGTCAGCAATGAGTAACAAATCCACCTTGTGGCAAATGCCAAACTGCTCCAGCAAAGGCACAGTGATAAACACATGTAAATCAAACATGGTGAAAACCGAAACCGCAAACACCCCCCACACCACAATGACAACAGCCCAGCAAAAACATACAGAGACCAAAACAAGCAGACGAGCCCCCAATTTATGTTACCACCCTATTACTTGCACCTTTGGTGACCTCAAAGCCTAGGACTGAAAAGGGCGCAACACAAATAAAGAAACACAGGGGTGCACTCTATATGGGGTTTTCAGTGATGTTCAATCACTATTCAATCACTAACTCCCATAAAACAAAAGAAAATAAAATACAATCACTCTTACCTCAACTCCTTATCACAAAAACAGAAATACAACAAAGCAAAAAGAACACAGCATACACCCTTACAACTCCAAACAAAAAGAGAAGAACAATACTCAATGTTTCTGACAATCAAATATCTGTATATGACTCTCAGTAGTCCTTCTGAAACCGGCTGTAACAACTCAACATGTAACATTACATGTAAGCATTACATGTAACTACTAGAGGCCCTGTGTATAAAGCCTCTAAAGATCAAGTACACTCCTAAGGTTCTATCTAAGAACCTCGCTAGACAGCAAGTACTAACTCATAAGGTCTGACTCAAAGAACCTGGGACAGAAAAAGAGGACAGTCAACCTCAACACTCCAATCTTAGAGTCTACCACAGGCAGTGATTGTACAAACTCAGAGCCCTACAGAGCAGTGTCTACCATGGCACACATGGGGTCTACTGAGCAAGACATCACGGGACACCAACACGTTCACAACACAGTTATTTAATAAGAGGTTAATTATCCCTTTAACCAATCAGGTCTTCCGTTGTTGTGACGATGTCATCTCTACAGGTCACTGGTTCTTAGTGTGCCCTCATGTGGGTAACCTGAAAAACATTTTAACACTATAGCACGATGAAACAACTCAGAAAGTCCCAAGTGAGAAGGAGATACAAAACAAAAATATATCAACCATGGAAATTGAATTTTTGAATACTTCAGCATGAGATTGTGATGTCATCCACATGTTAAACACTAAAAGTCTGATCATATGGTGTGGAGGTGGGGGTCAAACACAACCTGTGTTAGTTCATGTCTATGGTGCAGTAAGATAAGAACAGACCCTATTATCATCGTACTAGTACAACAAAACTTAGGTAGCTCACAGAGGGACCAGCAGCAATTACAATAATAAAATAACAGAAATAAAATGGAAATAGAAATATAAATATTTGCAGTGCTACATATGTATACATCAGACTTGGAGAGTGCAAACAATGAAGTGTAACCAGGAAGTGTAAATAGTGAGGTGAGTGTAGGAATATGGAGTGTGTGGTTAAGGGGCATAAACATGTTCTCTTTACTAAGAATAAGGTTTTTCTTATTTAGTTCATTTAATCAGGCTAATGATACACTCACCACCACAAGAGGAATGAATGTTAGGTGATGTTGGTGTAGCTGCAGGGAGAGTGAGCCACCAACCTGGACAGCAGGGGGTGACATAATCCACCTCAGCAGGACTAGAGAGAGAGAGAGAGAGAGAGAGAGAGAGAGAGAGAGAGAGAGAGAGAGAGAGAGAGAGAGAGAGAGAGAGAGAGAGCAGTCGGGTGTAACTCAGATTTGCATTAACATGACTGAGTGATTCTCTTTTTCCCAGAATAGAGCAACACTTTCACCAGATGTTTTGGTCTTTTCAGATAAGCTCACTCAGGCACAAGAAACTGTCTGGTAACATTAATAAAGATGTTTGTCTCTTATAAAAGAGCAGACAATGTCCAAAATGAAGCTTTATTTCAGTGGAAGTCACAGAAATGCCAGGACACAGAACAGAATACAAACAGAGCTGCTGCATTCTGCTCTCCTACACTGGTCAGAACTCCCTCCTGCACCTCTGAGACATCCACAGTCCAGTTTACCACTCACACTGAGTTTAGTGTCTCATCCACAAGTCAACCATAGTGATACATTCTAATGAAGCTGTCATCCAAAAACCTCTTTGACTTTATAGTGACCACACACACACACACACACACACACACACACACACACACACACACACACACACACACAACCCTAAGATTCATATTTTATCTTTAATCTTTAATTATTTTTCCCATCTCCACCTAAACTAATATTTAATGAATATTAATAATCTAGTATATTCTGTATTGTCATGTCAGCTAAGAGAGGAGGAATTTGGAATATTTTATTTTATTTTTTTATGATTGCTTAAGCAACAGGGCTTATTTTGTCAAAACACTACACACAGTTCACACAGCAACACAAAAGTATCCGAACACCTCAGTTGTTACATTTACATTTACGGAATTTGGCAGACTACACACCATTCCAGTTCTTTTGTAAAATAATTTATACGATAACATGACAATGACAATGTGTTTCATCTGCTCTGCATCCACTTAGTCTTCTGCTGTGAGGATGGTGTGTAGTCTGTCTAATGTGAGTGTGTGGACTGTGAGGATGGTGTGTAGTCTGTCTAATATGTGTGGACTGTGTTTTTGTAAGGACCCAGGTTGCCATGGCGATGGAGGACTCCATTCTGCACCACATTGGCCCTGGACACTCAAAATATTTCTATGGCCAGTGATGTTTCTCCCACTTCTTACATTTGTCAGGTTAAGTCCAGATAACAATGCGTTGACCTGATAGAAATGTACATGTAAAAAGTACATTTGCGTGCAGCAAACAATACTGAGGAGAACACATCACATGAATACATTACATACTTCGATATATTTATGCTACAGGTCTTTTACTTAAAGACAGATAAAGTCACCAGTTGCATTTTATAGTGCTTAGACCTGATTGGTGAGTTCACAATTAATCACTCAAGTAATCATCCCAGTTAATCATCCCAAGTACATTTGACAGCAGTGTTTGATCAGTTGGTTCACAGATGGGAGGTTTTGAAAGGCAAAGAAGTGATGTCATGTTAGATTTATATGTCCAATGTAGAGAAGTGTGTTTAGTAGAAGTGGTGTGTGCGTGTGTAGTGATTTGATTAGAGTTTGAGGCTGAGAATGTGCTTATTAGTTATGCAGATCTGGCCTGAAGTTTTGCTTCTTGATTGTCAGATTTCACTAAATTTGAGTTATTTTTAAATATAGTGTGTAATGAATCATAAAAAACTAATACAGAAACACCACAGATAGTATTTGGAAGATGTGTATTAATACTGAGAGGCCACAGAGAGTATTTGGAAGATGTGTATTAATACAGAGAGGCCACAGAGAGTATTTGGTAGACGTGTATTAATACAGAGAGGCCACAGAGAGTGTTTGGTAGATGTGTATTAATACAGAGAGGTCACTTTGCATGTGCAGCACCTGCTTCAGTGCTCTGGGAGTGTTTATAGTCCTGTGAGTTTAACACTTCATGACTGAGAGCTGCCTGCCCCAGAAACTTCACCCACAGCAATCATGACTTTAATCACCATCTTCATCTGCACACTGGCCCTCTGGACTCAAGGTAAAAGATCATTTTATGCTTTGCTTTTGAGGTGAATAACCTAAAAAAACAGATGTCTTGTTTAATAAAATATTCTAAACCTTCTATTAACAGATATAAGCAACATAAGAAATGGAAAATAAAATGTGATTTAAATTGGATTTACTTTGCTTTGTTTTGTTTTTTCCCCCAGAATCCATGTGTCAGGTGACTGTGACTCAGACTCCTGCAGTGAAATCTGCTCTTCCAGGAGACACAGTCACCATCAGCTGTAGAACAAACCCTGCAGTGTATAATAATAACCTTTTAGCCTGGTACCTGCAGAAACCTGGAGAAGCTCCTAAACTCCTGATCTATGGGGCTACTAACTTACAGTCAGGAACTCCAGCTCGTTTCAGTGATAGTGGATCTGGATCTGACTTCACTCTGACCATCAGAGGAGTCCAGACTGAAGATGCAGGAGATTATTACTGTCAGAGTGCACACATCATTAGTAGTAGCTGGGTGTTCACACAGTGGTAGAGAGTCGTACAAAAACCTCCCTCAGTCAGACTGCACAGAGACTGCACTGCTGCAGCTGGGACCTACTGCAGGTGTTGAGGGGGAGGATGTGATACAGCACAATAACACACTCTGTAGAGGAGAGGAACCACAGCACAATGACTCACTACTGAACACACTGACTCAGTACTGAACACACTTAACTCTGAAGAATCATAAAGCCATAATATTCACAGTTTTCCAGGTCCCCTTATCAGCACATTACTTGTAGCTAAGATGTTTTGTTAATAATAATTGAAGACTGATCCATTTGTAGAATATTTCAATGACCATTGATTCTGAACCTGTTGGGTAATTGAAACTCTAACACATATAGCTTGATATTGTTTGTTATTGTTTGTTTCACATTTCTAGGTATCAGCACTGATACTTGTATTCTACAGCATTCTAGTTCATTGGTATTTTGGACTCTACTGTACTGTACTAGGATGTGCTCTATGAGTAAATGACAAATCACTTTTGTAAGTTGCTCTGGATAAGAGCGTCTGCCAACTGTCAGACATGTAAATGTCTGTGTGTGTGTGTGTGTGTGTGTGTGTGTGTGTGTGTGTGTGTGTGTGTGTGTGTGTGTGTGTGTGTGTGCGCGCGCACATGTGAGTGCTAGAGCACTGAAAACACTGAACAACATAAAACACATAACCTCAAGGACTGAAGAACACTGGTATAGCGGATCCCATTTTACACTGCCTGCCACTACACAGTCTGGCCACAGGAGGGGGAGAAATCAGCACATCTGCTCTCCTCATCCCAGAAACACACACTAATTGTTATTCTCCAGTAGCTCTCTCAAAGCCAACAAAAAAGTCCCACTAGCAGCACCCCCAGCCATCAGAGCACTGTGGTCCAGTCCAAGAGCTCCACTAGCAGTACCCCTGACTGCCTGAGCACTGTGGTACATTCCTAGAGCTGTGCAATAGAGCTTCCTTCCCTCTGTCCACTGTGCTGGAACAACCTGAGAGCTGACAGTAACAATGACAACTCTAGCAGATGCATGAGACCATGATGCTTACACCAAAGTCAGTTTGATCCTGAACTGTGTGTGAAGCACCTGGTTATAGAACTCTCTCTCACATGTATGTGTGTGTGTGTGTGTGTGTGTGTGTGTGTGTGTGTGTGTGTGTGTGTGCAAATCACCTTGTTGAAGAACTCTTAAGTAGCATGTGTATGTGTGTGAAGCACCTGGTTAAACAGCTCTACTAGCATGTGTGTGTGTGTGTGTATCACCTGGTTAAACAGCTCTACTAGCATGTGTGTGTGTGTGTATCACCTGGTTAAAGAGCTCTCACAAACATGTATGTGTGTGTTTCAGCACTGTGTGTGCTTTAAAACCTGATTAATTCCACAGCACTGCAGCAGATCTGACAGGTATCAGCTCATTCTGAGTCTGAGTCACAGACAGAGTGACAGTGATGACTAACAGTGTTCAGACACTAAATGAGATCCAGGTGTCATCAACACCAACATGAGCTCAGTAATGTCATGACTCATTAAGTGTAGAAAAATCAATGTGAAAGTGACTGCAGCACATAAGAGGGGATGACTGAGAGCTCTAAGAGGAGAGATTTTATCATTCATCTGATAAACGCTCACACTAGTTCTGTGTGGTAGAAAGACAGATGTGTTGTTTGCATATGTGAGCTGCTTCACTACTCCACACACTTTAAGAGCTGTAGTGGTGATCAGAGAGTGTTCAGTCCTTTAACACATACTGACACACAGCACAATGATGATGTCACTCATTCTACTGCTGGGGACCCTGGGACTCCTCACTCAGGGTGAGACAAACTGAAATAAGTTTAGTTTTCATTTTTACTTGATTTTGGATGTTCATGTTTATTTGTACTGATTTTTGTCCTTTTTATTTTCAGAGTTACAATGTTTTTAATTAGGATTTTATTTTGATTTTATTTATTTAAAATTCTTCCAAATGTAAATGTTATTTTGTATATGATTATTTTTAGAATCATTTGGGGAGATAATCCTGACTCAATCTCCAGGATCTCAGTCTTTTCAACCAGGACAGACTGTTACTATCAGCTGCAGGGCCAGTGAGAGTGTTGGTAGTTACCTCCACTGGTATCTCCACAAACCTGGAGAAGCTCCTAAACTCCTGATCTATTATGCATCAAACCGTCAGTCTGGGATTCCAGCTCGTTTCAGTGGTAGTGGATCAGGTACAGAATTTACCCTAAAAATCAGTGGAGTCCAGGCTGAAGATGCAGGAGATTACTACTGTCAGCAGGGTTACAGCACTCCATTCACACAGTGTTAGAGCACCATACAAAAACCTCCCTCAGATGTAGAGGAACTGCTCTGACTCAAACAGACTGATCTGAGAACAGCTGCAGAGTTGTTAAATCTGCACTCAACTCAACTACAAAATACTACAATACTGAACTATTTGATCTTTTAAATTGTCATCATTGTGTAATAGACACTTACATCACTACATATGTAGCAGGTTAATGTCTTTCCTTTAAACCAACCCCTGATAACGTCCTGCTTCCACACTCAGGTTCTGGACAAAGGCAGTAATATATGAACATCACTGTGGTGTATAAGGACAGGTGATCACTACCTAGTGAACTGGTCTGAGTTACTCCTGATTCTTTTAATCATTTTACTGCTGTTTTTAGCCTGGAGATCCTGGAAAAGCTGCTGAGGAAATACTGTGTTAGACTGTCCAGACAGCAACTGGTATGTGAAGTTAATTCTTCCTTCTTTTTAGAATAAAAAGAGTTATTTTAAAGTCCTGCTAATGGAACATCTGGTGATGATGGGACAGACAGGGTGAAAATCTAGAATAACTGTTGAAGTGTAGCTGAATACACCACCCTGGGAATTTCACTCCAGGGAAAAATTCACAATTTTAACCATTTACACACAAACTAAATAGCTTTGCCATGCTAAGTAGGAATTTCGTATGATTTGATATTTTACTGAAGTTGAAATAAATGAATGAATTTTATTTGGCTCAGCTTAAAAGCCTGCATTAATATATCACAAACAATTAATAAAAAACACCTGTATTACAACGTTTTAAACCAACATTAACTATACAGTCATATGTTTTAGTGATCTCCACATTTTGCAATTAAATTAATAATAACTTCACACTTTTATTTATCCAAAATTATTGTCTGCCACAGGAGGAGGAAACTGGCAAACCAGGGTGCAATACCGATACTGACCATGGGGGGGCAGACTAATCATATTCCTGGACCACACAGGCACATATAGAACAGCACACACCCAGAGATCTACAAACAGCACAGAGTGAAGGGATTCCACCATCCAGACTAGATCAGTCAGCTTCCACTGTAATGATGGACAGTAATACAGTAGTACATTAAATTAATTTATTAAAAAAAAGGGAGAAAATAACTTTGTATACCAGATGATACATAAAAAAGGAGGCAAAACACAAACTCCTTAAAGGACAAAAACACTCAATACAGAGAGAGTAAAAGAGCAAACTGCTGGGAACCAAGAACCAGCAGACTCAGTTTAATCAGCTGGACCCCACACACACACACACACACACACACACACACACACACACACACACACACACACACACAAACACATACACACACACACACACACACACACACACACACACACACACACAAACACACAAGTCCACTACTACTCAAAGAGTTATGAATCAAGTTGAGACTTTGTCATTCCAGCTTCCTCCTATCCAGGACACCAGCAGACAGGAAGTCCTCCTCCTAAAGAGTCCCCACATCTACCAGACCACTGGAGTGCTGTCTGCTCATGTGATTCCACACATCCACTGATATAAATCACCATTACAGAACAGAGAGTGAAGGGCTGCTTCTGAACTGTACTGGATACACCTGCACCTCCACACTGAGGAACACAAGATTATCAAAACATTTACATTTACATTTAACTCATTAAGATGTAAAAGTGGGGACAGGTGCTCACATTAATGCTGTTGACCTGCAAGTGAACAGCATGAGACAGTAGTTACGTCCTGTGTCCCCCTGTGTCATATGTATGTGTGTGGATCTCTGTTCTCTCCAGTTCCAGTTACCCCAGACCCAGTCCAGAGTTCCTCTACAGATCTTCATACTCACTGTCCAGTCCTGAAACAAGGTCCTGCCCCAAGGAGGGATATAAGGAAGTGTTTTGGAGGAAGAAGAAAGATAAAGATGATATTTTGGACATCTGCTTGTGTCAGTTTTGATATTTGATTTGGTGCTTGGCCTCTTTCCCCCCTTACTCTGATTCTGAGCTTGTTTGATCCCTCTAACTTGGCCACTGTTGTAAATTTGTATATAGTAGGTATTTATTTGTGCATAGCATACAAATGTATTATTTTTGTGTGCTCTGGAAAGCAAGGAAGGGCTGCCATTGAGTTTGGGCCCTGGGTTATTTTGTCTGTGTTATCACTTAGGGAGTTAATGTAGTCTTATCTTAGTATAGGATATTATCAGAGGATGGTTGTGATCCATCAGCCTGTGGGTTATGGTCCCAGCACACTTCCACTGCACCACTCTGCTCTCCTGCTAATAGAGAAATAATAAAATACCTACAAACTCACTGAAATGGACAGAAGTGTTCAAGTATGTAACTGTTCATTCATTCATTCATTCATTCATTCATTCATTTATTCATTCATGTATTTGCTGTCACGGCGTTGAGCAGGATGCACAGATTCCCTTGACGATGTGAAACATTTAATGACATGAAACATAAAGGACACGCGTGGCACTCACACATAATAACACTAATAGACAGGAACACACAAACAACAACGACAACATAAAATGGTACAAACGTTGGGTTATACTAACAGCGGCTACACACTCATTGACACTAACATTACACTAACACTAACAACGACCAACCATGAGGCCCACACTGACACGGCTTTAAATAAACAGACATACACTCAACGTGAACCCCGTACAGGTGCGTGCCATCATGTAAGGGGCGTGACAACAAACGTAATTCCCCCCCAAACCACATGACTCGTGAAGGGGGAGCATTCCGTGACATTTGCTAAATACATTTTTTATTTATTATATAAACTTACTTAGTTGAGAATATAATTTTTATCCAATCTGAATATTGTTTTATTAGTAATTATTTCCTTTGCTTGTGTACATAATGTTCAGACAAAAAATGAAGAACTTAAACTAGTCTCTATTAATGTCAAATACCAGTCATAGTGAAAGAGAGCGAGAGCAGTGGGGTGAAACAGATTTATTTTTACAGCCCTGAGAAACCTACTACTTCCCAGAATAGAACAACGCTTTTTGCAGATGTTCAACTTATATTAGCCAAACCTAGTCAAGCACAACACACCCCAGAACAAAGAATCTTACAGTGCAGATAATGAATATTAAAATGATACAAGAACAGACCAAGTTCAAAATGAAGCTTTATTGCAGTAATAATAAAACTCAATCATCAAAACCAGCCAAATGGTGAATTAAGAAAAAAAGAGCATTCTTCAGACTGTAAACTCCATTGATCAAGGCTGTATAAGCGTGTTACATTACATGACAACTGACTGAGGTCATCATGGAAGATGGTAGAGCTCCTCATGGAAGATGGTAGAGAGTATTTGGTAGTATTTGTTTTCTCTCTCTCACACAAACACTAATTTTTTTTTGGCATGAAGGGCGTGTCTGTATCAATAATGCACTGTGTGACTCTGCCTCAAATAATATAAAACATACCAAACATTAAACAGTTCTTTACTGTTACATTTATTATGTTTAGCCTGAAGCTTTATTTTATACAAACAGATACCAGAGGCCTGGAGCATATATTTACTATTATAAAATCCATTGAGAAAATATGCTGACTGTGGGTTTTCAATAAAAAGTATAAATATTTTTTAAATATAAAACATGTACTTTTTTTGCAATACAAAAACAACTTTATTACCTCCTATGAGACCCGTGACAATATTCTTTCGAAATGGCCCAGCTTGTGCTAAACAGTGATATGCAGTTAGCTTCAGACATCAATTTACAAAAATAAATAATAATATTATGGTATATGGAGAGGGCCAAAGATATACACACCATAATGGTCCAAAAATACAATGTTCCAAAAATGCACTTACACGTTACAGTTTCTAGTGAATGAAACTTATTTTGAGTCATTTTATTTCCTGGTTCCTTAACAAACTTTACCAGGAATGGTAAAATGGCAACGTCATCAAAGTTTAGTCTTATAATTCAACACACATTTGCAGTTCTGAAGTCCAGACAATTAGCACTTTAAAGGCATTTATTGTGTGCAGTGTTGGCACAGAATCTTTAATTAAGAGACTATAATGTTGTTTATTCAAATTGTTTTTATTTAATTTTGACCAACAGAAGAACATTTGCATAATAAACACAGACTATCTAAAAGACAGCACATTAATGAGTGAGAGGAGAACACTTCAGTACACATGTGGGAGTTTCACGCGTCAGCACACTGCTCTCTACTCAGTGTCTGTGTGACAGGAGACTGGGAGTCCTTGGTGGCCTCACAGGTCACTGTCTTCTTCAGCCACTCCTCCTTCTGGAGGGTCAGGGTGCTGCTCCAGCTGTAGAGGCCGTCCTTCTGCAGAAGCCCGGAGCTCTGGCTCACCCCCGAGCTCCAGCTGCTACCAGCCACCTTCCAGCTCAGCTTCCAGTCTGAGGGGAAGCCCTTGTTGGCCAGACACACGAGTGTGACCTTCTCCTGCTGCAGCTGTACACTGGAGGGGGGCAGGACCGTGAGGGTGGGCGGGGCGTCACCTAGGAGACACAACACGGTCTACAGCTCAGACAGGCAGGAACCGTTAGCAGGAAAATCAGTTGTGTTTCACTTCCTCTTTTATTATTTATATTAATTTATGTATGTATGTATGTATTACATCAACAACCTTTATTTTCAATGTCATTTTCCATGGACATCAGAACCAAGGATATTTAATTAATGAAACAATCAATATAACTTATAGTCATACATAAATTAAAATGGAACTGTATTTAACAGACAGTGATTGTTCAGTATGCAAGTATTATCGTTAAAGAGCTTTGCATCGACAATCTCCAATCAGAGACAAACACGGCTCGGCTTGAAATACCTTGTTTCAGGTCTCATGGACGACAAGCATCGAGACTATTTTCTGTCCTGGCTCCAAGATGGTGGAATGAACTCCCACTTGCTGTCCAGACAGCAGAGTCCCTTGCAGTCTTCAAATGCAGACTGAAGACCCATCTATTTGCAGAATATTTAAAGGACAACTGACACTGCTCCCTTATTGACTGACTAAATTAATACTTATTGTAGGGTATTGTTTATGTTGTTTAGCAAACTCTAGCACTTATTGTCTATAGCACTTATTGTTGTTTAAGATAGACCTTATGTATTTTGTACTTCTAGGTATGAGCATTCATTCCTGTATTCTACATTATTCTAGTTCATTGGTATGTTTGATTCTAACCTACTGTTCTGTACTAGGACATATTCTATGAGTAAATGACAAAGCACTTTTGTAAGTCGCTCTGGATAAGAGTGTCTGCTAAATGCCATAAATGTAAATGTAAATGTAAATTTATTGTGTGCAATGCTTGCACATAATCTTTAATTAAGAGACTATAATGTTGTTTGTTCAGATTTTTTATTTAATTTTGACCAACAGAAGAACATTTGCATAATAAACACAGACTATCTAAAAGACAGCACATTAATGGGTGAGAGGAGAACACTTCAGTACACATGTGGGAGTTTCACGCCTCAGCACACTGCTCTCTACTCAGTGTCTGTGTGACAGGAGACTGGGAGTCCTTGGTGGCCTCACAGGTCACTGTGTTCTTCAGCCACTCCTCCTTCTGGAGGGTCAGGGTGCTGCTCCAGCTGTAGAGGCCGTCCTTCTGCAGAAGCCCAGAGCTCTGGCTCACCCCCGAGCTGGAAGGTGGCTTACCAGCCACCTTCCAGCTCAGCTTCCAGTCTGAGGGGAAGCCCTTGTTGGCCAGACACAGGAGTGTGACCTTCTCCTGCTGCAGCTGTACAGTGGAGGGGGGCAGGACCGTGAGGGTGGGCGGGGCGTCACCTAGGAGACACAACACGGTCTACAGCTCAGACAGGCAGGAACCGTTAGCAGGAAAATCAGTTGTGTTTCACTTCCTCTTTTTGTGGAACTGAAATCAGAAATATATTATATCATTTTCCATTGGCATTAAAACCCTGGACAGTATATTTAATTTATGAACCATTTAAATCAATATAATGTATAGTCATACATAGATTAAAATGGAAGTATATTTAACAGGCGGTGATTGTTCAGTATGCGAGTATGACGGTTAAAGTGCTTTGCATCGACAACCTCCAGTCAGGGACAAACACTTATACTAATGTAAATTAACCCAGTAGGCAGAATAAAGGTTTGATGAGGGATTTTGCTGAAACATTTATTCTTTTACTAAAAACGATAAAAATATGGGTCGATTTATACTAAAGGCTCGCAATAACACTGTAACGGTTAGGATAGATGCGCTAATAAAATAACATTTAATGCGCTTTAATAAAGAGACCCTTATTAAAAACAATACTTACTTAAAACTGTGATTTACTGTGAATAAAAAGTGAAGTTCTTCTTAAGTCCAGTGTCCTCCACACTAACTTCGTTTAAGGTCCGTACATAAACCTGCTCTAAACACACTGCCGTCTCCTCTCTTTACAGCGCCGTAGTTTAGCTTCAGCGTTAGTGAACGATACAACCCCAAAGACGCTTGTTTTTCTTTTCTTTTTTGTAATGAAAGAAGTTATCAAGGATACTGCATATATACAATATACAATTAGAAATAAAGCTAAAAAATAAAGACAAACTAATTTTGAATAAGGACTGAGTTACTTAAATCGAACAGTTTTCTGCCGCTAAAAGTGTGCGCATGTGTATGAACCTGTTTCGTAGAACTGAATTCGGTGATCCCTTTAAACTATTTCAGACTCGTATCGTTAATGTTTATGCGTTAGATACATGTAGACGCACTGTAGAATCATAGCAATTAGATTTACAAATGTGTTTTAGGAGATATTTTTCATATTTTTGTACACTACAAACACAGCATTTAATGCAACATCCAAGTCAAGATAATTTATCTAAAGACATACATCACTGTGTTCTAGATGTATAATAGAAGAATTTGAGTATTTGTAACAGCCAAAGTTTCGATCCTTCAGTATGCGAGTATTACGCTATAAGTGAGCTGCACCGATAAATTGCAGTCAGGCACCGATATTTCTGCCTTTTAAAATATACCCAGCATGCAGACGAAGGCTTGTTGAGAGATATTTCTGAAACATGTATGTTTTTACTACTGAAGAAACTCTTCATCGGTATAAATTAAAAGGTCTATAAGAACATAGCAAGGGTTATGATATAGGAAGATACTTAACAAAGTCACAATTAGTCTATAAAAGGGTAATTAACAAAACCACCGTGCATACTGACGCAACGTTACATAACGTGGATTAATAGTGAAGAAAGCTTGAAGTCTACTTACGTCCAATTGATAGTTTTGTTCCGCCACCGAAAGTCAACCACAGTGTTACAATCTCGTTTACTGTCTGTACAAAAACCTCCTGATCTAAACACTCCGCTCTCTCCACCATTTACCGCGTAATATGTAGCTTCGAAATTAATGCTTTAGAAAACTAATAAAGGACTTATCCAAAAGCCTTTTAGATATTTGAAATAATAAAATAAAATACACACATACATTCTATTATTAGATAAATTACGTCGTAATAGCTGTTGCTCGGTAAATCACAATAAATGCAATCGCAACGTTTTTAAGTCTCCATCATTATCAAACATCAAACATATCGATTATGATTACAGAAAATACCAACTTTTGGATAAGCAGTGAAAGTTACTTACGTCCAATTGAGATTTTTGTTCCGCCACCAAAAGTGTACCACAGTGATACAAACTCGTTCAGTGGTCGGACAAAAACCTCCTACTCTAAAGAAGCCGCTCTCTCTGCGCTTTAGAAAGCCTTTTTCAAAACAGTAATAACGGATAGAATTTATAATTTTTAAAATATGCAGGAAAATATCTAGGCATTAAAAATAAATAAATGTAATTTTTTTTTTGTGCAGCCTATATATTTCTCCGCTTGCTCGTTTTTCGAATGTTAAAATTAGCCTTAATTGGTTTTATCAAAATATCTGTACATTAAGATTTTTTAAAAATTATGTAAAATAACCATTCGATAAAATATTTTGGACGTTTACAAAATCAATGATCAATGCTGAGAAATGTAAGAGGACTAATTAAATACTTCTAGCCGAACAGTCCTGTTTTACTGTGAATTTACTGTGAATTTCTGCTAAATAATCAAATAATGATCCAATAAAATGTTTATTTATTTACTGCCTTGTTTTTGTTTCGCAGCATCTTCAGTACAAACAAATATGAAACCAGACAAAGAATCAACAAAAACAACATTCACAGTGAGTGACACTGTAAACAAACAAATATTAAGAAGCATTGAACAATGTGAGGCTGCCCTCCACTGGTTCTTGACAAAACACTACACTGATCTGAACGTCCAGATTGCGGAGTCATTGTATTAAGAACTTGATCAGGAAAAGTGTCATACATTGAAAATACTCAATTTTTCTTCAAATATAAGTAAATGTAAGAATAATTAAGAAGCTTTAAAATGAATTTTAAAAAATATGCAAAAACAGAGACAATGCCGTGAGACTTCAGACTGTTGTCCATGTACTCGAGCTGATCCAGGATCAGTATATCTGGTTGCAAAGACAGTCCAGTTACCCCACATAAAACCAGTGAAGTCCCTGGGAAACAGGAGTGTTTTTACTGTCATAAAGAAGGGCACTTGATAGCTGCATGTCCAGCTTTGATGCGTAACATATGAAATGTAAGTGTGGTCAGTCCATTTTTGTTTATTGTGTGTTTGTTGCCATTTAATTCCAATTCATCATTTAATCATTTCTGTCATTGATCCTACCTAGACTGGGTCATAACATCTGTTTCAGCAACATGGAACTCAAGGTGCTTCAGAACCCTGGACACTCCCGAGAGACACTCCCGAACTCACCCAATCCACTGATCTCCAATCAGTCCAGAGGCAGATGAAGAGCCAGCTGTGCTGAGGGAGGAACTGCAGTTGTCTCACACATTGCTCATCTTTTTCTCAGATGCAGAGAGCCAGTGATCCCCAAATGTGCAGAGAACTGAATGAAGACCCAGATTTACAAAACACATCAGACTCTTACCCAAATGTGACCAATTATATAGTGTTTTCCTGATATATTCTTCTGTGTTTACTATTTGTTCTACAATGTATTGCACAGAAATAGCACAGGTCACATTGCACAACAATGAAACCAACTAGTAGAAACAATAAATACCTTATTACAAAAGACTGATCATGTAACTAAAACAGAGGTAAGCTTCTCTGTGTTTAGTTTTGAGTGAGCAATGGCAACTACATATTTATTTTGTTAATTGAAAATCAGCCTGTGATACACAGTGTCGATAACACGGGGAAAAGTCTTGGGGGCTGTGTAGGGGTCAGGCAGGAGACGAAGTCTGAAATACAGACGGGAGTCGAAAACCAGAAAGACAAAACCATAACTGAAGCACTTGGTACGTAACATAAGGTTGGCAATACTTCACGACGTGAGTGTGAAGGAGGGGAGCTTAAGTAAGGGAGCAGTGATGAGGGAAACAATGATCAGGTGTGTGCTAGTATTCTGGTGAACCAGATTGGAAGTGTGTGTGAAAAGAGGTAGATGTGGCAGTGCGGGGTTTAGCATGATTCCTGGCATTTGTAACACATTTGCACATTTGAAAATCCTACAAACATAGCTAAACTTAGCTTTTAAGGTTTATTGTTGTTGTCATCTTTATGGGGGTGTCTCGGGTAATTTCTTATTAAAAGTCGTGACAAAGGTCAATTCATTAGGTCACTAAATTAATTAATTACATGTTCAGTGGAATATAGCCAAATTCCCATTTAAATATGTGTTTGTGTGTGTGTGTGTGTTTGCATGTACTACAACTTATTGTTGACAGTTCGGAGACCAAACAAAAGCTGTAGATTTACGCAGAAGTTTGTAATACCTGACTGGATTCACATATTAGCCAGATTTAGGGTTAAGGTGGATTCTTGGCACCGGAGAAATACTTCATGGAAGGTGTGTATATGGTTTTCCCATGTATTAGAATCCACGATAACATTGTCTAAATAGGCATCACACCCTTTGATGCCAGCTATTGCAATGTTCATTAGACGTATTGAGTGTTACCCACATGATCCACACAGTCCTCTATCCTGGAAAGGGAATGGAATCGAACTTCGTGAATGAATAAATTTTTCTATAATTGGTACAAAAGCGAAAGGTGCCATTGGGTTTAGGTACCAACAAAGAAAGTGAACATCAAGGGCTAGAGCTAGGAGAAGCAAGACTATTTTTAATGGATGTTCTTTTGCGGGCCCCTCCTTTGAGTCTTGGTTCTTCTCAAGGTTTCTTCCTCATGCTCTAGGGAGTTTTTCCTTGCCACTGTTGCCCTTGGCTTGCTCACTGGGGGCTTGGACTTGAACATTTGTAAAGCTGCTTTGTGACAACTCCTGCTGTAAAAAGCGTTATATAAATAATTTTTGATTGATTGATTGATTGATTGTGTGAGACATAACTTTTGAGCGTGTGTATGTGACAGACACTTTTTCTTATGATCAGGTGTCTGTATCACATAATCCATATCACTTAATCATGATTTAACCATATATGGACCAGTGAATTTGGTGTGAAGGGCAGAACCTGGCAAAAAACACTTTGTCTCCTTTGCACCAGTATCCCTCAGAATGCGAACAGGGTATTGGTTCACATCCGAGAGCAACACTGACACTGTCCCATCTAATATAAAAGATTTAAATGAAGTGTTCACCAGATCTAATACAGATGAGGAATCATAAAGCAACTGAGATGATGGAACATGAACCACCCCCATGGCTTTGGGTGAAGATTGAGCCTTTTTCTGGTTCTGAGATGTATAACAATCTTTTCTGGGACACAGTTTTTAAATTCTTCTAAAAGAACAAGTTCTTTAAACAGTTCCAGAGTGAGTTACAATGCATGCAGGGCACCACTGTGTGGTCATAATAGTGTCATAATCTAAACTTTGCTCTGATGAAAGAGGAGAACACCTCCTGAGCTCTTCCCACAAGCATACAGTGCAACATTAACGGCAAAACATGCTTTGGTCACTGTAGTGTGGTCACAATATGTTCAGACACAGGGAAATACGTGTCGACCTCATTCTCACGAAAATAGGGCACCAATGCCAGGTTTTTACTGACATCAAAGCCAGTACAAGGCAATGGAGTTGAAAGTGCAATTGGGGGTGTGACAGACTGTGTAGCTCTTTGAGGAGTAGGGACAGGGGTAAGGGTATACACCTTGTAAGGAGTGGGCACCAGATGAGAGTCAACAGGAGGAGCATGAACAGAACGGGCTTGCCTCAGCTCTAGTTTTAGCTCCCTCACTCTGAAGTCTCGATGCGTTTTGAGTTCAAGAGCGTGATCCTTTTGTCTGCTCAGTTCCAGTTCCAGCTCTTTCATATGTAGAGCCAGCATTGGATTCATATGAGGCAGAGAGGGAGTAATGGCATCTATGCACAATGAACCTTTGAGTTCAGTCTCAGCCTCTGCTGGGACCGTAAGAACAATGCCTGGCATACCGTCAGCCTCTGGTAGAATCTGCTGTCGCACAAGCTCATCATACAGTGTGGCCTTGTTTATTCGCCTGGCCCAATATGAGGCACCACCACATCGAAGAAATCTGCTATCAACAACAAATCATCCGACGTTGCATCGAACTGTTCCAGTGTGGGAAAGAACATAAACTGTTCCAAATCAAACCCAGAAGCCATGATAAATGACAACCAGCAAAACCTGCAGAAACCAGCAACCAACCACAGCAAACCAGACCAACACTCCCACACACAAAAGAAAAGCCAAAACCAGCAGCCAAGTACACATAACCACCCAAAATAAGCAAAGGACGATCCCCCAATTCTGTTACAGCCCGATCTAGAACCCAGACCATAACATGGAAAGGCAAGATGGGGAAAAGGATATAACAAAGAAAATAACAGATCTAAATGAACAACAATAACCTGCCCTAACTCCCAGAACCAAAACAGAAAAGAAAGCTCAAAATAAACCGCATCATCTCCTTACTTCCCAAACTATGACCAAACATATAATGACAGAATAATTAAATAAGTATAACACACTTTATACACAATTTACATCAGCAACCAATTTCCATACAGGGCATAAATGACAATCATGAACAGGGTTACACAGCCAAGGTCAGAATACTGGAGGTCTGGTCCAGAAACACGAGTTATAAAATGAAACACACACTCTCAAGCATTACAGACGTAACAGAACCAAACAAACTCTCGCATACTCACAGCCACAAAAACATATTCACAAAGGCACAATTCAGTCAATTCAACGAAGTAGCAGTAGTGCAAAGTAAGAGCCAGTTCCGTTCCTCCGTCTTCTCGCTCAGATGGGACGTATATAGTGGTGTGAGGTGGGACAACCAATCAGGACAAAGGGCACTGCGATCACAGAGGACCGTCAGCACCTGCCGCGGCACATGGATGGAGACGTGGACGATGAGACACCACCTGAAACAGAGGACGTAACAAAAAAAACACAAGGATCCCGCAATTGCAAGGGATCCATCCATTGCATGAATAGACAGAATAGACAGAAACTGTTCACTGTTCCATGGGCATGTGATGGAGCTGAGATTTTTGTCTATGACTGAGGAGGACCACCAGAAAGCCCTCAGTGCGGCCTTGCAGGGAGATGACTGAGAGGCCAAGCAGCCATTTCTGTTTTAATACAGAGAGTATATGGTGCTGGTCTTGATGAGCAGAAGCTCCAGGTCATCACCTTGCTCACTGGTACACAGTGCCCTTCTGCCCATAGGGTCTGAGGCAAAGACACTGGGCTTCAGTGCCCCTTACCACACACTGTCTGAGCTTTGGTTTCAAACTGTCCTCTGCTGATAAACAATTGAAGAACTAATATTAATCAACATAATACATTTTTTTTTTACTTAAGGATTTGTTGTTTCCATGCGATTTTGAGTAGACATTTTGTTGGTGTGGTCAATGTATCAATATTATTATGGGAAATATTGAGGGTAACTATTTGAATACATTGGGTCCACTTGAAATTTAGTGGAAGTGAAAAAAATACTTAAATATAAAAGAGTGGTCACATCCTGCAAAGCTGTGTAGGAAGAACACTGAGAGCCATATGTGAAGATGTAGCCTACATTGAAACATTTAGCTGACACTTTTATCCAAGGCAACTTACAATTATGAGTGAGCACAACTCAAGCAAATGAGGGTTAAGGGCCTTCCACAGGGGCCCAACAGTGGCAACCTGGCAGTGGTGGGGCTTGAACTGGCATCCTTCCAATTACAAGCCCAATACCTTAATCACTGAGCTAGCACTGCCCACATTTAGAGATCACTGGCTCTCTGTCTTTGAGAAGAAGATGAGCAATGTGTGAGACAACAGCAGTTCCTCCCTCAGCACAGCTGGCTCTTCATCTGGTTCTGGGCTGATTGGAGATCAGTGGATTGGGTGAGTCAAGTACCTTAATCACTGAGCTACCACTGCCCTAACATCGAATAAGAAAGAAGTTGACTTAAAGTGTTTGTGTGATTTAGATTTGTTAAATACTGTCTTTATTCTTCTGAACGATCACCTTACTTTGTTTCAATCAAAATAGTTATTTTAGTTTAATAAAACCAGTTAAATTACTAGCCACCACATAAAGATTTTTTAGGCTGAAAATCTTTACATTGCGCACTTAATTTGTGTATGTTTTCTCCTAATGAATATATACTTCACAGTATGTAAATATTCAATATTATTAAGTTTACTTTCTATTAAGTAGAGCTAGGGTATTTTTGTTACTTGGAAAAACTACTGACTTTATGTGACCATTAAACATTCAACAATTTATCTGAGATGACTATGGACAAAACATTTTACTCATGAAATCCAGCAAGCTTTTCCAAGTCTTTTCCTAAGCCACTGATTTCCAGTTCTGGTCCTGTAACACACCATGGGCCAGAACACACAATGCCCTGCACATTTAAGCCTTTTCCCCAGTTCTATCTCACCTGTTCTAACTGATTTGTGGAAATTAAAATATGCAGGTGTAAGGTGGTCTCAAATCCAAGTCAGCTTGGTGATACCAACATCCTACTGGGTGAGCAACCACACCCTAACAATGGTGGGCCTGTGTACCGAACAGTTAGAGCTTGGGTCAGGTAAAACAAAAGGAAAAACTAAACAGCACGCAGAGCGTGGGGAAAAAGGGAGAACAAAGGACAGCAGCCCCGATGCACTGGGGAAAACTCAAACTAAAACTTCCCAAACAAAACCAGAAAATGGGGAGGAACTTGAATGGCTAAGGGAAGCCACCGGAGAGAGAGAGACTCAAGAGGGAAAACTGGAGAGAGGAGGGGACCTGTGAAAACACAGACACCCTCGCAGCACAGAAGTAACTTAAGTTACCAGCTAGGAGCTTTGCTCAGAACTTTGTCAAATACCCAGCACTGAGTGACTGGTTCACTGGGCTTATATAAGGTCTAGCCCAGCTGTTGGGTGTTAAGCCTGATTAGTGGTTTGGTTGACTCGAAGCCTCCCTGTGGGGGCCGGAAGGAGTCTCGGCCTGGTGCCAACCCTTACAGCAGGTCTGGGCGTGTCACAGGAGCAGGGTTGTTCTTACATGTTTTGAAGTATTAATATAAACTTCTCTCCAAATATGCTAATTATTATTTATATTAGTGTAGCATTTTCCAGTTAAGACATTGCTGGTATCTTGTGTGGTAGGTGTTTCTGATAAAAAGGTCAAAGATTGCAGGTACAATGTAGGTGGACATGCCAATACATGCCAATACAAACATCAAACTTATGACAGAATTAACATAATCAGATAAACCCATTTAAATTACATCTAGCCTTTACAAATCATGTAAATGTTACTGCAATGAACCAAGAATTATAAGCATTTTATTTAAACTTTTTGAGTCCATATATATTATAGTGAGATCTATTTAAATTAATGGGCTGGAGTGAATAAGTGTGCTGAAAAAATGAAATATGATACAAGAATACAACTGCTTTCTTTAGGTTTTGTTTTGGCTATTATTGTGCTCATGTTTTACATTGTATTCATATGCAAACATTTAACACATTGTAGCCTATATTTAATAAGCGATAATAAGTAGTTTAATAAGTAGTTTAGTATTTCACAATATGCTCCTTGGAACATATAGTAGATTAAAATAGAAATAATACCTCAATACAATAGGAGAACACGCATGAAAATAAAGAAATAAAACTGTTAAAAATGACAGAGCTCACACAGTGAGTAATGACATCTTTACTCCTGTTTTCTACTTCTTAAAATAACAGAAACAACTTTTAAAAATACACTGAAATGCCTAAACGGATGTGCAATAAAATCTTAGCCACTGCTTCCTTTAGCAACGATTCCACATAAAGACATTCTGTGGTGGGCAAGAACCTCCAGCCACTGGGTCTCCAGTGTACAGAGATTTGACTCTGTAGAGGAAACTTCTCCAGGGATGTATCATCGAAGAGTTTGCTCTGCGTAGGGATGATATATGTTCACAATGAAGATAAAACTGATTTTTTGTTGTTCGGAATTACACGGCCAGTTCTAGCACTCACTGAACGTAAGTTTTAGTTTTGATTGTTCTTGATTGTTTTTGATTATCGTAATAAGTAGGACTGAAACAACTGAAAAAAATTATAGGCCTGTTGAAGGTAGCCTAGTTGGAGCCTGCTTGTAAAATGTTCTCACTAGGGGCTCATTCCGAGAACAAATGCTGATCTGTGAAATCTTAAATCAAATTTTACTTTTAGAGGTTTTGCTATATTTGTATAATTGTCAGCTAAAAATGACCTCTCGTAAAATCCGACCGAGATACTTCCAGACTTTCGAGCAGTCTACAAACTGTATCAAAAGACTGAAAAAACAGACTGTGTCAAAAACGATACCCTTTGTCACTCCAAAAAGTAAAGAAAGATCAGATGTTATTGTCCATTTTTACCTGCACTTGTGTAATGTGTTATATAATGTTCATTGGTTCTGCTAGGAAGTAGGCTCGGACGTCCTGTCCACGCTTTGTAGTTGGTCATCTTTCATGTCAGTTAAAAGGCCCTGTATGCTGAAACTTGTCAAAATGTATGACCCTAGTGTGGGTATTAAATGTATCGCGTCATACCTCTGTTGTAAATTGTTGTAAACTCTGTTGTAAACACTCTGTGTATTACAAATACATGATCCGGTCCGGAAACTCCATAGATAACATCACTGACTTAACTGAAGTGACTGTACTGGATGGCAGACAGATCGACTCCTACAGCAGCAGGGACAGAATCGGGACTCCAAAACAGGACTGGCTGAAGAAGCTTCCAGAGAGAGACCAGCAAACAGCCACTACAAACCTAGAGGAGTATGGAATATGGCTAAACAGCACACTCTATTTAGTTATTAAGGACTTTGGACACAATAAGTCAGGTGAGAACATTTTTTTTTTTTTTTTTTTTTTAGTTCCTCCAAAATGTTGACATTATTAATGCAGCAGAAGGAGTAGATCAACATAGTTAATTCAGCAGAAGGAGTAGATCTGCATTATTAACACAGCAGAAGGAGTGGATCTACGTTATTTACTCATTATTTACATTATTTTAGAATGCAGATCTACTATCATGTATTTTATGAGTAAATGATCTGGATAGAATGTATGCTATGAGTAAATGACAGCACTTTTGTAAGTCGCTCTGGGTAAGAGCGTCTGCTAAATGCCTTAATGCATCCACTTGGTCTCCTGCTGTGATGGTGGTGTGTAGTCTGTCTAATTTGAGTGTGTCGACAATGATGATGGTGCGTAGTCTGTCTAATGTGAGTGTGTGGACTGTGAGGATGGTGCGTAGTCTGTCTAATGTGAGTGTGTGGACTGTGATGATGGTGTGTAGTCTGTCTAATGTGAGTGTGTCGACTGTGAGGATGGTGCGTAGTCTGTCTAATTTGAGTGTGTCGACTGTGATGATGGTGCGTAGTCTGTCTAATGTGAGTGTGTGGACTGTGAGGATGGTGCGTAGTCTGTCTAATGTGAGTGTGTGGACTGTGAGGATGGTGCGTAGTCTGTCTAATGTGAGTGTGTGGACTGTGATGATGGTGCGTAGTCTGTCTAATGTGAGTGTGTGGACTGTGATGATGGTGCGTAGTCTGTCTAATGTGAGTGCGTGGACTGTGAGGATGGTGCGTAGTCTGTCTAATGTGAGTGTGTCGACTGTGATGATGGTGCGTAGTCTGTCTAATGTGAATGTGTCGACTGTGATGATGGTGCGTAGTCTGTCTAATGTGAGTGTGTGGACTGTGAGGACGGTGTGTAGTCTGTCTAATGTGAGTGTGTCGACTGTGATGATGGTGCGTAGTCTGTCTAATGTGAATGTGTGGACTGTGATGATGGTGTGTAGTCTGTCTAATGTGAGTGTGTGGACTGTGATGATGGTGCGTAGTCTGTCTAATGTGAATGTGTGGACTGTGAGGATGGTGCGTAGTCTGTCTAATGTGAGTGTGTGGACTGTGAGGATGGTGTGTAGTCTGTCTAATGTGAGTGTGTGGACTGTGATGATGGTGCGTAGTCTGTCTAATGTGAGTGTGTGGACTGTGAGGATGGTGCGTAGTCTGTCTAATGTGAGTGTGTCGACTGTGATGATGGTGCGTAGTCTGTCTAATGTGAGTGTGTCGACTGTGATGATGGTGCGTAGTCTGTCTAATGTGAGTGTGTGGACTGTGAGGATGGTGCGTAGTCTGTCTAATGTGAGTGTGTGGACTGTGAGGATGGTGCGTAGTCTGTCTAATGTGAGTGTGTGGACTGTGAGGATGGTGTGTAGTCTGTCTAATGTGAGTGTGTGGACTGTGATGGTGGTGTGTAGTCTGTCTAATGTGAGTGTGTCGACTGTGATGATGGTGCGTAGTCTGTCTAATGTGAGTGTGTCGACTGTGATGATGGTGCGTAGTCTGTCTAATGTGAGTGTGTCGACTGTGATGATGGTGCGTAGTCTGTCTAATGTGAGTGTGTGGACTGTGATGATGGTGCGTAGTCTGTCTAATGTGAGTGTGTCGACTGTGATGATGGTGCGTAGTCTGTCTAATGTGAATGTGTGGACTGTGAGGATGGTGCGTAGTCTGTCTAATGTGAGTGTGTGGACTGTGATGATGGTGTGTAGTCTGTCTAATGTGAGTGTGTGGACTGTGATGATGGTGTGTAGTCTGTCTAATGTGAGTGCGTGGACTGTGATGATGGTGTGTAGTCTGTCTAATGTGAGTGTGTGGACTGTGATGATGGTGTGTAGTCTGTCTAATGTGAGTGTGTGGACTGTGATGATGGTGTGTAGTCTGTCTAATGTGTGTGTTTACAGTGTGATGTTGTAAGGACCCAAGTTGCTGTGACAATGGAGGACTCCATTCTGTGTGATCACAGCTACATTGTGATGTTACCACCACATTGGCCCTGGACATTCAAAATATCTTTTTCATCTCAGCGATGTTTCTCCATCTTCTTACGTTTGTCAGGCTAAGTCCAAATAACATTGCGCTGACCTGATAGAAACGTACATGTAAAAAGGTTGTGTGCAGCAAACAATACTGAGGTGAACACATCACATGAATACATTACATACTTCCATATATTTATGCTGCAGGTCTTTTACTTAAAGACAGATAAACTCACCAGTTGCATTTTATAGTGCTTACACCTGATTGGTGATATCACAATTAATCACTCACGTGATCATCCCAGTTAATCATCCCAAGTACATTTGACAGCTGTGTTTGATCAGTTCACAGGTGGGAGGTTTTGAAAGGCAAAGAAGTGATGTCATGTTAGATTTCTATGTCTAATGTAGAGAAGTGTGTTGAATAGAAGGGGTGTGTGTGTGTGTGTGTGTGTGTGTGTGTGTGTGTGTGTGTGTGTGTGTGTGTGTGTGTGTGTGTGGTGATTTGATTAACGTATAAGGCTGAGAATGTGCTTATAGTTGTGCAATTCTGGACTGAGGTTTTGCTATCTAAGTGTCAGATTTCACTAATTATATTTTTAATTATAGCATGTAATGAATCATAAAAAACAAATACAGAGAAGCCACAGAGAGTATTTGCTAGATGTGTATTAATGCAGAGAGGCCACAGAGAGTATTTGCTAGATGTGTATTAATGCAGAGAGGCCACAGAGAGTATTTGGTAGAGTTGTATTAATACAGAGAGGCCACAGAGAGTATTTGGTAGATGTGTATTAATACAGAGATGCTATAGAGAGTATTTGGTAAACGTGTATTAATACAGAGAGGTCACAGAGAGTATTTGGCAAATGTGTATTAATACAGAGAGGCTATAGAGAGTATTTGGTAAATGTGTATTAATACAGAGAGGTCACTTTGCATGTGCTGCACCTGCTTTAGTGCTCTGCGAGTGTTTATAGTCCTGTGAGTTTAACACTTCATGACTGAGAGCTGCCTGCCCCAGCAACTTCACCCACAGCAACCATGACTTTGATCCCCATCTTCATCTGCACACTGGTCTTCTGGACTCAAGGTAACTCACTGCTTTACCTCTGTGGTAAACTATCACTGTGACACAGGTCTACTATTCTTATTTAAAATGCACTTTTCACAGATTTAGTAAGCTAAACTAAAGTATATACAAGTAAGTTTTTACTTTTTTGTATTTGTTCTTTTTTTTTGTCCAGGATCCAGAGAGCAGGTAACAGTGACTCAGGATTCAGTGAAATCTGCTCTTCCAGGAGACACAGTCACCATCAACTGTAGAACCAACCCTGCAGTGTATTATTACAGCAGCTATGGACATTATCTACACTGGTACCTGCAAAAACCTGGAGAAGCTCCTGAAGTCCTGATCTTTACACAGTCTGGCCACAAATCAAAACATCAACACTCCTCTTCCCAGAAAATGACTTGTGGTCCTTGGTCCCTGTTGATTAGCATGGAGCTACCTGATGTTTTCCTTATTTAACTACTGGCTCTTTAATGACACAAACAGTCCCTTGACTGCCATTAATAAAGTCACTTCTCTTCATGACATATGTCACTCCTCATCTCACATGTTACTGTGGTTTCCCAATAATGAATGTGAATGTGAGGATTCGTGACTCTCTCTTAATTCCACTGCATCAGATCTGACAGGTACATGATTTCCAGGTGTCATCAACACCAACATGAGCTCATGTCATGACTCATTAAGTGTAGAAAAATCAATGTGAAAGTGACTGCAGCACATAAGAGGGGATGACTGAGAGCTCTAAGAGGAGAGATTTTATCATTCATCTGATAAACACTCACATTAGTTCTCTGTGGTAAAAAAGACAGATGTGTTGTTTGCATATGTGAGCTGCCTCACTGCTCCACACACTTTAAGAGCTGTAGTGGTGATCAGAGAGTGTTCAGTCCTTTAACACACACTGACACACAGCACAATGGTGATGTCACTCATTCTACTGTTGGGGACCCTGGAACTCCTCACTCAGGGTGAGACAAAATGAAAAAAGTTTAGTTTTCATTTTTACTTGGTTTTAGATGGTCATGTTTATTTGTACTGATTTTTCTTCTTTTGATTTTCAGAGCTACAATGTTTTTAATTTAGATTTTATTTTGATTTTATTTATTTAAAATTCTTCCAAATTTAAATATTATATTGTATGTCATTATTTTTTAGAATCCTTTGGGGAGAAAATCCTGACTCAATCTCCAGGATCTCAGTCTTTTCAACCAGGACAGACTGTTACTATCAGCTGCAGGGCCAGTGAGAGTGTTGGCAGTAACCTCCACTGGTATCTACAGAAACCTGGAGAAGCTCCTAAACTCCTGATCTATTATGCATCTACCCGTCAGTCTGGGATTCCAAATCGTTTCAGTGGTAGTGGATCTGGTACAGAATTTACTCTAAAAATCACTGGAGTCCAGGCTGAAGATGCAGGAGATTACTACTGTCAGCAGGCTAGCAGCTTTCCACTCACACAGTGTTAGAGTGCCATACAAAAACCTCCCTCAGCTGTAGAGGAACTGCTCTAACTCAAACACAAACTGATCTGAGATCAGCTGCAGAGCTACTATAGCTGCACTCAACTCAGCTCAACAACTCCAAAACACTACAGTACTGAACTGCTTGTTCTTTTAAATTGTCATCATTGTGTAATAGATTCTTACATCACTACATATGTAGCAGGTTAATGTCTTTCCTTTAAACCAACCCCTGATAACATCCTGCTTCTACACTCAGGTTCTGGAAAATGGCAGTAATATATGAACATCACTGTGGTGTATATGGACAGGTGATCACTACCTAGTGAACTGGTCTGAGTTACTCATGATTCTTTTAATCATTTTACTGCTGTTTTTAGCCTGGAGATCCTGGAAAAGCTGCTGAGGAAACAGTGTGTTAAACTGTCCACACAGCAACTTGTCTGTGAAGTTAATTCTTCCTTTTTTTCCAAATAAAAGAGTTATTTTAAAGTCCTGCTAATGGAATATCTGGATCATGTCAGGTGATGATGGGACAGACAACGTGAAAATCCATCATTACTGCTGAAGTGAAGTTGAATACACCACCCTGGGAATTTCACTGCAATTCCACAAAATGTATCAATTACACAAACAAAACGGTTATAAAAAATGTTGTTATGCTTAGAAGAAAGGAATGTAGTTACAAAAAGAGTAATTTACTATTACATTCATATTATTTAAGATGAACAAAATAGTTGCATTTTCTTTAGGGTTGTGTAAAACAATTTTATAATAAAAGTTTTAAACTGATGTTAACTATGCAGGTATATATCTTATTGTTATCAACAGTGCATTGTTTATTAATAATAACTTTAAATCTCAGGTGAACCAGGCCACCAACAGACAGGAAGTCTTTTCTCCTAAAGAGGCCCCACATCTACCAGCCAACTGGAGTGCAAGTGGTATAAATCACCATTACAGAACAGACAGTGAAGGGCTGCTTCTGAACTGTACTGACCACACCTACACCTCCACACTGAGGACACAAGATTATTAAAGCATTTACAATTAAATTGAACTCCCAAAGATGTAGAAGTGGAGGCTTTTGCTGACCTATAAGCAGTTGATCTGCAGGTGGAGCGTGTGAGACAGTGATGTCAGTGAAATAATGTAATAATAGAAATATCCTCCAAACTCACACTAAAATGCACAGAAGCTTTGGACAGAAGCTGTTCGTTCATTCATTCATTGATTTGTTAAATATTATTTTTAGTCATGATCAAAATTTACTTAATTGAGAAATTCACTTAATTCATCTGCACATGGTGTACATAAAGTAACAATGTTCAGATTACAAATGGAGAAGTGAAACTAATCTCCCCACCCAGCTATATGCAAAACATGTGTGCAGTAAAACATCATTTTAGGCAGTAAAACAGAGAAAGAGAGAGAAAAAAAGGAGCTCAATATAAATAGATAGAGAGAGAGAGAGAGAGAGAGAGAGGGAGAGAGAGACAGAGAGAGATATTTAGAGAGAAAGACAGAGAGAGAGACAGAGAGAGACAGAGACAGACAGAGAGAGAGAGAGAGACAGAGAGAGAGAGAGAGCGAGAAAGACAGAGAGAGAGAGAGACAGACAGAGACAGAGAGACAGAGAGAGAGAGAGAGACAGAGACAGAGAGAGAAAGACAGAGAGACAGAGAGAGAAAGATAGAGAGAGAGAGACAGAGAGAGAAAGAGAGAGACACAGAGAGAGAGAGAGAGACAGAGAGAGAGAGAGACAGAGAGAGAGGGAGACAGAGACAGAGAGGTTCACAGGTTCAGAACCTTTCTTCACTGTGAAGTTTTGTCTCTCCTAGTATGCATACTCAGCATTTACTCTGGACTGCTATTTCCATGTACTCATCCCAGAGAGTTTTTTTAATTTCCTTTTTTTTTTGTATAATCCCTGATTGTGAGACACATATTTCCTACCTGTGTGGTTTCGTCCTGTGCCTGTTCCTGATTGCCCTTTTGAAACATCTGCGTAGCTCTGGCCACTATATTTGGACTTTGACCTTTGTACTGTTTTTGTCCTGGACTTGCTCCGCTTTTAGTAAAGTGATATCGATAAACTCAGTCCGTGAGCATCTGAGTTTCTTTGATCCATTACAGTCACAGTGAAGCCTCTTTCACACTACATTGACCCCATGCTCACACACACACATACACACCTATCTCAGCTATATGTCAATAGTATTTCAAATGGACAATAATTATTAAAGTTAATGGATAATTAAAATTCATAATTAACATTTTTTAATTGTTCAATTACTTTTCCCATCTCTCTGTAAATTTAAAAAAGTTAAGTTCAATATTTAGTGGAGGCATTGCCATACAGAGTATTTGGTAGATGTGCATTAATACAAAGAGGCCACAGTGAGTATTTGGTAGATGTGTATTAATACAGAGAGGCCACTTTGCATTGTCAGTACATGCTTCAGTAGTCTGGGAGTGTTTATAGTCCTGTGAGTTTAACACTTCATGACTGAGAGCTGCCTGCCCCAGCAAGTTCACTCACAGCAACCATGACTTTGAGCACCATCTTCATCTGCACACTGGCCCTCTGGACTCAACGTAGGATTTTAGTTAATGGGATGATTTAAATTAAACCGTTTAAATTCAATACATTATAAATGTTTTCCCTTTACCTCTGATCTTATTCTGTTTTCTCCATATATTTTCTTTTTTCCAGAATGCAGAGGTCAGGCAACTGTGACTCAGACCCCTGCAGAGAAATCTGCTCTTCCAGGAGACACAATCACCATCAACTGTAACAGTAACACTGTAGTTGACAATGACTGTAACAGCAGGTTTTATTGTGTGTACTGGTTTCATCAGAAACCTGGAGAAGCTCCTAAACGCCTGATCTACTGGGCTACTAACTTGCAGTCAGGAACTCCAGCTCATTTCAGTGGTAGTGGATCTGGATCTGACTTCACTCTGACCATCAGAGGAGTCCAGACTGACCATGCAGGAGATTACTACTGTCTAATGGATCATTACAACACTTTCAAAACCTCACCGTACACACTGTTAGAGAGTCGTACAAAAACCTCCCTCAGTCAGACTGCACAGAGACTGCACTGCTGCAGCTGGGACCCACTGCAGGTGTTGAGAGGGAGGATGTGATACAGCACAACACACCACTCACTTACTTCTGAACACATTGCATATACAATTCTATGAGCTACAACTGCGTAGGAAATCTGGAGAAGCTCCTACACTTCACCCACCTTTTTTTTTGAGTAGGTAAAGATAAAACACTATAGTTATAACAATAACAACATTTTCTTGTTGATTATAATGGATGTACCTGATGTTTAATGACACCAACAGGCCAGTGAGAGTGTTGGCAGTAACCTCCACTGGTACCTACAGAAACCTGGAGAAGCTCCTAAACTCCTGATATATGATGCATCTACCCGTCAGTCTGGGATTCCAGATCGTTTCAGTGGTAGTGGATATGGTACAGAATTTACTCTAAAAATCACTGGAGTCCAGGCTGAAGATGCAGGAGATTACTACTGTCAGCAGGGTTACAGCTGGTTCACACAGTGTTAGAGTGCTGTACAAAAACCTCCCTCAGCTGTAGAGGAACTGCTCTGACTCAAACACAAACTGATCTGAGATCAGCTGCACAGCTGCTAAATCTGCACTCAACTCATCAACTCCAAACTACTACAGTACTGAACTGTTTGATCTTTTAAACTGTCATCACTGTGTAATAGATACTTACATCTCTACATATGTAGCAGGTTAATGTCTTTCCTTTAAACCAACCCCTGATAACATCCTGCTTCTACACTCAGGTTCTGGACAAAGGCAGTAATATATGAACACATCACTGTGGTGTATAAGGACAGGTGATCACTACCTAGTGAACTGGTCTGAGTTACTCTTGATTCTTTTAATCATTTTACTGCTGTTTTTAGCCTGGAGATCCTGGAAAAGCTGCTGAGGAAATACTGTGTTAAACTGTCCAGACAGCAACTGGTATGTGAATTTAATTCTTCCCTCTTTTTAGAATAAAAGAGTTCATTTAAAGTCTTGACAACTGAACTTCTGGGTCATTTACGGTGATGATGGGACAGACAGTGTGAAAATCTAGAATTACTGTTGAAGTGTAGCTGACTATACCACCCTGGGAATTTCAGCACAGGGAAAGTGCTATGCTAAGAAAAAAGGAATATAATTGAAACATGAAAAATTTATTTTATTAAAGTTGAAGAAATGAATGAATTTTATTTGGCTCTGCATAAAAATGTGAAAATATCAAACAATTAATAAAAACACTTACAAATTAAATTTTTAAACCAACATTAACTATGCAAGCAAAGGTCTTATGGATATCAACATTTTTATTTTTAAATTAATTATAAATTCACACATTTCTTGCACATTGTTCCTACTTGCTGCTAGAGTACTGTCCTAAACCAGCATTATACTCTGAACTGTTCTGGCTGCTACCCGTGACTGCTATGTTCAGTATAGCATGTCACTGACTCCTATGCACAACCCACTTTACATATTCCCAATATTGCATACAGGTCAAAATAAATGCACTGTTCATTGTGTATTGGTCCTGTCCTGTATTTATTTATTGTATGACATTATTGCACTGTATTGTATTGTTTGCATTCATGTAGTGTGCTGTCTGTTGTATTTGTTGTGTTGCACCATGGTCCTGGAGGAACATTGTTTCGTTTTTGCTGTGTACTTGTATATAGCTGAAATAACAATAAAACCTTTTCGAACCTTTCAATTTAGTGAGAATTGTCTGCCACAGGATAAGGAAACAGGCAACCCATGGTGCAATACTGAGGCTGACCATGTGGGGTAGATTAATCCTATTGCAGGACCACATATGCACAGCAAATGCTCATAAATCTACAAACAGCACAGATTGAAGGGATTCCACCATCCAGAGGAGATAAACTCCCCACTAAATCAGTCAGCTCCTACTGTAATAATGGAAACAGTAGGGCATTAAAATAATTTATAGAAAAGCTATTTACAGAAAAAGTAAATTTACATTTACAGCATTTAGCAGACACTCTTATCCAGAGCAACTTAGAAAAGTGCTTTGTCGTTTACTCATAGAATATATCCAATTACAGTACAGTAGGTTAGAATTAAACAGACCAATGAACTAGAATACTGCAGAATACAGGGATGAATGCTGATACCTGGAAGTGCAAAATACATATAGTCTATCTTAGACAATGATAAGTGCTAAAACAATAAGTGCTCGAGTTTGTTAAACAACATAAACAGTGCCCTGCAATAAGCACTAAATTAGTCAGTCAATAAGGGAGCACTGTCAGTTGTCCTTTAAACATTCTGCAAATAGATGGGTCTTCAGTCGGCATCTGAAGACTGCAAGGGACTCTGCTGTCTGGACAGCAAATGGGAGTTCATTCCACGATCTTGGAGCCAGGACTCGATGCTTCTCATCAAGCCGAGCCGTACTTGAGGTTCGAAGTACTCGAGGTACGGATCGGGCTTTGACCATTGACCTCATGTATGAAGGGGCTGATCCATTTTTGGCTTTGTAGGCAAGCATCAAGGTTTTAAATCTGATGCGTGCAGCAACAGGGAGCCAATGAAGGGAGCGCAGCAGTAGAGTAACGTGTGAACTTCGGAAGATTGAAGAGCAGTCATGCTGCTGCATTCTGGACAAGCACCAGGGTAGCTTCCTGCAAGAGAAAGGGTCGAATCCTTCATATGTTACAAATGAGGAATCTGCAAGACCGGGTTAGATTAGAAACATGAGTAGAGAATGACAACTGGTTGTCCAAAGTTACGCCCAGGCTACGGGCAGCTTTGGGTGGTGATATTAGAGAGTTCTCAAAGGACAAAGTGAGGTCATGGTAAGGGTTGGGAGTACCTGGGATGAACAGAAACTCGGTTTTGCTGGGGTTGAGCTTGAAGTGGTGGGCTGGCATCCATCCAAGACGCGATGTCAGTCAAGCATGCTGAGATACGTCTGGAGACCTGCCTGTCAGAGCATGGAAAAGAAAGAAATAATTCAGTGTCATATATTGAGATATTCAAATCTGTCCTGCATGCACACTTAAACAGTGTGATCCTGAGGATTTGTGCACAATAAGTCTGCTGGGCAAGGAGCAGGACATACAGACTCCCTCGACAGAGACAGACATTTCTTGAAAAACATAGAAGACAAAGGCACTCACATAAACGGTGAACATGAATACACATACGACTAACATTAACACAGGCAACATGAATATTGTGAATATTAACACTAACATGAACATGATCAATAACTGACAACGAAGCACCCTCCCACAGTGTTTTAAGTACACACAGACACTAGCAGACTAAACCACGTGCAGGTGTGTGGCAAGTACAAAGGCGTGGTTACTAACAAGAGGATTAAGTCCCACTGCATGCAATCTGCTGTACCACATGATTAGTGGGGAGAGGATTAGTGGGGAGACGCGGCTCCCAACGCCTCCTTCCCAGGACTGTGAACCCCAGTCTACCGCACACACATAATGTACAAAAAACACATACAACAAATGGCAAAGCCTGATGCCCACCCAACCCAAGGCAGGCTAGGAGCTGCCAGCAAGGGAGACCTCAGTACTTGAGGGGGAAAGGGCGAAGTCCATGCCTCTACCAGGGCAGTCCAGTTATGCTCCACACAATGTGCCCATGCACCTGTAGACACACAAAAGGCATGAGTACACACAACAAATAGACACGCCTGTAGACACATGAGAGACAGGAACCACAGAAAACTCCGGTGCTGGGGAATGTTCTTTGCCCTACTGGACATGCAGAAGGGCACGTCTGCTCTGGATCCAGACGTGCTGCTCCAAACTATGATCCTCCTGTTGCCTGCCACCCAAGGAGAGCCCTCGAGGTAGTCCACCTCCTGGGCTTTGGACGGACCCATCCAGTACTCCTGGCCTTTCCTTGGAAGAGAGAGAACACATGCTATATCCTCACCAACCAAGAACCTCACCAGCTCCACCAAACTGCTTACACCGTGGTCCCCACTGATAACTTTGTTTAAGGTCCGTACATAAACCTGCTCTAAACACACTACCGTCTCCTCTCTTTACAGTGCCATAGTTTAGCTTCAGAGTTAGGGAACGATACAACCCCAAAGATGCTTGTTTTTCTTTTCTTTTTTGTAATGAAAGAAGTTATCAAAGATACTACATACATAAAATATACAATTAGAAATAAAGATAAATAAAGATAGAAAAATAAAGACAGAAACTAATTTTAAATAAGGAGAAAGTTATTTACGTCCAACTGAGAGTTTTGTGCCGCGAAGTGAGCGTGTAAAGTGGATTCAGTGACCCCTTTAAACTATTTCAGACTTAAATCGTTATTGTTTATGCATTAGATACATGTAGACACTGTAGAATCATAGCAATTGGTTACAAAAATGTGTTTTAGGAGATATTTTTCATATTTTTGTACACTAAAAACACAGCATTTAATGCAACATCAAAGTCAAGATAATTTATCTAAAGACATATATAAATTGTGTTCTAGATGTATAATATAAGATTTTGATTATTTGTAACAGCCAATATTTTGATCTTCAGTATGCGAGTATTACAGTATGAGTGAACTGCACCGATAAGCTCCAGTGAGCCACCGATATTTCTGCCTTTTAAAATAAACCCAGCATGCAGATGAAGGCTTGTGGAGAGATATTTCTGAAACATATATGATTTTACTACTGAACGACACTTAAGGAACTTTCCATCGGTATAAATTTAAAGGTCTATAAGAACTTAGCAACGGTTATGATATAGGAAGATACTTAACACAGTCCCAATCCTTCATATGTTGCAAAGGAGGAATCTGCAAGACCGGGTTAGATTAGAAACATGAGTTGAGAATGACAACTGGTTGTCCAAAGTTACGCCCAGGCTACGGGCAGCTTCGAATGGTGATACCAGGGAGTTCTCGAAGGAAACTGTGAGGTCATGGTAAGGGTTGGGAGTTGGGATGAACAGAAGCTCGGTTTTACTGGGGTTGAGCTTCAAGTGGTGGGCTGTCATCCATGATGCAATGTCAGTCAAGCATGCCGAGATACGTCTGGAGACCTGCATGTCAGAGGGTGGAAAAGAAAGAAATAATTGAGTGTCATCAGCATAGCAGTGTTAGGAGAAACCATGAGAAGATATTACATCACCAAGAGAATGAGTATACAAAGAGAAGAGAAGGGGGCCTAATACTGAGCCTTGTGTAACACCAGTGGAGAGACTAGATGGCTTGGATGTAGATCCTCTCCATGTCACCTGATAGGACCGTCCCGCCAGATAGGACTGAAACCATCTCCAAGCAGAGCCAGTCACACCAAGCCTGGAGAGAACAGAGAGGAGAATGTTGTGGTTCACTGTTTCGAAGGCTGCTAAAAGGTCTAGAGGAATCAAAACAATACTTTGCAAGTTTGAGGGGGGAATCTGGGATGTTATAAAGTGAGCTAGAATGAGAGACAGGTGTTGCTTATCAGTACTCAGACAAGGGTGACCTAAGTCCGGACAGGGAAAGGCTACTGGGTTAGAACGATGCTGTCAGAGAGCTCCCCCATCCCCGCCCGATGGGCGGCTTCAGACGATCGACCCCGAGCTCCCCTCGGCCAACCCCGACAGCTAGGACTGGGCAATCCGAGAGAGAGGAGTGGAACTGAGTGAGGAGTGAGTGGTCCAGTATGCTCCCTGGCGGTTCTCATGACCTCTTCTCCAGTCCATACCCCTCCCAGTCAATGAGGTACTGCAACCGACCCTAGAATCTGTGAGAATCCAGGATCTCACGTACCAAATATGCAGGCTGACCCTCCACTTCCAGAAGAGCCGGCAGGGCAACAGGGGCAGGGTCCACCAAGAAGGGGCTATAGTGTACCGGCTTGAGTGATGAGATGTGAAACGTGGAGTTAATGCAGTATTTAGAAGGGAGCTGTACTCTATAGGAGACTGAGTTGACTCTCCTGAGCACCTTGAAGGGACCAACGTAGCATGGACTCAATTTTCGACAAGAGGGCCCCTTCGTCATGCCCCAAGTGGATATCCACACCTTCTGATTGGGATGGAACGTCGGTGCGGGCCGACGGTGACAGTTGGCGAACCTCTGTTGAGATGCCGTGTTGTAATGGAATGCAGGAAGTCCAGTGTAGGAAGGTCTGTAGGGGCATTGTCCCAGGTGAAGAAGGCCAGCTGAAAACCAAAGGCACACTGCAAAGGAGTCAGTCATGTAGATCAGTCATGTTCAAGGGAATTGCGTGCATACTCTGCTCACGGTAAGTATTGGGACCAGTCAGAATGTATGCTTCAATACTGTCTGAGGAATCTTCCCACTTCCTGATTTGTCTGACAGCAACAGAATCCACGAGGGCTGTAAAAGCCTCCGACCGTTCCTCCCATGACACTAACAAAGGCAAAGTAAGCTGGTTATGTTTAAAGAAGAATACAAAAGTTCTTAATGGTGTTGTACTCCTTGCCTCCCTCCTCCTGGGTAGTTTGGGACCTCATACGTGGAAATGACCCTTCTCGCTACAATAGAGGCATAGACCCAGGGAGACACGTCCAGTGAAGTCCCCAAGCCGATGCAAGTGGGTTGCTCATGCCTCACCCCCTGGGAACGAGCTAGATGATTCTCCAGTGGTTTCTGCCTGTACTGTGGCGCTAATGGTCACTTCCGCAATCGCTGCCCTGTCCATCCCCGTCAAGAGAACGAGAAGACTTCTACATTTAGCACACACATAAGAATGTCTTCTTTACTGTATATTAATCGACAGCTTACACTACCTGTAGTTCTGTCTTTCAATGGTAACAGAGTTTCTCTCTCTGCCTTGGTGGATTCTGGAGCAGCTGGGAATTTTTTGGAGGTCGGGTTAGCTATACAACTAATTAACATTTAGCAGGAGATCTAACGCAATTTTAGGGATTCCTAAAATTGCCTAAGATCTCCCGCTACATGTTAATTCCCTTAATGGCCAACCCATAGGAGAAGGTGTAGTCACATACAAAACTGTCCCAGTCACACTTAAGATCAGCCTATCTCACTGTGAGTCAATCCAATTTTTGCTTTTATCCATGTCCCATGACTCCATTATATTGGGCTTTCCCTGGTTGTCTACCCATGACCCTAGTATCTCTTGGTCTACTGCTGAACTGCAGTCATGGAGTAAGCACTGCTTTCAGAACTGCATGTCTTTGCCAGTCTTCTCCACTACTGTCAAGAGCCCAGATACCACATCACTCCAATCTATCCCTCTGCTCTATAGGCTCTTCTCGGGTGTATTCAGTAAGGTTAAGGCCACTGAACTCCCATCTCATCGAGCTTGGGACTGTGCAGTGGAAATCCTTCCTGGGGCTTCCCTACCACAAAGAGAGCTAAACCTACCCACTTTCCCAGCCTGAGGAGGCAGCTATGGAGGCGTTTGTTGCGGAGGCCCTGCAACATGGCTTCGTTTGTCCTGCCACCTCTCCAGTTGGTGCTGGTTTCTTCTTCGTAGAGAAAAGGAGTGCGATTAAAGCCATGCATTGAGTACCGGGCCCTAAATGAAGTGACCATCAAGTACTCCTACCCACTCCTCCTTATTACTTTGATGCATGAACGCCCGCTAGGAGCTACAATCTTCCCCAAATTGGACTTGCATAGTGCTTACATGATGAGTGGAAGACAGCCTTCATAACAACATGTGGCCACCTAGTAATGCCTTGTGGGTTGTCTAATAGTCCCTCAGTTTTTTAGACTTTCATGGATGAAGTCTTTCAGGATATGGTAGGCAAATTCATGATTGTGTACATAGATGACATCCAGGTGTTTTCTCAGTCTAAAGCGGAGCATGTTGATCATGTAACGGCTGCCCTGGAACGTCTTAGACAACATCACCTGTATACTAAGGCCAAGAAGTGCGAGTTCGACAGGGACTGCGTCACCTTTCTAGGGTGTACCATCAAACCAGGAGTTCTCTCCATGGATCCGGATAAAGTGACTGCAGTCCAGAATTGGCTTAAACCCTCCACCATCAAGGAGTTGCAATGATTCACAACAACTGTATGATACACAACAACTGTATGATACACAACAACTGTAGATATGGTATTATACAAAATGGATCTGTACATTCTGTAGATTGTGTACATATATACCCAACCATATACATTGTACATTGTGTATATAATCATAATATACATATATTGTACATACATTGTTAATATATTTTGTACATACATAGAATATATATATTTATCTGTATATATATATTTTTTTCTCTATGCACCCCTGGTTCTCTTCCTCAGTTTGGACAGAGCACTCTCCACCATTTCACTGCGTGTTATACTGTGTATGACTATGTATGTGACGAATAAACCGAACTTGAAATTGAACTTGAACTTGAACTTGATTCTTGGGTTTCGCCAACATGATTTGGTGACATTGCAGCTCCCCTTACTGACCTCCTCAAGAAACAAGATAAACAGAAGCTTCAGTAGACCATGGCTGTGGATCAGGCCTTCCTGACTTTAAAGGGGGACTTTGTTATGGCACCTTTACTCCGTCAGCCCAACCCTTCTCTTCCCTTAATAGTGGAGGTTGATGCTTCAGATGTAGGAGTGGGAGCTGTCCTGTCACAGAGATAAGGCACACCACCTCGTATATAATCCTGTGCATTCTACTCCAAGAAACTATAACCAGCTGAGAAGAACTATGATGTAGGAAACCGGCAACTTCTCGTGGTCACACTTGCCCTAGAACAATGGAAACACTGCTTGGTGTACACCGACCATCAAAAGCTAGAGTAGCTACAGTCAGCTCGACGACTCAACCCAAGACAAGCCAGGTGGTCATTGTTCTTCTCCTGGTTTCGCTTCAGTTTTATACAGACCTGGTTCCAAGAATCAGAAGGCTGATGATTTGTTACACATCTATGACAAGGGAGAGACCAACCAGAATCCAGAACCCATCCTGCCTGACAGCTGCTTCCTAGCTCCTATACGGTGGGTTGTCCAAGATGACCTGGAGGTTGCTCTGAAGGATGGACATATCCCAGAGGGATGCCCCCTGACAAGCAATACATTCCAGCTTCCGTCAGAGGAACATTACTAGAATGGGCTCATATGACTTTATGCAATGGGCCTTCCCTTCCTGACAACATGCGTGATTATATAATGTCTTGTGTGGTCTGTGCCCAGTCACTCATACCTTGCACTCTCCCTGCTGGAGAGTTACAGCCCTTGCCTGTGCCACAACACCCCTGGATCCACATCGCAGTGGACTTCATCACAGACTTGCGTGCATCTGAGGGATACATGGTCATAATGGTAGTGGTAGACAGGTTTTCCAAAATATGTCATCTCATTCTTTTTCCCCATTTGCCTACAACCTTAGAAACAGCTGATGCCATTTTTCACTTATTTATTTCGCATATTTGGTCTACCAGAGGCAATATTATCTGATCGTGGTTCCCAATTTACATCACAGGTATGGAGACAGATTCATAGTTATGGCTAACTTTCTACAAAACTCTCCTCTGGTCACCATTCCCAAGTCTAATGGGGAGGTCGAATGTGTGAACCAAAAGGTTGGAAGGTTCCTTCGCCAGTAATGTGCCTCCCAAACTGACTCACACAAATACCTCCCCTGGGTGGAATACACTCACAATTCACTCACTCACTCTTCCACTTGGCTCACTCCTTTCCAGTGTGTCTACGGTTATCAGCCAGCCCTTTTGCCATGGGATGACTCCCCTACTGACATACAGGCTTTAGATCAGTAGTTCCAACAGAGCCCTCAGACATGGGAGGTCACCTATGTCCACTTACAGAGGGCATTGCACACCTGACAAGAATTTGCAAATCACCACCATAATTCTACCCTACAACAACAATCTGGTCAGACAGAGGGTCTGGGTCGTGACTCGGACTACCCAGTAGGAAACTGGTACATCGGTCCATTCAGGGTACTCTGGCAGGTCAACCCTGTATCCTACAAGCTGCAGCTTCCCACAAGGTACCAAATGAATTCCACCTTTCATGTGTCCCTGTTGAAGCCTGTGCATTATAATCCTGTGTCTGCAGCCACAAACCCTCCTGCCCCAGTGTAGATCAATACGGAGCCAGCCTATGCTGTCCGTGAGTTGTTTGATTCCCGGAGATGTGATGGAACCCTTTAGTATTTCGTCGACTGGGAGCATTATGGACCTGAGGAATAATCATGGGTTCCCAGGGGTGACATCCTGGATTCCTCTTTACTAGCTGACTTCCATGCTGCTCACCCAGATCTTCCAGGCCCTCAGGGCCATTGTAGACCCAGGACTCCCCGTTCTAGCATGTCTGGAGCTGCCTGTCAAGTGGGGGGTACTGTTACGAACCCCAGGAACCACACACAGCCCTGCACTGCCATGCACACTCCCCCCGAATGATTCACCAGAGTTCTAGCATGAACCTGATCCTCATTCTCCTCATTACTGCCTCCTTTATAAGCTTCCCTCCCCTGCATTCACATCGTAAAGTATTGCTACTCCATGGAGCATACAGAGCATTCTAGCATCTTGTTTGTCTTCCTGGTTTCCTACTTCTGCCTGTTTTATAGACCTCGTCTCCTGCCTGACCCTTGGAGACACCCACTGGATTCTGCCCCATGTTACCAACCTTAGAACAGCTTGACCATGAATACCTGCCTGACCCCCATGGATCTGTTTGATTTCACAATTAAAACCTCTTGCAATTGGATCCTATTCCTTGTGTATATGTTCAAATGCTGCACATGCAGCTTTGATGCGTAAAAACATACAACATGTAAATGCGGTCGGTACATTTTTGTTTATTGTGGTTTATTTGCCATTTAACCCCAATTCATCATTTTTTCATTTCTGTCATTGACTCTACCTAAACAGGGTCGAAACATTTGTTTCAGCAACATGGAATTCAAGGTGTTTCAGGACCCTGGACAGCTCCCAAAACAGAGCTAATGAGACCCAGGTGAAGCTCATCAGAGTGACACTCCTGAACTCACCCAATCCACTGATCTCCAATCAGCCCAGAGACAGATGAAGAGCCAGGTGTCCTAAGGGAGGAATTGCCGTTGTCATACATTACTCATCTTCTTCTCAGAAACAGAGAGCCAGTGATATCCAAATGTGAAAAAAACTCAATGAAGATGCAGATTTACAAAACACATCAGACATTTACCCACAACTGGCCAATTATACAGAGTTTTTCTGATTTATATGTCTGTGTTTACAATATGTCCTACAAAGTATTGCACAGAAATAGCACAGGTCACATTGCACAACACTGAAACAAACAAGAAGAAATAATAAATACCTCATTAGAAAAGCCTGCTGATCATGTAGTTAAAACAGAGGTAAGCTTCTCCATGTTTAGTTTTGAGTGAGCAATGACAACTACATATTTATTTTGCCCATTGAAGATCAGCCTGTGATATACAGTAAAAGATCATTTCTTTAAATTAGTGTGTTCTCTATCATCTGAGGTCTGTGCATTGGGAGAATCAACAGCCAGGACTCCTTGTATTTACTACCATGTTTATTCATATACAGAAAGGCCCAAAGGTGTAAACGTGAGCTTAAACTACTATATACAGCTAACTATGCCTAGTACATTCTAACCTTTACTATGGATATATTCAGAAGTAGACAAAGCTGCATTTTACTAAAATTAATAAACTAAATAAGATTCTGTTTGGGTGATATTATGTGTCCATTTACTTATCCATAACATTAACAACAGAAAACCAAACATTTTCAAAATATTTGTTATCTAAAAGTCGATAGGCTAATAGCTCAATAGACTGTAATATGCATTTTAGCAAAATAAATGGGATTTGCTAGGTTCATTTCAATTTATTTAACTGTGCTTGTACATTGTTTTGATCATTGTTCCAGCTGGCAAACTCATGACATCACAGGGTCTGTCCAACAGAACAGATCAAACTGAGCTAAGCTTCAGCTTCATCTTACCACAGAGCAGTTTTGTGTCAAAGCTGAAGTTGGTAGAGTAACTAAGGAGGACTTAATATCATCTTCTTTTGTGGAACCCAAAATGTCCAAAATGAGCTGGGAGGGTCTCAGTAAGCCTGGATTATGGAGGTACTGTCATGCAGCCCTCATGCTTCTTGCACAGTTTGCCTAATCATTCATGTAGGGCTCGTTTTATAATAAACTGCAGTTGGATCTTCACAGTGACTCTGGGTCAATGTTGTTACAGGGATGTAACCTGCTATGGGCAGAGAAGATCTCACCATGGAAGAGCAGATGAGTAGCAGCCTGTGTAGAGTAGAGAGACTTGCTGTCTACTATGGACAGTCTTAGTGGAATGGAAAAGTTGAATAAGGAGAGTTTGGTATGTGGACCTGATATACTGTGAACCTCAAACACTGTTTACTCCTGTTTCAAATGCAAATCGCATATAAGACAAACAAGGCGGTAAAATGAGCCTGTTCCAAAATCCTAGAATATTTCACAAAAGTCTTGACTCATTAATATTCATTCCCCTAAAACTTGTATAAACCGGCCCACATTCTAGCCAAAGTGCTATTACCATGGACCGGAACAGTCAAACCTTCAGCAGTTCTGCAGGTATTGTGAAGAACAAAACAATGACAGGGAATAACAATGAAAATGCCAGATTACATACAAAAATGTACCATTCCAGGCTGTGAAGATGATGTCATACTCTTCCGAAGGAACCACACTGTTAATGGGCTTTGTTGTTTTCATATTTAACTGCAGCCCAGACAACTTTAACTTAAATGTGTTAGTTTACTCTGCAGATTTGACTTCAGAGAATTTTTCAAACATTTACATTTTTGGCATTTAAAAATATAAATGTGTGAGTGATTTACAAAAGGGCTTTGTCATCTAGTCATAGAACGTATCCTATCCAGTACAATATGGAGCAGCTCCACCCAGTGTTTGACACTGAAGAGAGAGGCAGTTCCAATTTCAAAGTTCAAAGTTCAAAGAGGCTTTATTGTCATTTCAGCTATATACAAGTACACAACAAAAACGAGACAATGTTCCTCCAGGACCATGGTGCAACACAAAACAACAGTGCAACAGACAACATGCTACACAAGTGCAAACAATCCAATATAGTGTAAAATGTCATAAACATTAAATAAACACTAATAAATACAGGACAGGACAAATACAAAATGAGTAGGCAGTGCAATTATTTAGTCCAGTACACAGTACTGGGAATATGTAAAGTGAGTTGTGCATAGGAGTCAGTGACATGCTATACAGAACATAGCAGTCACCGGTAGCAGCCAGAACATTTCAGAGTACAGTGCTGGTTTAGTACAGTACTCTAGCAGCAAGTAGGATAATGTGCAAGACTGCAACAGGAGTGCATAGTTTATTTGTGTGAGGTTTGACTTCAGCACTAGTGCGATGCAAAACAATGTGTGAGAGTGTGTATGGATATGTATGTATGTATGTGTGTGTGTATGTGTGTGTGTGTGTGTGTGTGTGTGTGTGTGTGTGTGTGTGTGTGTGTATGTGTGTGTGTGTGTGTGTGTGTGTGTGTGTGTGACTGTGTATAAGCATGTGTGTATGTGTGTGTGTATAAAGTGCCCATTTTTGGAATCTGAATTGGGATTGGAGTTAGCCAGAGTTCAGGAGTCTAATGGGAAGAAGCTGTTGCACAGTCTGGAGGTGCAGGACCGGATGCTGCAGTACCTTTTTCCAGATGGCAAAAGGGTGAACAGTTCGTGTGAGGGGAACGTAGCAGGCTATGGTGGTGGTATACATGGAGGTCTGTTGTTTCCATGTATTTGTGGTTTATGTTGCTGGAAAAATGTGGTAGAGACGACAGATAGTAGCACAATAGCACCATTTATCGGACCTGGAGTGGCCGCTGCGCGCTACAGCGCCGCCATCTTGGATTTAGCATTTTATTGGCATCACGATCTCAACCACAACCTGTAAGCAGCCAGCCCTGCTGTGTGATACTTTTACATATTTTGTTGCTTGAAGTCCTATAATCTTAAGTATACAGTTTCATAGTGAGCTGACAACTTTAATTTACTTCATGTTGTTATCAAGATCAAAAGTAAATAGCTAGTATTAGTGATGTTAGTTACTAGCATAGCTAACTAAATAGTAATGACCACCTACCTTATTTACACAGAGGTTCATTTTATTTTCCTTCCTGTGTTTCATTCAAAGAAGCCTGTGCTGTTATTTAAATCTACAATAGAAGATAATTCTGTCATTTCCTCTGTCAGGTAAATTTTTATTTCATTTTTCATCAACAAGACAACTCAGAAGATAACTAATTTGGTTGTTAGAAATTACTACAGCCAATCAGCGCAAAGCTCATTGAAATATTCATGAGCCCATCAAAAAAGGGAAAACAGAATGTTTCATTCTTGGGCCACAGTGTGAGAGGGGGCACTTAGAGCTGTAATGTTCATACTGGGAGGGAGGGGAGAGGAAACTTTGCATGTGCAGCACCTGCTTCAATGCTCTGGGAGTGTTTATAGTCCTGTGAGTTTAACACTTCATGACTGAGAGCTGCCTGCCCCAGAAACTTCACCTACAGCAACCATGACTTTGATCCCCATCTTCATCTGCACACTGGCCCTTTGGACTCAAGGTAACTCATGGCTTTACCGCTGTGCTGAACTATCCATGTGACACAGATCTACTATTCTTATTTTAAATGCACTATTCACAGATTTAGAGTAACACATTAAAGTATCTGTGCAGCTAAATGTTTTGTGTTTTGTATTAATTTCTTCCTCAGGATCCAGAGGTCAGGTGACAGTGACTCAGACTCCTGCAGTGAAATCTGCTCTTCCAGGAGACACAGTCACCATCAGCTGTAGATCTAGCCCACCAGTGAACACTGCTGCTGGAAATGAGCTTCTAGCCTGGTACCTGCAGAAACCTGGAGAAGCTCCTAAACTCCTGTTTTACCATGTTCACAAGTTACAGTCAGGAACTCCAGCTCGTTTCAGAAGCAGTGGATCTGGATCTGACTTCACTCTGACCATCACTGGGATCCAGACTGAAGATGCAGGAGATTATTACTGTCAGAGTGAACACTGGGTCAATGCCTATGTCTTCACACAGTGTTAGAGAGTCGTACAAAAACCTCCCTCAGTCAGGCTGCAGGTGTTGAGGGGGAGGATGTGATACAAGGCAAGGCAAGTTTATTTATATAGCACATCATAGACAATGGCAATTTAAAATGCTTCACAAAAGACTATTACATAGCAACCTTATCACATCCTGAGATCTATCACTTTAGGAAGGTAAAACAAGAAATAGATTACATACATAAATAAAACTGATGCAAAGGGAAAATATAATACAATTAAAAATAAGTGATTTATTAAAACAAACCACAAAAGGAAAGGTGTCAAGAAGAAAGATCTAAATACACTAGGAACTGGCACGGAACGCTTGCCTCTCACGAGTCACGTGGTTTGGCCTTAATTCCTCTCTTAATTTCACAGCACTGCAGCAGATCTGACAGGTATCAGCTCACAGGCAGAGTGACAGTGATGAGTAACAGTGTTCAGACACTACATGAGATCCAGGTGTCATCAACACCAACATGAGCTCAGTTATGTCATGACTCATTAAATGTAGAAAAATCATGAGTGAAAGTGACTGCAGCACATAAGAGGGGATGACTGAGAGCTCTAAGAGGAGAGATTTTATCATTCATCTGATAAACACTCACATTAGTTCTGTGGTAAAAAAAAAAGACAGATGTGTTGTTTGCATATGTGAGCTGCTTCACTGCTCCATACACTTTAAGAGCTGTAGTGGTGATCAGAGAGTGTTCAGTCCTTTAACACACACTGACAAACAGCACAATGATGATGTCACTCATTCTACTGCTGGGGACACTGGGACTCCTCACTCAGGGTGAGACAAACTGAAAACTTTTTCATTTTTCTTAATTTTGGATGTTCATTATTTATTATTTGCAATTTATTTGAACTGTTATTTGTTCTTTTTATTTTCAGAGTTACAATGTTTTTATTAGGGCTTATTTTGATTTTATTTAAAACCTTTTTTCAAATTTAAATGTTATTTATTTATTTTTAGAATCCTTTGGGGAGATAATTCTGACTCAGTCTCCACGTTCTCAGTCAGTTACACCAGGACCGTAACGATTCCCATAGGAACAGGCGAGAGGCAGAATACATGTGCAGGGGGCAGTTTATTAACGGAGGAAAAACACAATCACTGAAGGCAAAATAACGGGCAAGGAGAAAACACTGAGGCAAAATGATACACAAACTAATCAAACGGAAAAGCAACAGGAAACCCACGAGCATAATTTATACAGGACAGTACTAACGTAACTTACCAAAATAACCAACAAACTAGAAAACAAAACACGCAACAAAACTAAGGAGCAGAACCAGGCACTGCAGGAAAACAGACAACAGGGAAACCATGACAACAGGAATACCAGGATGGCAGCCACTCCTGACAAGGACAGATTGATACTATCAGTTGCAGGGCCAGTCTGGGTATTAGCAATTACCTCCACTGGTACCTACAGAAACCTGGAGAAGCTCCTAAACTCCTAATCCATTATTCATCTACCTGTCAGTCTGGGATTCCAGATATATAAATGTTTTATTTTTGTGTGTTCTGGTAAGTAGGGAGTGGCTGCCATTGTGTTTGGAGCCTGGGTTATTTTATATGTTTTCTCTTATTGAGTTACTGTAGTCTTGTGTATTTATTTTGTCTGTGTTTTCACTTATGGAGTTTATGTAGTCTTATGTGTTTATTTTGTCCTGTACAGGTTTAGTCAGCATCTTTGTTTTCTAGTGTGGGTTTGTACAAGTGTTAGACTTTGAACTGTGTTTATTAGATGTTGGATATTTTGTTCATATAATACACTGGCACACCTTGAACTATGATGGTCTTCTCTGAGGTTTCTTTAACTTACATTCTTAACACAAAGCTCTTGTTACAGTCTTAAGCCTAGATGAGATTGTAACATTGAAATAGTGAAATTGATGGCATTAGATGATACTTTTTATCCACAGCAACTTATAATTATGACTGAATACAACCAGAGAAGTTGAGGGTTAAGTGCTTTGCTTAGGGACCCAACAGCAGGGCTTGAACTAGCAACACTGCAATTAAAAGTTGAGCACCTTAAGCACTGAGCTACCACCACCCCCACCAATTAACACAGATTTTTAAGATGCTGTCAATGAGACTTCACTAAGCCGTTTTATCAGAGGATGGTTATGATCCATCAGCCTCTGGGTTATGGTCCCAGCACACTTCCACTGCACCACTCTGCTCTACTGCTAATAGAGAAATAATAAAATACCTACAAACTCACACTGAAATGGACAGAAGTGTTCAAGTATATGAGAGTTCATACATTCATTCATTCATTTCTTTATTTGCTAAATACAATTCATTATCTAAACTTACTTAGTAGAGAATATAATTTCTATCCAATACTGATAGTTTTATTGGTAATTATTTCCTTTGCCTGTGTACATAATGTTCAGATAAAAAATGAAGAACTGAAACTATTCTCTAGTAATGTCAATACCAGTCAGAGTGAAAGAGAGCGAGAGCAGTGGGGTGAAACAGAATTTGTTTACAACCCTGAGAAACCTGCTCCTTCCCAGAATAGAACAACACTTTTTGCAGATGTTCAGCTTTCATTAGTCCAACTTACTCAAGCACAACACAATCCAGTACAACACACTCCTGTACAACACACCCCAGTGCAAAGAATCTTACAGTGCAGATAATGAATATTAAAATGATACAAGAACAGACCAAGTTCAAAATGAAGCTTTATTGCAGTGATAGTGACCCAAAAATCAAAATGCAGCACTAAGAGTCAGTGAGCTGCTGTGGCTGTAACAGCAATTCTGTTCTTCTACACTCGTCAGAACACTCTCCTTCACGACTGAGAGCACCACACCACATACACACACACGTTTATAAATATTTACATAAAATATACTAGATACCTCTTATTAATCATTCTGTTTTAATCTGTTCATCAGTTCCAGTTATCCAATAATCAGCACACTGTACCATAGTTTTGACATTTAAGAGCATCTATATACTACATTATTTTATAAAGTTTAAAGTTATCTAGTATGGTTCGTTCTGTTACAATATAATTTTGTAAGAGTTATTCAGTGGAGTCATTACTTCAGACAGGGACCACAGAGTGTATTTGGTAGATGTGTATTTTTAGATGTCTATTAATACAGAGAGGCCACAGAGTGTATTTGGATGTGGGGTTGGACCAACGCAGCCCTGATATGGTATAGGTAAAAAAAAAACATGGAAAAATAAACCAGTCAGACCAGATAGAAACGTCTGTTTTAAGCACAATAATTTTGTTCTCATCAAAATTTCCTACTAAACATGAAATGGCTTAATATGTAAACCTGTATTCCTGCTTGGTTTATTGTAGAACAAAAACATGAAAGCCTTTATTGCCAGCGTGCACTATATAAAGGCTTGTGTGACTCAGCAGTTACCGCCAGTAGAGGTCACTTTTGAAATCTGAACATTTAATCCGACTAAATTCACGTCTATCGGTGGATAAGAATTTATTTCATGTTCTACTGTGTGAAACAACTGTTGATTAATAAAAGTATGGAACTATACTAGCTAAACGCTACAGTCTATACACAACTGCAAAAATACACTGCCTGGCTGCACTAGTATCAGGGAGACGTGCGGCATGCGGCACTATTTTCAGGGAGATGTGTGTAGTGTGGGGCACTAGTATCAGGGCAGCTTTTCTGATGCTGAGCAGAATGTGAGCTTCTGTGGGTGGAGCAGTGAGAGTGGGTGGGGACTGGAGTTACAGAAAAAAAGATATTAGCCTTGGAAGTTTTTGAATACTTCAGCATAAGATTGTGAGGTCATCCACATGTTAAACACTAAAGGTCTGACCATGTGGTGTGGAGGTGGGGGTCAAACACAACCTGTGTTAGTTCATGTCTATGATGAGATAAGATAAGAAAAGACTTTATTATCATTGTACTTGTACAACAAAACTTAGCTCACAGAGGGACCAGCAGCAATAACAATAATAAATAATATAAGAGACATAGAATGGAAATAGAAATATTAGCAGTGCTACATATGTATACATCAGACTTAGATAGTGCAAACAATGAAGTGTAAACAGGAAGTGTGAACAGTGAAGTGAGTGTAGGAATATGGACTGTGTTGTTATGGGGCATAAACATGTTCTCTTTACTAAGAATGAGGCCTTTTGTTTTTCTTATTTAGTTCATTTAATCAGGGTAATGATACACTCACCACCATAAGAGGAACAAATGTTAGGTGGTGTTGGTGTAGCTGCAGAGAGAGTGAGCCACCAACCTGGACAGCAGGGGGAGACATAATCCACCTCAGCAGGACTTTCACCAGATGTTCTGCTCTGTTCAGATAAGCTCACTCAGGCACAAGAAACAGTCTGATAACATTAATAAAGATGTTTATCTCTTATAAAAGAGCAGAGAATGTCCAAAATGAAGCTTTATTTCAGTGGAAGTAACGGAAATGCCAGGACACAGAACAGAATACAGACAGAGCTGCTGCATTCTGCTCTCCTGCACTGGTCAGAACTCCCTCCTTCACCTCTGAGTCACCCAGTCCATCTGACCACTCACACTGAGTTTAGTGCCTCATCCACAAGTCAACCATAGTGATACATTCTAATGAAGCTGTCATCCAAAAACCTCTTTCACATTATAGTGACCACACACACACACACACACACACACACACACACACACACACACACACACACACACACACACACACACACACACACACACACACACTTCTGGGCTCTCAGAAGTAGGGTGAGACAAACAGGTCTATTTATTATACCTTTTTGTTTGTTCTTAGTTAGCTGAAAAAAAAAATTAAATTAGAAGTTCAAAATTTTCTTTACAAATAAATTCTCATCATATTCTGTACTCTGAGTTACAAGTTGATTTGGTACACCCTCTCTAAAGCTGCACCTAGACATTTCAGGCATTCATGTGTTAAAGGACTGATCACTTATTTTCCAGTCATTTGCACCATGCTTACAGACAACTCTGTAAATAACCAGTTTACAAATGTACAATAGTGGCGTCAGCAGTGTTGGATATCAAAATACAACTGAAGGTGAAATGGAAGTCAGCAATGTACTGCTCTACAATAGGTGACCCTAATAAAGTGACTATTTATTTCTGTATTGATGGTGAATGAATCTCTTTTAAGTCAAAAGTTTCAAAATAATTTGTAAGTTTAAATTTTCTTATATTTTCTTTTTTTCTTTTTAGAATCAATGCGAGAAATAATGTTGACTCAGTCTCCAGTTTCTCAGTCTGTTTCTCCAGGAGAGACTGTTACCATCAGGTGCACGTGCAGTGAATACTGTAGCAATGAGATTGATTGGTACCTACAGAAACCTGGAGAAGCTCCTAAACTCCTGATTTGCTGGGCTGCTAACTTACAGTCTGGGATTCCAGATCGTTTCAGTGGTAGTTGATCTGGTACAGAATTTACTCTAAAAATCTCTGGAGTCCAGGCTGAAGATGCAGGAGATTACTACTGTCAGCAGGATTACAGCTGGTTCAAACAGAGTGCTGTACAAAAACCTCCCTCAGCTGTAGAGGAACTGCTCTGACTCAGAAATGCAGACTGATCTGATATCAGCTGCAGAGCTTCTAAAGCTGTAGTTAATTAATCAGGTAAAATGCACTACAGTTATATCCAGCTTTATTGATGTTTTTTCTATTTTCTATTTTCCCATTCCCACATTTCCATAGTTTTCACATTTTGGAACAGATATTTTCATAAGTACATAAAAATAATAAATAATAATAAATAAGTAATAAAAATAATAGCACAGAGAATTTGGTAGACATGTATTAATACAGAGGTCACAGAGAGTATTTGCTAGATGTGTATTAATACAGAGATGCCACAGAGAGTATTTGGTGGACATGTATTAATACAGAGAGGTCACAGAGAGTATTTGGTAGATGTGTATTGTCACAGAGAGTATTTGGTAGATGTGTATTAATACAGAGAGGTCACTTTGCATGTGCAGCACCTGCTTCAGTGCTCTGGGAGTGTTTATAGTCCTGTGAGTTTAACACTTCATGACTGAGAGCTGCCTGCCCCAGCAACTTCACCCACAGCAACCATGACTTTGATCCCCATCTTCATCTGCACACTGCTCCTCTGGACTCAAGGTAACTTACTGCTTTACCTCTGTGGTGAACTATCCATGTGACACAGGTCTACTACTCTTATTTAAAATGCACTATTCATAGATTCATAATAACTACACAAAAGTATCTGTACAGGTAAATGTAACCTTTTTATGATTTTATTAATTTCTTCCCCAGGATCCAGAGGTCAGGTAACAGTGACTCAGGATTCAGTGAAATCTGCTCTTCCAGGAGACACAGTCACCATCAGCTGTAGAACCAACCATGCAGTGTATCAGGCCTGTTCACACTGTACTTATCGTCTTGCCTGGTACCTGCAGAAACCTGGAGAAGCTCCTAAACTCCTGATCCATGAGGTTAAATATAAACTGTCAGGTATTCCAGATCGTTTCAGTGGCAGTGGATCTGCATCTGACTTCACTCTGACCATCAGTGGAGTCCAGACTGAAGATGCAGGAGATTATTACTGTCAGAGTTACCATAGTGGTAATGTGTTCACACAGTGTTAGAGAGTCATACAAAAACCTCCCTCAGTCAGACTGCACAGAGACTGCACTGCTGCAGCTGGGACCTACTGCAGGTGCTGAGGGGGAGGATGTGATACAAAGCAACACATGTTTATTTATGTAGCACTTTATACACAATGGTAATTTAAAATACTTCACAAAAGAGTTACATAACAAGCTTATAACATCCTGAGTTCCATCATGTTAGGAAGGCTTATGTAAAAAAAAGAAATAGATTACACAGATAAATAAAACTACTGATGCAAAGGGAAAATATAATAGAACAAAAAAAGAAGTGATTAATCACAACAAACGTCAAATGGAAGGTGTCAAGAAGAAACATCTAAATACACTTCAAACTAATATAAATGCTAAAAATTAAAGTGCAAAGAGTTCAAATGTAGGTAAAAAATACAAAAAACAATTTTTTTAAAAAGACATAAAAGTGAATTTTAGTGCTAAAATTAAAAGTGAAAAGTTAAATGTCAAGGATGTTAAAAATCTCTCTAGACACGACTAGCTGACTGCTTGCTGGTGATCTCAGAGGCCTGTTGGGTTTATACTCCTCAAGTAGATCACAGTTGTATTTCTCTCCTGCACCACTCAGCACAATAATACACTCTGTGGAGGACAGGAACCACACCACACTCACCACTACTGAACACACACATCTTTAAAGAACCATAAAGCTAAAATGCACCCATATGTGCATTTGGCCCATATGTTGTGCAATCAAAGATTTCTCCAATTAATTATGTATTATCTACCCTGGACCATCAACACAAATCACATCTATATCATATAAACCTCCCAACACTCACCTAACTCAGATCACTTTGCTACTATTGAAGGGGGTACAGAAAGAGCTTAAGGTGAGACTCCGGAAGAACAAGGAAGCCTACAGAAGGAAGCTGGAGATGAAGCTTCAGCAGAATACAAAGGAGGTGTGGACAGGCATGAAGCAGATCACTGGCTTCAAAATAAGGCAACAGACTGTTGGGGCAGTCAAGACAAGGCCAATGAGTTGAATGTGTTTTTTAATAGGTTCAGTACAACATCCTCCCCACACACATGCAGGGGCATCTCCCCCACTTCCTTAACATCAACACCTCTTAAACATCAGCACTCACCCCCTCTCACCCTACAGTCATTATCTGTTGATCTGTTTGATAAACTTTCACAACTCCCCCATCCAGAAGTAACAACCAGCCAGGTGAAAAGACAGTTGGAAAAGCTTAGAGTCGGCAAAGCCGCAGGGCCGGATGGAATCAGCCCAAGGGTAATGAAGGTTTGTGCAATCCAGTTGTGTGGGATCCTTCAGCAACTCTATAACCTGAGCATTAAACAGGTGCCAGTGTGCTGGAAAACCTCTTGCCTAGTTCCTGTTCCAAACACTTCCACTGCCTCCTCCTTGAATGACTACAGACTGGTGGCGCTCACATCTCACGTCATGAAGGTCCTGGAAAGACTAGCGCTGTCATATCTTAGACCTATAGTAAGCCCTTTCCTGGACCCTCTGCAGTTTGCTTACCAGCAGCAGGTAGGGATGGATGATGCTGTTATCTACCTACTGCAGAAGGCACATGCACATTTGGATCATTTACATTTACATTTTTGTTTCCATCTAAGTATTGATGCCTCTAGAGATCATTTGGATGGCTATTAATGACGGCCACAGACATCCAAACTGTATGATGATAAAGAAACCCACACCTTTGTTTGTTTGCTTTGAATGCCATCAAAGAAAGAGAAGAAATCACCTGTGACTATGGAGCTGAAGACTGCCCATGGAGAACACAAGTATGTTGCACAGTACACAGTGTACAGAATAGCTAAGTTTTGCAGAATGTAATTTTCTGGCAAAATGAGAATAAAAATGAACATGCTTTAAAAAATACTTTTCACAACGTCCCCACTGTACTCCTTCAGTTCAATATATTTGCAGGTTATGAATGTGAAGTTTTTTTTTTCTGAAGCTATTTTTGTTTATGAACTACATTGATTAAAATGTTGTTTATACTGTTGCTTGTACATTTATGAAATTTAGCTGAAGCATTTATCCAAAGCGACTTACAATTATGACTGAGTACATCTTGAGCAATTGAGGGTTAAGGGCCTTGCTCAGGAGTCCAACAGTGGCAACTTGGCAGTGATTCCAAAATGAAAATTAGATTTTTGTATCAAGACTGAGACAGACTAAAAGTATCATAGTAAATTCTCAATTAAGTGGCAAAAAATAATACATTTTATGGTGAGTTTCAGTTGTTATTTTCGTTATCAATTATTCATTGGATTGTATTCTTAAATCATAAATTATGTGGTTTATAAAATATTAGTGAACAGTGAAAATGTTCACCACTTTTTCTTTCAGCCCAAAATGAAGTCAGCAGATGTCTTTTTTCTGTTTTTTGTCAGATCTGTCGACAGTTGGTTTAAAACCCAGAATATTCGGTTTATTATAATGTAGCCAGTGAAAAGAAAATCTGTTACAAAATAAAAACCTTGCAAAATTTTAAAAGGGCTTAGAACAATTAATTATCAAAACAACTGCTGTTTTATTTCTGTCAATATATTATCAATTATCTAAATAATTGTTTCAGCTCTGCACATTACTTATTACTTTTTTTAGATGAAAGATGTGGATCTTGTAAATGTCTCTGGCTCAGTGAGTTTCCCTATGTGTGACTCCACAACATCAGACAAAATGACCTTTGACAGGCACAGCAAGAAGACAATGGAACAGAAGAAAAACCCTGTTCAAGTCAGAACATAAATGACTGCATAGTTGTTAGTGGCAAAAAAGGCGAAAAGAGAGTGGTGGGACTAGAATGCGTGACAAGAGGCATTACTGCTTGTGTTGCTCTAAGACTTATGCTAAGATGGCAAGGCAGCTTGCGCATGCACATGAAGATGAATCTGATGTGGCTAAAGCTCAGACCTTTCCAAATTGTTCCAAGGAGAGAAAAAACAGCTAGCTTATATTCACAACAGAGGAAACTATGCCCACAATGCTGCTGTTAGGGAGTCAGGAAAGGGAACTTTACTTCCATTTAAATGATGACCTAAAGAAATGCTGGGAAATGACTTCATGCACTGCGCATACTGTCAAGGACTTTTTACAAGAAAGGTCCTGTGGTAACATGCATAGCCATAGACCAAGACCTGGATCAGTCACACCCAAACCTGGAAAGAACTGTGTTCAGTCCATGTGTACATACACCGGGCCTGTGTTTTCACACATGAGCAAACAACTATGGAGCTTAATCAGTGCCATGAATCCTGATCCAATCACATATTATAAAAAATGACCAAATCATTACTGACCTTGGGCAACACTTGTTAAACAAGGAGGTACATCAGAAAATCAGCAGTATGTGCGAGAGAAAATACAAGAAATGGGAAGGTTGATTGACAGCACCAGACAATTCACCACTTTAAGGATGGAAGAAGTACACAGAGACTGTTACAGCTGTCAGGATCACATGTGGGTTTGGCACTGAAAGAAACATGTTCTTGATTCCATCACTAGCAAACAAACTTGGGAATGCCCTGATTGAAGTAACTAAACTCTTAAAAGCTCAGGGTTTAATCTACAACAAAGAGCTTCTAAAGAATGCCAATGAGTTTCAGGACGTCCATCACGACAAGTGGAATGAGCTTATCTCTTCTACAGCATTGAGGAACATCAGGGAGGCAAAGTGGAATGTGCCCACTCTCATGCTCTTTACTGAAGATGTTCAAAAAATGCATGCACATCTCAGTCAAGTGCAAGATGAGTGGTACAGTTCACTCTCTGAATATTCCTCTACAAGGGCCTGGATGGAGCTGGTACAGGTGTGTCTGGCCCAGAACATTCTCTTTAACCGGAGTAGGGAAGGAGAGGTGGCACGCATGCCCTTATCTGCATTTTCATCAAGAGACACTTCCGATCCACATGAGGATGTGGACTGGGCACTTTCTGAAGTGGAAATAAATCTCTGCAGACACTTCTCAAGGATTGTCATCAGAAAATGTGGTCGTCCGGTTCCTATTCTTCTGACATGAAAAATGCTGGGTGCTATAGAACTTATTAAGCAAAGAGAAGCTTGTGGGGTTCAAAAAGAAAATTATTATATGTTTGCAAGACCAGAAGCTATGTTGATATAGAATAGGATCGACCTTTAAAAATTAGAAATAGTTCAGGTTGAACATAGTGGTACCAAGAACTGGTTGTTGTAAGTATTGAATATCAATTTGCATACATTGAATAATGTTTGGTTTGGAGAACAATAGTGGAACCTGGACAAGTATTATGAAAAAATAAAAATGGTAATGTAAGGGTCCTTGAAGAAAATGTATAAAAGGTGTGCCCACCTGAGGCTGTTAGACATTCTCCGGACAATGCCTCGTTTGTAACATTGAGCTCAGAATAAAGATGGGACCAGCGATTCTCTTCAATTAATTCCAGAAATTAGCTCTTGAACTTAGGAAAATCTAGGAACGACATGGCTTCCTGAGAAGACCCTGCAACTTGCAAAGATCAGAAAAGTTCTTATGGCACTCGAGTAAGGAAAATTAGCTGAGTTTCATGGCAAGAATTGGGATATAATTGGAATAGATCCAGATGGTATTTTGTTTTATTTGACTTTATTTGTTTTTTTCTGTTTAACGTCTATTCCTCATTCTTTCATCACATTGCTAAGGTGTACTTTGTATGACTTCCACAGAAATAGTTCTTGACAGTGAGGATGAGGACGATGGGAGCACACAGGAAGGAATTTTTCATCTAATGTTGATGGTATGTATTGTCAGCAATTTACTGTTGGATTACTACATTTTCCTTCTATTTTAATAAACTTTTTATTAAAATAAAATTTTAGTAATTTGTAATGAAGTCTCAGTGTATAAAATGGGTTTCAGCACCCTGTAGTTAGTTGGTTACTTAGCTAATGCCTGTATTTTTTTCCCCTCAAACTAATGGGCAGCGTTGGGGATGAATTATCATTTCTGTATGATTCATAGAATGTGCACTTCACTAGAGGGCATGTGGGCTTTGTGATTGGAATGTGAAAGCTACAATGATATTAAAAAAAAAAGAATCCATCATCATTCATGGGATACCCATTACACATACACTGTAACTCCATAACAAAGTGGGCCTGATTCTTGTCTGATTAGCCTACTCAGATAAAATAAACTATGTAGCCTACTCAGATAAAGTAAACCTTATGAGATAGTTGGCACTTGGTTCTTTTTGAATCACACAAATTGAAATCAATCATTCAGTAATATGTATTCCTGATTGACACTTTTTCTATAATTAATATCAATGATACAACGGTTGTGTATAGTCAGCATTCTTAAGTACATGTAAAATTAATGTCTTTGTCAAAGTTAATTTATTTTCCATTGAACCATCAGCAGAGGAGATACTTCATCCTACCAAGACAAATGAAATGCTGCCGTCACCACCTAAGAGATGCAAACCATCATCATTAGATACCTTCAGGATTCAGTGCTACAAGGCCTTCCTGCAAAGGTGAACTCTTTGCCCATTTCGCTTTTGTATGTAACTTTAATATCAATGGAAATAATTGTTAACAGAGCCAAAGATGCTAAAGCCATTATCACCATATGAGTGCTTTTGTCATGGTTGTAATATCTAATATACCAATCAGCAATAACATTAAATATTAGGCAACTGAACAGGCAATCCATGAAGTTGAATGCTTGGAAGCAGTAAAAATGTCCGAGCATAAGGATCTGAGCGACATTGACAAGGGACGACTGAGTCAGCATACTCTCTTCCTTATTCTTTCAATTACAAATGTATTTTTCTGACCATTTTAAGGTAAAGCTGCCCAAAAGAAGAAAACACCCTGGCAGCACACTGAGGTGTAGGCTGTGGAAAGGCACATGAATCGATTGACTGTGAAAAGTGTTTAAGAGCTGAACCAGAAGCTCTAAAAAATCAGGATTGGCAGAACCTGAAATTTTTATGTCTATAATCTCATTACAGCCTATAAAAGAAAATTGCAATGTAAATAGTGTGAAGGTTACTCTGTTGTGCAATTTTTTATTTACATTTATGTGTGTCATCAAAACACACTGTCTCCTAAAGGTCTGCTTATTTTAGATTGTAAAAAGAATTTTAACATTTACATTTTTTATTTGAAGTGCTAGTTATTTCCTAAAATGACACTAATTTAAAAGGAAAAATGTGAAACTACTTTTTTTAAGGAAACTTAAAATTTAAGGAATCTCTTTTGTAAAATGTAGGCGATGTAATTTTCAGGTTTGAGGTCCATTTGACTTCATTTGTTATGTTCGTTTTGAAGTTCTATTCTAAAGTTAAATACTACAATTTAAATTGAGTTTGTCTTAATGTTCAATTCATAGTTAATTTTAGTATAATAGTATTTAACTGCTGGGTAGTTGGGTAAAAATCTAAAAAAAAAGTGATTGAGCTCTAACAGTGGAAAATGGAAGCATTTGAAGGTTTCACTTGTGGGTATGTTATAGATTTGGAAAATATCTGGACAGTGTTCTACTCTTTGAACCCTTTGTACATGAGTTGATATATTTCACTGCTTCATCTATTAATATTCACTTAAATCACTAATATTCCAATCAAGCCTACATGTACAGCACTAGTTGTACTATGCAACTGATGCTTTGTGTCACTAGCACCATTTGCAGACCTCATTCTACAGTTCTACATTATCTAAGTTAAATTTCCTTCTGTATGTTAATTATTGATATAAATGCTTGTCACTTATATACACTTATTGTTGTAAGGTCCCCACAAATCAAATGGAAGTGTGTGAATTATGCAAAAAAACAATATGTAAATGAGGTCCCCATCAGCCATGTTATAGTTTTTTCATAAGTCCCCATTTAATGTGGTGGAGTCGTTACTTCATCAGTTCTGATGTTTGAAGTCGTGTGTAAGATACCAACGTGCTAGTTAGTTTACCTGATTTTTTTAAGGTACTTGACTTGTAATCAGAAGGTTGCTGGTTCAAGCCCGACAACTGCCCAGTTGCCACTGTTGGGCCCCTGAGTAAGGCCCTTAATCCTCAATTGCTCAAGTTCTACTCAGTCATAATTGTAAGTCGCTTTGGATAAAAGTGTCAGCTAAATGCTTTAAATGTGTGTGTGTGTGTGTGTGTGTGTGTGTGTGTGTATTCCAGGTCCAGTTACAGATTGTTCCAGTTCCAGATTGCATTACAGAGAAAATCAGGAGACAAGATTGTGCCTGCCCTGAGGAGCAATAAAAAAGGAGGAAGAAGCTAGAAAGAGAGACACGTTTGAGACTTTTGTTGATAGTATTTGATATTTTGACTTGCTGTATGAACTTCCCATTTTGACTTTGCCCTAATAATTTTTCCATTGTGTATTTGTATATGTTCCACTTTGTTCCTTTTGTGTTCACTGGTAAGTAGGGAGTGTCTGCCTTATTGTTTGGGATGTGGGTTTGCTCTGTGTTTTCCATGTAGGGTGTAAGTGTAGTTGTGTGTGTATTTTCTTTTGTCTGTGTAGGTTTAGTGAGTGTTCACTACACACTTGTTTAGCTGTTTTTTTTTTTCACACTTCCTGTTACGGCCTGGAGCCTAGACGAGGTCATAAGTGTGTGTGTGTGTGTGTGTGTGTGTGTGTGTGTGTGTGTGTGTGTGTGTGTGTGATTAATTCCTATGTAACTCTGAAATGTTGGAAATAATCCCTTATAGAATTTCAAGCCCCTCTCCCTAAAAATCAATTTACAGCTGTCTAGTATGGTCTGTTAAATTCAATTTGGGGAGAAGTTTTATTTGTGTGTGTGTGTAGATTAATTTGTGTAAAAAGATGTCACTTTGCATGTGCAGCACCTGCTTCAGTGCTCTGGGAGTGTTTATAGTGCTGTGAGTTTAACATTTCATGACTGAGAGCTGCCTGCCCCAGCAACTTCACCCACAGCAACCATGACTTTGATCTTCATCTTCATTTGCACACTGCTCCTCTGGATTCAAGGTAACTCACTGCTTTACCTCTGTGAGGTATTCATGTGATACAGGTCTCATACTCTTATTTATTCAATATTCACAGTTTTAGTACTACTGAATAAAAACATGTGTACAGTTAATTGTTAACTTTTTTGTGTTTTGTATTCATTCTTTATTCATTCTCACACCATCAACTGTAGAACCATTCTTCTAGGAACCACAACACACTGACTCACGACAGTACAATTTTAACATAGATTTTTGTTTTTGTTTTGTATGTGTTTGATATTACATCTGAAAAACTGTACAGACAGTATGTGGATGGTTAAACATATTATCTATGCCCATGAGCTGATCCAAGATCAGTGTATCTGGTTCCTCTTCACTGAGTCCTTAATCCCTTCAGACAGCTGCAGCTGAAAAAAAATACACCCCATTTTTATTATTCCTCTGGAGAAGTCATCAATCTGCTGATGGAGCTCCTTCCAGTTTCCTCTGTTGTGCCCAGTTTACCCCTGTGTCTCTCTCCAGTTTACCCCTGTGTCTCTATCCAGTTTACCCCTGTGTCTCTCCAGTTTACCCCTGTGTCTCTCCAGTTTACCCCTGTGTCTCTCTCCAGTTTACCCCTGTGTCTCTCTCCAGTTTACCCCTGTGTCTCTCCAGTTTACCCCTGTGTCTCTCCAGTTTACCCCTGTGTCTCTCTCCAGTTTACTCCTGTGTCTCTCCAGTTTACCCCGCCTCTCTCCAGTCTACCCCGTCTCTCTCCAGTTAACCTTTGTCTCTCTCCAGTTTACCCCTGCTTCTATCCAGTTTACCCCTCCTCTCTCCAGTTTACCCCTGCTTCTATCCAGTTTACCCCTCCTCTCTCCAGTTTACCCCTGCCTCTACCTAGTTTATTCCTGCCTACCCCCAGTTTATAACTCAATAATGTGCTATACTAACATTAGTAACACCTATTGTCATGAATCCTATAGAAACATACAACAGAACTAATAATTAGACTGTGATCTTCTGGATGGAGATCTCAGATGTTGCTCCTGGGATCTGCTGGAGCCGTTCTCCCAGTATGGGGGTCACAGCCCGTAGTGCTCTGCTTACTAAGGGACACAGTTCTCACTGCTCCTGCTATTTAATGGCCCCTCCCACAAGGGATGAAGGGAAGAGGGAAGACACACAGTTTTGTTGGTTTGTTTGGCTTTTGGTTGCAATTTTGTATGACTTGTGTATGACCTTGTTTTCCCCATTTTTGGACTTTGTGCTTTGGCTTCGCCTCTTCTGCTTCAGTAGCTGTTGCACATATACCTGTAGATATTGTACAGAGAGTGTAAATATTGTTTTGTTTGGTGCTTTGGTGTTGAATAATGGTGGTAGGGAGTGACTGCCATTTTTGTTGGGTGTGGGTTTTGCTTCTGTTTATCTGTCAGGTAGGAAAGTCTGTTGTATGTTTCTTTTGTTTGTTGGGATTATTTAGTGTGTATTTTTCTTCCATTAGTGTGGATTTTGTTTATTGTTTTGGCCTGGGTCACTGCTGAAGACATTGCAGCAGTAAGATTGTTTGTAAATAATATCCTCTGTGAAATACACCAAAAGGAGACTTCCATTTGTGCTTTTGTTTGTTTTATTGCTATTCACTTTTTACAGCTTACATTCTGTTAGCAATTTATCTTTCGTTTTCCTTGTTACGGCCTCACAGCCTGGACGTGGTTGTAACAAATGTTTAATTCTTCTGAGGAGATCTTCATACTCCACACGTACTCCAGTTGCATTGGATAAAAGTCCAATTACGCATTCTGACACTGAAGTCATAGCAGAGAACTTTTTTTTGCTGGTCTTGCAAAAAGTGAGTGATGGTGATTCCTGCACTGATGAGGACATCTGCAAAATCCTTGATTTATATAAAAAGGAGATGCAGCCTGCTAAGTCCAGTTCATCTGAAATATGTTTGCATTCTAGGGTTCGGAGTGACAAGGTCAGCAGCTGCACCTTCCCAGTACTCAGAGTCTGAAATCAGCACAGCAACAATGAACTCTGGGAGATCCCTTACCACAGACAGTCAGGTAGTGAGTGACGTCCTTCCCACAAATGCATCACTACAGATGGCACGAGGTACAGCCACCCAAATTGATTTGAACCTTAGCACAGGACAAAGCTCTCCATCAGTGTCATCAACAGACTTGAAGTGTGCTGCTGTTAATATTACAGTTGATTCTTTGGATAGGCTTGTTGAATCAAGTGTGATAGGGAGTGAAACGGACTCTACTACAATATTTAGTGCTCTTGATTCATTTTCTTGGGTTTCATTCACATGTAGCCTAAGTAGATCTGATATTTCAGAAGTTCCAACAAACTGTGGCTTGTTTAACAGGGTACTTAGGTATCTTCAGGCCATATTCATGAGTTATTTTAAAGAGCAGTCCTCTATCAAATGCGAGAGCCAGCCAACCTCCCACCACTCTGCTTTGCAGCTCTCTAATGACCATGGTGTTTCCCTGGTTGATGATCTTATTGTAACATACACAAACAATATAATCAATGAGATTATAAATGTTTATTACTCAGAAATATAATCTGAGTTTTAAGAACCTGTGAGACCGAAAGGTTCAAAAGAGAATCTAGTCTCCCACCATGAAGCGCATGGTATAATGGAGAGTTTGGAAAAACTCACAAGTAGCAGAGCTTCATCCAGGAGCAGTGTGAAGAATTGAGATCTAGGAGGAAGGAAGGACATTTCATTCTCTAAGATAGACACGGTTTTTAATGAAGATATTCCTGTAGGCTGCTCTTCAAATCAGGTTGAGGGATTTTTCAGCAAGGAGTTCCAAAGTAAAGCAACACAGGTTGTCAGTAATCTTCTCCTGACAACATGAGAGAAATTTTCTGTCTCTGTCTCCAAACTGTTCCAAGGTTTCCAGCCCAGCTGTGAGTGGGGTACGTATTTATTCCACAATAAAGGACCCAGTAACTGACAGCTGTTTCATGGATCCAATCTGTGTGGTGCTGAAAAGGAACTATGGGTTCCGTTTCAGTATTCCAAAGAAAGTTCCTAATATCAACATTCACTGGAAGGTAGGTATAACTTTTTATATACCTCACACCACTCATGTGACATTACATTATACACTGCTGTTCCACAGCTCACTGGAACAATGTATTATTTTGAAAGAGCACTTTTGGCTACTTTTGTGAATGCTGATTGTTCAATTTGCTTTGTTTAATTCTTGCTCTTCAAGAAGTCAAATAAAGTGAACCCTGTTGGCCTGGTAGCTGATGACCACAAGCCCAGCCCCTCCTCTGGACATCTTCAGGACTATAAGTCTATCAGGCAGAATGCTCGTGTTTCATAAGCATTTTATTATGGTGACTGATGCTGCAGTTCTGATTAATCTCATCTTTTGCAGCTTCACACATAGAACCAAATGCTTTTACGTCCTCTAGAAAAAAAGGCCGTAAACTTCTGCCTCGAAAGTGTTCAGCGATCTCCAAAATCATGCGAGCCTCATTCAGATGCATGGCAAAACCATCATAAACACTGGTTCATTGATATTGATGAATAAAGGCTTTCTGTAGCTCAGTCCTGGATTAGTGTTTATTTAATAATATGTGGATTTTTCTTAGTTAGGGTGTCGTTGGGAGCGAAAAACTTGAAACCTGATATTCCATGTCCCTCAGAAATTTCAAACCTTTTTTTTTAGGGTTGATTGTGTTTTAAATGTTTTAATATACCATCTAAATAATTCTGTGATTATTTGTATTTGTCTATGTGATGTAAATGCTTGAGACCCTAGGCTACAAAATACAAGACTCAGGCCACTCCCACTGTCCTGCTTGGAAATAGAGACCAAGATGAAAGACAGCTCAGAAGTAAGTAAAATTTACAAAGCTTCAGAAGGGCATAAAGATCACATTTGGACTCTGGATACATAAGAGATACAATGGGGAGCTCATAATTGAAGCTATACAGTCTGCTAAACAAATGTTAACAGCAATGGCATCAAAACTGCAGACACATACAAAAGAAGCAACAGCCAAAAGAGTAAATGCTTCTTCAGCAATGAACCAACCAAAGCGTACTTTCAGTAGCAGTGCATCATAACCCTCACTGTGGATCCAGCCAGAGATAAAACAACAGCACAGAAAGAATATATGGGAGAATGACTCATCACAGAGCACCACTGCTCAGTGCTTAGAAGATCTCAAAGCAGAGCACCACAATCTCCCAGAGCAGGAAATGGTCAGCTTTACAAAAACAGGTATCCAAAAGTGGGTCAGAAACATGAAGAACATGGTGGCCCCTGGCCCTGATATGATCCACGCCTACAGGCTAAAAAAATATATAGCTCTGCATGGCTGACTAGCAGAACAAATGAACTACCCGCTCCCATCTGGGCTGACTAACAGAAGAACCCCCACTAGGGCCAAACACCATCCATCTACAGATCAGTAACCTGCCTGTCCACAACATGGAAGATCCTATCAGGAATATTAGCCACCAAGCTGAATGATGATATATGTAATGTTATGTCTGCCTGTGTGTCCGTCTTCCCTGAGTTCCAGGTTTTGCCTCTGCCTCTCCAGTATCCCTCATCCCAATCCACACCAGGTTTCCTGGTGAGCAGAGCACCATATAAAAGGAAGAGGAAGAGACAAGGGCTCAGCTTAGGATTTGTTGGAGAAATGATTGTTGTTGATAGTGTTGCTGCATTTTGATCTTGTTAGTTTTGCTTTGTGTGTATGACTTTGGATTCGCCCCTTGATATACGGTTTTCTTGGTCCCTTTCAGTTTGATTGCTGTATAATGTATGTTTTTTTGTATCTTGTATATATGTCTTGTCCTGTACATAATTACACACTGGTTGTAGGGAGTGGCTGCCATTTTGTTTGGGTGTGGGTTTATCTTTGTTTATAACAATGTATTCATTGTATGTTTCTTTTTGTTAGCTTAGTCAGTCATCTTTTTGTTTCTAGTGTGGTTTTGTTTGTTGTGTAGGCCTTGGTCACTCATGACAGGATTGCACCTGTTTATTGCCCTTAAAGACCAAAACTTGTAAATACACTAGATCTTTGCTGTCAACTTTGTCTAGTTATTCATTCCATTACTAATTTCTACTGCTGTAGAAAGAAAGAGACAATGACTGGGTAGGTGATGCACCTACCCAGGACCTACAGCAAGAATCATGGCATTTCAACTGGAAAGGTGTGGTTGGCTAATAGTACAAATAGAAAATGTCTTCAGACCTGGAGGACACCTACTAATACCTTGAAGAATCCCTATCACACGGGAATCATTAGGCAGTAATGAGATGGACGGCAACATTCAAGTACCTCTGTAGGGTAAGGCAAGTCCTCAAGACTCAGTTGACTGGGAACAATAAGATCATGAGCATAACACGTATGACCTGCCAGTCATCAGCTATCCAGCAGGCATGATAAGCTGGCAAAGAGAAGAACTGCAAGCTGCCAACATCGAGACTAGGAAACAATGTATGTGACACTCCACCCAAAAGCTGCAAACACCAAAAGGAATGAGGGTGAAATTGACTAACCAGTTGACTAAACACCATCTACCTGTAACTCCATTAAAAACACCATCTATACATACCTCCATCAAAAACATCATCTATCTATACATTCTGGTGGACTTTTGGATAAACAGCAAGTCAGACGTGATTAAAAGAGTAATTTAATAAAGAAAATAGCACATACAGAACACAGCTGTGTGAGAACTAATGCTCTGAAGCAAAAGCTCTAAAGGGGTAGACTGGCTCTGCTCCTTATACCTAAACTTCACCCCCAGAGAGGGGTGCTCTGTGTGTGTGTGTGTGTGTATGTGTGTGTATGTGTATGTGTGTGTGTGTGTGTGTGTGTGTGTGTGTGTGTGTGTGTGTGTGTGTGTGTGTGTGTGTGTGTGTGTGGTGATTTGATTAATGTCTAGAGCAGAAAATGTGTTTATAGTTGTGCAATTCAGGACTGAGGTTTTGCTATCTAAGTGTCAGATTTCACTAAGTATATTTTTAATTATAGTGTGTGAGGAAAACAAATACAGGGAAGCCACAGAGAGTATTTGGTATACGTGTATTAATACACAGCGAGGCCACAGAGAGTATTTGGTAGACATCTATTAATACAGAGAGGCCACAGAGAGTATTTGGTAGGTGAGTATTAATACAGAGAGGCCACAGAGAGTATTTGGTAGAAGTGTATTGATACAGAGAGGTCACAGAGAGTATTTGGTAGACGTGTATTGATACAGAGAAGTCACTTTGCATGTGCTGCACCTGCTTCAGTGCTCTGGGAGTGTTTATAGTCCTGTGAGTTTAACACTTCATGACTGAGAGCTGCCTGCCCCAGCAACTTCACCCACAGCAACCATGGCTTTGATCCCCATCTTCATCTGCACACTGCTCCTCTGGGCTCAAGGTAACTCATTGTTTCACCTCTGTGGTGAACTATCCATGTGACACAGATCTACTATTCTTTTTTAAAATGAACTATTCACAGGGTTAGTACTACTAAATAATAGCATATGTACAGAGAATTGTTAACTTTTTTGTGTTTTGTATTCATTTTTTAGGATCCAGAGGCCAGGTAACAGTGACTCAGGATTCAGTGAAATCTGCTCTTCCAGGAAACACTGTCACCATCAGCTGTAGAACCAACCCTGCAGTGTTTGGTAATGATCGTTTAGCCTGGTACCTGCAGAAACCTGGAGAAGCTCCTAAACTCCTGATCTACTGGGCTACTAGCTTACAGTCAGGAACTCCAGCTCGTTTCAGTGGTAGTGGATCTGGATCTGACTTCACTCTGACCATCAGAGGAGTCCAGACTGAAGATGCAGGAGATTATTACTGTCAGAGTTTACACAGCATTGGTGGTAACTGGCTGTTCACACAGTGTTACAGAGGCGTACAAAAACCTCCCTCAGTCAGACTGCACAGAGACTGCACTGCTGCAGCTGGGACCTACTGCAGGTGTTGAGGTGGCGGATGTGATACAGCACAATAACACACTCTGTGGAGGAGAGGAATCAAACTGCATTAAATCACTACTGAACAACACAATTCTATAGAGTACCTCATTTATACTGCAACCTACTCTCAACTGCTCAACTCACACTGTAATCTCAAACCACTCACCGCCATGCTATTTATGTCACCTGTAAATTATATTGTAAAAATCAATTGTGGAAGACCATTCTGTCATCCATAAAAATTTGTAGTTTTATATTTTGCTGTATTTTTGTATATTTTTGTAACGGCCACAAGGAGTGCCGCAAGGCGAGGAGTAGGACACACAGGCTCTCCTGATGAAGACAGATGTTTATTAAGATGTAACGAAATGTCAAGACACAGGTAGGTGAGGATCCAAATGCAAGAGTTTATTGAAACACAGGCAGGAAGGAGTCACGAGGTGGGTTGGTAGAGCAGTTGTTAGTGAAAGGGGGATTGTGAAGAGGAGAAAGGGGGGTCTAGTTCAAAGTCAAAACCAGCAGGCAGAATCCGAAGTAATCCAAAGGGCTGAGAGTGAGGTGTCGTCTAGGGCGGAAGCAGAGCTCAATATCCAGGAGAAGCAACAAGCACAAGGAATGCTCTGTATGCATAAGAATAATACAGTACTTCACGAGTAGGGTAGGGAAACCGGGAGGTTATAAAGGAACCTGAAATAGGAGACAAGTGTCACCTATCAGTACACATGCGAGGGTGATCTAGGTCTGGGCAGGGAAAGGCTAGTGGTTTGGACCGATACTGTCACATAAGCACACACGAATAACTAACATATTGGCATTCACATGAAACAGGTGAGCTCAGGCAACAGGTTACACACATAACTTGCAACACTAACATGAAAATAAACAGGAACAAAGACCGACAACGATGCACATGCCCACAGCGGTTTAAATACATACAGACATTACATGATAAACCACGTGTAGGTGTGGGCAAACATGGGCGTGGTTACAAACGAGATGAAGAACTCCCACAGCACGCGGTGGGCTGTACCATGTGAACAGTCGGAAGGAGAGCATTCTGTGACATATAATTGATGCCGCAGGGTTGCACAAATCTCTGGAGAAAGTTTGGGCAATTGTTGAGGTGCTAACCCCATCCCACCTGACCCAATTAAAATAATTTTTAGGTTTAATTATAGCTGATTCATTCCCAACCTGGATACCATCTTGAATCCATTGAATGCCCTGTTGTGTAAGGGTGCACAGTGGCATCGGTCTATATATTGTGGATCTGTGTTCAGGAGAGTAAAGGAACAGTTTGTGTCACACAATGTACTGACACATTATGAGCATCAAAACAGCATCCGGTTGGCATGTGATGCATCACCATACAGTATTGGTGCAGTCACCTCTCGTGTGCTTCCCAATGATGAAGAACGGCCAATAGTTTTTGCATCAGGGACACTCAGCAAGACAGCACAGAATAATGCACAAACTGAACGTGAGGCCTTGGCAATGATATTTGGAGTAAAAAAGTTCCACCAATATCACTATGCACATGGCAGCAGCATGCATGCAGAGGTGGGCTTTACTCCTGTCAGTGCACAATTACTCCACTGAATACAAGAAAGCATCCAGGCAAACGCTGAAGGTCTCTGTGCAGCTGTTGTTACAAGTGGAAGACAAAGAGAAGGTGGACACTGGTGATGTCTACTTGAGACAAAAGGAAACACTACCAGTGAGCTCCAGTGGTATTGGTTATGAGACACAGGCAGACCCTTATCAGGGTACCATACTGAAACCTTATCAGCAGTCCTGACGCTGAACTGTCTGTGCAGCAAGGGTGCTTAATGTGGGCCATGAGAGTAGAGTCACTGTCCCTCATAAACTGAGCTCCAGAATCCTTAAAGAGTTGCACACTGGCCATCCTGGGGTGGTCAGAATGAAGGCTCAAGCCTGTAGCTGTGTGTGGTGGCCTGGTCCTAATGCTCACATTGAGCTCCAAGCTAAGAATTGTCAGTCCTGCCAGCAGATCCAGAAAATGCTGTGCCATGCTCCTCTCCACTCGAGGGTTTAGCCCAGTATCCATGGCAACATACACACATAGACTTTGCAGGCCCAAGTGAAGACCATATGTTCATGGTCATTGTGGAAGCCCAATCTGGACATGCACAACCGCTTCTGAAGCAGGTGAGAACCTGGCCAGTAGGCGCCATCTCTGCCCTTCAGGACTGTTTTGAGCAGACGACATGGATCACGTTCAAGGAGTCTGCTACTAATAGTGACGCTGTTAACCTGGAGGAATATACAGCATCAGTGACTGGCTACATCAGCAAGTGCATTGATGATGTTACTGTCTCCAAGACCATCATGACACGCCCCCACCAGGAGCCGTGGATGACTGCTGAGGTGCGCATGCTACTGAGGACCCGCGACTCAGCCGTCAGAGCAGGTGACAAGGAGGATCTTAGAAAAGCGAGAGCCAAATTGTCACATGCAATCAAGGAAGCAAAGCATGCTCACGCACAGAGGATCCATGGACACTTCAGAGACACTGGTGGGATGGCATTCAGGAAAATATCACCTACAGGAAAACATCACCTTCCTGTGATGGTGATGCCTCCCTCCCAGATGCACTGAATGACTTCTATGCACTGTTTGATGCACAGAACAATGTTGCAGAGGAATAGTCCATCCCTCTGCAAAATGACCAGGTGCTGTGCCTGACTGTGGCTGATGTGAGGCGAAATCTGTGTGGCGTTAACCCATGGAAAGCTTCTGGACCAGACAACATCCCGGGTCGTTTGCTCACAGAATGTGCTGACCAGCTTGCAGACATCCTAACAGACCACCTATGTGACAATGCTGTTCATAGATTTCAGTTCAGCATTCAACACCATCGTTCCTCAGCATCTGATTGGAAAGTTGAGCTTACTGGACTTGAACACCTCCCTCTGCAACTGGATCCTGGATTTCTTGACTGGTAGACCTAACTCAGTCCAGATCGGGTGCAGCACTTCCAACACCACCACACTGAGTGTTGGTGCTCCCCAGGGCAGCATACTCAGCCCTCTGCTGTTCATACTGCTGAGTCAAGAGTGTGCAGCAATGCACAGCTCGAACCACATCATCAAGTTCGCTGACGACATGACCGTAGTGGGTCTCAACAACAAGGATGACGAGTCAGCATACAGAGAGGAGGTGCGAGAACTGGTGAGCTGATGCAAAGTCAACAAGCTATATCTGAATATTGACAAAATAAAGATGGTTGTTGACTTCAGGAGAGCAAGGAGAGCTCACTCCCAGCTTACTGTCAATGGCTTCTTAGTGGGGATCATCAAGAACACCAAGTTCCTTGGTGTTCACTTAGCAGATAACCTCACCTGGACCCTGAACACCAGTTCCATTACCAAGAGAGCCCAGCAAAATCTTTCCTTCCTTTGGAAGCTGAGGAAAGCCCATCTCCCATCATCCATCCTCACTACCTTCTATTGAGGTACTATAGAGAACATCCTGAGCAGCTGCATCACTACCTGGTATGAGAACTGCACCGTCTTTGACCTTCAGAGAATAGTGGGAACAGCTGAGAAGATCATTGGGGTCTCTCTTCCCCCCATCACGGACATCTACACAACACGATGCCTCTGTAAAGCCACCAGCATTGTGGGAGAACCCACACACCCCTCACACAAACTGTTCACCCTTTTGCCATCTGGAAAAAGTTACCACAGCATTTGGTCCCTCACCTTTAGACTGTGCAACAGCTTCTTCCCAGAAGCCATTAGACTCCTGAACTCTGGCTAATTCCAATTCCAATTCCAGCAAACAGACACTACACACACACACACATACACACAGACATATATACATACATACACATATATCCATACACACACACATATACACACACATTGTTTTTGTATCAGACTAGTTGCTGAAGTTAAACTTCACACACATATAAGATACACTCCTGTTGAAGTCTTGCACATTATTCCTACTTGCTGCTAGAATACTATACTAAATAAGCACTGTACTCTGAACTGTTCTGGCTGCTACCGGAGACTGCTATGTTCAGTATAGTATGTCACTGACTCCTAGGCACAACCCACTTTCCATATCCTCAGTACTGCATACTGGTCAAAATTAATGCACTGTTTGTTCATTGTGTATTGGCCCTGTCCTGTATTTATTTATTGTATGACATTATTGCACTGTATTGTATTGTTTGCACTCGTGTAGAGTGTTGTCTGTTGGACTTGTTTTGTTTTATGTTGCACCATGGTCCAGGAGGAACATTGTTTTGTTTTTGTTGTGTACATTTATATAGCTGAAATGACAATAAAAGCCTTTTGAACCTTTGAACCATTCAAAGTGGCCTAAAGTGGAGCTCATGGACTCCACATCTATAGGCAGGACCATTTGAGTACTGAGGAATCTATTCAGCTGTGATGGAATACCTGAGGTCCTTGTCAGTGATAATAGACCACAATGCATTGCACAGGAGTTCGCTGCATTCCTAAAGGCTACCCATGTCAAGCCATGACTCGGTGAAGCAGAGGAGGTTGCAGTCCCAAATGTCCCTCTGGAACTTTATCCTGGCCCAGAGGTCATCAAGCTTGTTGTCCAGAGACTGGACATTGGCTAACAGGATGCTAGGAAAGGGAGCTCAGTGTGCCTGAGCCCTCAGCCTGTTCCTGACGCTGACTTGCTTTCCTCGAGGGACGCTGCACTTATCGTGGTTTGGGATTTCAACAGCACTAACCTCAAGTGTGCAGTGCCCAACCTTTATCAGCACATGACCTTCCCCACCAGGAGAAATAGGACACTCGACCACTGCTACACCCCATACAAGGACAGCTACAAGGCACTGGCACTAACTCATCCACTGTTTGGTAAGTCGGACCACGCCACCATCTTCCTCATACCAAAATATAAACAAAGGCTGAAACGGGAAGCTCCAGTTCAGAGGGAGGTCGCGTGCTGGACATACCAATTGGTGGCCGCTCTGCAGGATGCTCTGAATGATGCAGACTGGGACATGTTCTGACACAGCACTAATGTTGTCAGCGAGTTTACGGAGGCAGTAGTAGGGTTTCTTGGGAAACTGGTGGACGATACGATTCCAAGAGCCACCATCAAGAAGTTTCCCAACCAGAAGCCCCGGGTGGACAAAACCATCCACGAGGCTCTGAACTCTCACACTGCTGCCTACAATGCGGGTATCATCAGCGGGAACATGGACGAGTACAAGTCTGCGGCATATGGAGTGCACAGGGCGTTGAGGGAGGCGAAGTGGCGCTACAGGAGGAAACTAGAGACACAGTTCCAACAGAGTGGCTCTACATCCCTGTGGCAGGGACTATGGATGATCACGGACTACAGGAGCCCACCCTCTGGACTGATGAGTGCGGATGAGTCTCTGCCGAACGAGCTAAACACGTTCTTCTCTCACTTCGAGGCTACATCCTGTAGCGTTAATGCTAACAGCGCTAGCGATAACAGCTCCAATGGTGCTATTGGTGCAGCCAACGGTGCATGCGCAGAGCCCCGCATAGAACAGTGCCCTCTAATCATCACGGAGAGTGACGAGAGAAGAGTTTTTAAAAGAGTGAATACCAGGAACACGGCGGGACCAGACGGTATCTGTGGGAGAGTCCTCAAAGCCTGCGCAGACCAGCTAGCCCCAGTATTCATCGACATCTTCAATATCTCCCTGACACTCGATACCGTCCCATCCAGCTTCAAGCAATCCACCATCGTCCCCGTCCCAAAGAAACTTCGAGCCTCCGGTCTCAATGACTATCGCCCTGTTGCCCTCACATCAGTCGTGATGAAGTGCTTTGAAAAGCTAGTCAGAGACTTCATCACCTCTTCACTGCCAGCCTCCATGGACCCACTGCAGTTTGCATACTGCAGCAACCACTCCACTGATGACGCAATTGCACATCTGCTCCACACCACACTAACCCAACTGGACAAAGGCAGAGGTAATTTTGTTAAAATGCTGTTTGTTGACTACAGTTCAGCATTTAACACTATCATCCCCTCCAGACTCACTACCAAGTTGGAGGATCTAGGACTGCATCCATCCCTGTGAGACTGGATCCTCAACTTCCAAACAGACAGACCACAATCAGTACAGGTGGGCAACTGTGTCTCATCCACCCTCACCCTCAGAACTGAAGCTCCTCAGAGTTGTGTCCTAAGCTCCCTGCTCTACTCACTGTACACCTATGACTGTGTGGCAACTTCCAGCTCCGCCATCACTGTCAAGTTTGCTGACGATACTGTCGTCATGGGCCTGATCTCGGACAATGATGAGATTGCCTACCTGAGTAGATTAAACACCTAGATAACTGGTGCCAGGAAAATAATCTCCCCCTAAACGTCAGCAAGACAAAGGAGCTGATTTTGGACTACAGCAAGAAGCAGGAGTGGCACTACCAACCTGTGAGGATCAACAGAACCACAGTGGAGAGTGTACCTTGGAGTTCTCATCTCGCAGGACCTGTCCTGGTCCTGTCACACCAACTCTCTGCCAAAGAAAGCTCATCAGCATATTTACCACCTCAGATGCCTAAGAGACTTCAGACTGCCCTGCAAGGTGCTACAGAACTTCTATACCTGCGCTATTGAGAGCATCCTCATGAGGAACATGACAGCCTGGTTTGGGAACAGCACCAAGCAGGACAGACAAGCAGTCCAGAGGGTGGTGCGTTCAGCAGAGCACAACTTATACGGAACTTCCTGACCTGCAGACCATCTAGTACAAGCAGTGCCAGACCAAGGCTAGGAGGATTGTGAAGGACCCCACCCATCCCAACAATAGGCTCTTCTCTCGGTTTAGGTCAGGGAAGCACTTTTGCTCCCTGAAGACCAACACAGAGAGACTGAAAAGGAGCTGCTTCCCTCAGGCCATTTGGGACCTGAATCAGGGCAACTGATAAACTGTGGGGACCACTCTGTGTACTGTGTATGATGTCAATAACATCATCATAAAAAGACTGCAATAACTGTAAACTGTAAATTGTAAACTGTAAACTATAAATTGTAAAAAAAAGGTAATTGTACATTGCGTATATACACATATATACATTGTACATTGTATATATATACATATCATACATATATTGTATCCCGGTATCTCTCCTCAGCTCATACAGAGCAGTCACAAAAGCATTTCACTGTGAGTTATACCATGTATGACTATGCACGTGACAAATAAACTTTGAAACTTAAAACTAAAGCGTCATCTGTTCAGGGCTCTTATTCTTTAGCTCCCTGATGCCGAGCTTCCATTTATTGTTGATGTAGACACATCTGAGGTGGGTGTTTGTGCAGTTCTGTCCCAGCAGTCAGGAGAGAACAAAAACTTCATCCCTGTGCCTACTTATCTCGGCGTTTGTCCCCTGCAGAAAGGAACGTGGGTGACCGCAAATTACTGGCAGTCAAGGTTGCACCCAAGGAGTGGAGGTACTGGCTGGAGGGGGCAAAACACCCCTTCTTGGTCTGGATGGACCACAAGAACTTGGCCTACATACAGCAGGCCAAACGACTTAATCCATGCCAGGCCAGATGGGCACTGTTCTTTGCCCGGTTTGACTTTACTTTATCATAGTGGCCGGGCACTAAGAACGCTAAACCAGATGCCCTCTCCTGCCAGTGGGAATCCTCGTTGCTATCTGTTATGCCCTCGACTGTTATCCACAGGGCCTAAGTCATAGCACCGATCCAGTGGAGGGTTGAGAAGGCAGTACGTCAGGCCCTCCTTGTTGAATCAGACCCTGATGGAGGCCTTCTGGGGGGGTTGTACGTACCTAAGGTGGGTAGAGTTCAGGTCCTCGAGTAGGGACATGCATCCCCCTTTTGGGCACACCCAGGAGTCATGGACACTCGAGTTTCTCCGTCGGCGGTTTTGTTGCAAGGACAAGGCCTGCTTGTCTGTTGCACCCACTGGCTGTTCCTTCACGCCCTTGGTCCCACCTGTCACTCAAATTTATCACAGGGCTGCCCCCATCAAGGGGCAACATGGTGATTTTGGTGGTCGTCGACAGGTTCTCCAAGGCTGGCCGCTTCTTTGAACTGCCAAAACTGCCATCAGCGAAGGAGACAGCTAAACTCTTACTTACACAGGTTGTCCATCTTCATGGGCTGCCTAGCAACATCGTGTGAGACTGCAGGCCTCAATTCACTAGCTGGGGGTTCTGGGGTGCCTTTTATTGGTTGTTGGGGGCAGAAGCCAGCTTGTCCACTGTCTTCCATCCCCAATCCAGTGGCCAGCCTGAGAGGGTTAACCAGGACTTGGAGCACACCCTCTGCTGTCTGGCCTCTTCCTGTCCATCCTCTTGGTCTGAGCACCTATTATGGGTGGAGTTTGCCCACAACACCCTGTAGCAAATCACCATTCATGTCAGGCATATCACCATTCAATTTGGTAATTTGCTAATTTGGGTATGCGCCACTCATGTTGCCTGACCAAGAGGCCAACGTGGGTGTTTGGTCTGCTGAGCAGACAGTCAGGCACTGCAAGGGTTGGTACCAAGTCCTGTAAGGGTTGGTACCAAGCCGAGGGCCCCTCCAGCCACCAGAATGAGGCCTCGAGTCAGGCACATTACTAATCAGGCTTGATGCCCAACAGGTGGGCTAGACCGATATAAGCTCAGTGACCCAGTCACTTAGTGCTGGGTCTTTGCTAAAGATTTGAGCCAAGCTCCTAGATGGTAACTTCGGGTACTGAGATGTGTGAATCCTTGTGCTACACCTAACTTCTGCTCTGCGAGGGTGTCTGTCTTTTTACACGTCCCCTCCCTTCTCCAGTTTTCCCTCTCAAATCTGTCTCTCTCCTAAGGCTTCCCTTAGCCATTAAGTGCCTCCCTGTTTTCTGGTTTTGTTTGGGAAGTTTAAGTTTGGTTTTCCCCAGTGCATTGGGGCTGCCATTCTTCCCATGGTGTCCTTGATTTTCTCTTTTTCCACGCTCGGCATGGTGTTTAGTTTTTCCTCTCGTTTTGTCATCCTCCATTCCTTTGAAGGGTGATATACACACGTAGTTTTAAAGCCATTCTACCAGTTCTAAGATCTAATTGTTTTGAACACGGGCCTACCATCATTAAAGTGTGGTTGCTCACTCAGTAGAATGTCGGTGTCATCACCACCTATCTGTCCTGGATTTGAGCCCCATTGCAAGTACAAGTAAAAAGCACTATAAAAGGAGTACTTTAGTTATTTTACCAGAATTACATTTACATTTAAGTAAATTACATTTACATAAAACAACACTCGGATTTTCACTATCTGGTCAGTGCGTCAAGTGACTGGGTCAGGGATACATGGACTGTCTTGTGAAGCAGGTTTAGATGAAAACAGTTATTTATATTTAAACACTTTAAAAATGTGCATGTTCACTAAATATTAGATTCTAATTCATTAAGGTGCATTTAAATCTCACTTTCTGGTAAATGCCAAACTGCATTTCATTGCACTGTAATTACATTTCCGCTCTTATCCAGAGCAACTTACAATAGTGCTTTGTCATCTATTCAGAAAGTGCAACCTAACCAGTACAGTAGGTTATAGTCCAAGGTACCATTGAAGTAAGATACTGCCAGATACAGCGCAAGTACAACACGATTATTAACATTATGTACAATAAACTATATGCTAGAAGTGCTAGAACAATTAATACCTATATAGTGTACATTGACAATATCTATCTATCTATCTATCTATCTATCTATCTATCTATCTATCTATCTATCTATCTATCTATCTATCTGTGAATGATAATAATTTAATTAATGCATTGAATTTCAGAATATTTTTTGACAATGTTTAATACAGAGATTCCAATAAAGTCATTGCACATAAACCTCTGTCATGCTACAGTAATTCTATATAACACACAGGCCCACAATTCTAACTGCATTAAAATTTGTATGTTATTTCTGAAGTCCACTGCTTTTATCTCCATTCTACTAAGTTTGTTCAGCACTTCTGATGATCAGATATAGAGTACCAGTTCTGATCTTTTCACAGTGTGACAGTGTGAGCTTCTCTCTCTGATTTCCATGCAACCTGAAAATTATAAAACAATCCCTCTGGGAATTTTAAAAATACCAAACAAACAAACAAATTAAATGAGTTTACTTTTATATTTCTGGTTTGAATTGTAAGATGAAAGGGAGAATTTGGCAAGAGACACGTCATAGGGTCATGACACTTTGCATGTGCAGCACCTGCTTCAGTGCTCTGGGAGTGTTTATAGTCCTGTGAGTTTAACACTTCATGACTGAGAGCTGCCTGCCCCAGCAACTTCACCCACAGCAACCATGACTTTGATCCCCATCTTCATCTGCACACTGCTCCTCTGGGCTCACGGTAACAAACTGCTTTACCTCTGTGGTGAACTATCCATGTGACATACGTCTACTATTCTTATTTAAAATGCAATATTCACTGGTTTATAGTAACTAAACAAAAGTATCTGTACAGGTAAATATTACCTTTTTATGATTTTATTTATTTCTTCCCCAGGATCCAGAGGTCAGGTAACAGTGACTCAGGATTCAGTGAAATCTGCTCTTCCAGGAGACACAGTCACCATCAGCTGTAGGACCAACCCTGCAGTGCATGGTGATTGTGGACCATCAGGTGTTTCATATGACTGTCTAGCCTGGTACCTGCAGAAACCTGGAGAAGCTCCTAAACTCCTGATCTACGGGGCTACTAGCTTACAGTCAGGAACTCCAGCTCGTTTCAGTGGTAGTGGATCTGGATCTGACTTCACTCTGACCATCAGAGGAGTCCAGACTGAAGATGCAGGAGATTATTACTGTCAGAGTTTACACAACATTGGTGGTAACTGGCTGGTCACACAGTGTTAGAGAGTCATACAAAAACCTCCCTCAGTCAGACTGCACAGAGACTGCACTGCTGCAGCTGGGACCTACTGCAGGTGTTGAGGGGGAGGATGTGATACAAAGCAACACAAATTTATTTATGTAGCACTTTATACACAATGGTAATTTAAAATACTTCACAAAAGAGTTACATAACAAGCTTATAACATCCTGAGTTCCATCATGTTAGGAAGGCTTATGTAAAAAAAGAAATAGATTACACAGATAAATAAAACTACTGATGCAAAGGGAAAATATAATAGAACAAAAAAGAAGTGATTAATGACAACAAACTTCAAATGGAAGGTGTCAAGAAGAAACATCTAAATACACTTCAAACTAATATAAATGCTAAAAATTAAAGTGCAAAGAGTTCAAATGTAGGTAATAAATACAAAAAACAATTTTTTTTTAAAGACATAAAAGTGAATTTTAGTGCTAAAATTAAAAGTGAAAAGTTAAATGTCAAGGATGTTAAAAATCTCTCTAGACACGACTAGCTGACTGCTTGCTGGTGATCTCAGAGGCCTGTTGGGTTTATACTCCACAAGTAGATCACAGATGTATTTCTGTCCTGCACCACTCAGCACAATGACACACTCTGTGGAGGACAGGAACCACACCACACTCACCACTACTGTACACACACATCTGTAAAGAACCATAAAGCCAAAATGCACACAGCACTGCAGGTCCACTTCTGTGTTCCTGCCAGGACATGCTCATGTCACCAGAGCTCCCCTTGAGGTGATAAATAAAGATGTAATACATCTGAAGCATTCTTCAGAGATAATATAAAAAATAATAATCAAAGAGATCACTACCACTACAACAGACAACATGAACTCCCTCAAAACAAGAAGACTATGTCTCATGGTTTTACTGAGGCTCAAGGCAAGATTTTTGTACTTAAAGTGCATTTTCAGCTAAAATTTGAATATTTCACATATAATATCGAGTCTTTCTGCTGGATTAAATCCAGTCTGCAGTGTTTTCAGTATGGGATCCATGTGCTGGATTAAGGCTGGTTTGCAGTGTTTTCTGTATGAGGTTGTGTGCTGGATTAAAATTGGCCCAAGGAAGTATGGGCTCTTTTACTGCAATGTAAGATAGTTGGTAAGGCCCAAGATGTGTGTTCCTCCCTATCGCTTGAGCAGAGCCTAGATTACCACCTTGTGAAAGCAGCTGTTCTCCGAGTATAGGAACTAGTGCCAGAAGCAAACAAACAGAATTTTAGATGCTAAAAGAAAAACCCCAGCAAGACATTTGTGGAATTTTTCAGAGAAAAGTTTTATTAGAGAAGTGATGTGCTACTTGTAACATTATCGCATTTGACCAATTTAATGAGCTCATATTAGTTGAAGAATTCAAGAATTGTCTTCCTGAGAACATTGTAATGTATTTAAATGAACAAAGTGTATAATCTATCTGCTGCTTCTATGCTTGCTGAGGAATTAGTGCTGACTCACAGAATCGCTTTTAATGCACCTGTTTCCCCTAGTGAAGCTCCCAGTCTCTCAACTCACTCGAAGACTCCCGTGAGCTTCCCAAAATCGAATGCCCCATTTCGGCTGTTTTTGTGGAAACACAAAAGTGCTTCTACTGCCATGAGCATGGACACATTATAGCTAATTGCCCTGCACTTAATCACAAGAATTCCCACTTAACAAAAATGGTAAGTGCAGTAAGCACTTTATCTAAGGATAAGTCTTCTCTTCTTCCCACAGTTGCTGTGTTTCAGCCTTTTCTTTTTGAGGGATCTGGTTCTCTTTTTGAGGCAGATGAAGACAAACAGCCCATCACAGGCTTACATGATACGGGGGCTACTGTGTCTCTTATGTTGGATACTGTTGCCTTTTTCAAATCAGTATTATTGTGGTAGTGACAGGGTAGTGCAAGGTGTTGAACTAGGAGTACTTCGGCTCCCACTGCATAACATTTTCCTAAGAACTGACAGAATCACAGGCATGGTTAGAGTAGCTATTAGTTCAGCTTTGCCAGTGAATGGGGTGTCCTTTATATTAGGAAATGACATTGCTGGTGGAAATGTATTCTCCTAACCTGAAATGGTTTCAAGTTCTGTTGATGATGGTTTTGTTGCCATTGAACAGGCAGTATTTCCTGCTTGTAAGTTAAAGTGTGCTCAAGCACGCAAATTGTGGAATACTCTGTTGTTGGCTCACACATTTATGAGTGATCCCTTTGTACTTAAGCCTTAAGGTGAGAGGTTGTGGGCCATCTGTGTTTTAGCTAGCAAAAACCTATGTTCAGCCAAAGCAGCTAAGAAATCTCAGTTTGATCAGAAAACTATCACATTCTTTTGAAGTAGGAGATCAAGTGCTAGCCCTTTTGCCCATTTCAGGTTCTCTTTAATACACAATTTTCTGGCCCGTATGTTGTGCAATCAAAGATTTCTCCCATTAATTATGTATTATCTACCCTGGACCATCAACACAAATCACATCTATATCATATAAACCTCCCAACACTCACCTAACTCAGATCACTTTGTTACCATACAGACCTGCTCTCCTGTGTCTGTTCCAGTAGTTACCACCACAGTGACCGGTGATATTCACCCGAGAAAGAGGACCTGCATCTCAGCCAGAATTGCTTACCTTGTGCCTGTCTCCCCAATACCCTCACATTGTAAGCGCTTCCCCTCTTTGTTTTGTGTAGTCCCCACTCACACTTCCGTGCTACAACAAATTCTATCTATCTATCTATCTATCTATCTATCTATCTATCTATCTATCTCTCTCTCTCTCTCTCTCTCTCTCTCTCTCTCTCTCTCTCTCTCTCTCTCTCTCTATATATATATATATATATATATATATATATATATATATATATATATATATATATATATATATATATATATATATATATATATATATATATATATATATGTGTGTGTGATCCCATTTACCTTTCAATGGTTAATGACTTTGGTACTAGGTGATGTGCCTAACAGTGAAGCTTACATGGATGATGTGGTAGTTTATATGTACATCTGGGATCTTCATATGCAGGTACTAGAGACTGTGATGTTATACTCTCGGCCATCGCGAGACTTCAGACCCAGTATCCGAACTCTTTCTTTGTTGTTTCAGGAGATTTTAATCATGTTTCACTCTCCACCACACTACCAAAATTCCAGCAGTTTGTCAGTTGTGCTGCTACCAGAGTGCTGGATCTTCTGTATGCCAATGTTAAAGATGCATAAGGTTCATCTGCTCTACCTCCACTTAGATGATCAGACCATAATCTGGTTCTGTTGTCACCCACAGAGTTGGTCACCAGAGGCAGAGGAGGCTCTGCAGGTTTGCTTTGAGACTACAAACTGGGAGGTGCTGTGTGAATCAGCTCACAAGGACATTAAGAGTATCACAGACTGCATAATCGACTATATCAATTTTTGCACTGACTTTATTGTTCCTGTCAGGTGGGTACGTTGTTTCTCTAACAATAAGCCATGGGTCACCAAAGACCCGAAGGAACTTCTTAATTGGAAAAAAAAACAGGCTTTTGGACTTAAGGACAAGGAACTATTGAAGGGGGTACAGAAAGAGCTTAAGGTGAGACTCCGGAAGAACAAGGAAGCCTACAGAAGGAAGCTGGAGATGAAGCTTCAGCAGAATACAAAGGAGGTGTGGACAGGCATGAAGCAGATCACTGGTTTCAAAATAAGGCAACAGACTGTTGGGGGCAGTCAAGACAAGGCCAATGAGTTGAATGTGTTTCTTAACAGGTTCAGTACAACATCCTCCCCACACACATGCAGGGGCATCTCCCCCACTTCCTTAACATCAACACCTCTTAAACATCAGCACTCACCCCCTCTCACCCTACAGTCATTATCTGTTGATCTGTTTGATGAACTTTCACAACTCCCCCATCCAGAAGTAACAACCAGCCAGGTGAAAACACAGCTGGAAAAGCTTAGAGTCAGCAAAGCCGCAGGGCCGGATGGAATCAGTCCAAGGGTACTGAAGGTTTGTGCAATCCAGTTGTGTGGGATCCTTCAGCAACTCTATAACCTGAGCATTAAACAGGAGAAGGTGCCAGTGTGGTGGAAAACCTCTTGCCTAGTTCCTGTTCCAAAGACTTCCACTGCCTCCTCCTTGAATGACTACAGACTGGTGGCGCTCACATCTCACGTCATGAAGGTCCTGGAAAGACTAGTGCTGTCATATCTTAGACCTATAGTAAGCCGTTTCCTGAACCCTCTGCAGTTTGCTTACCAGCAGCAGGTAGGGATGGATGATGCTGTTATCTACCTATTGCAGAAGGCACATGCACATTTGGATCATTTACATTTACATTTTTGTTTACATCTAAGTATTGATGCCTCTAGAGAAGATCATTTGGATGGCTATTAATGACGGCCACAGACATCCAAACTGTATGATGATAAAGACTGATGTTAATGGAAACCCACACCTTTGTTTGTTTGCTTTGAATGCCATCAAAGAAAGAGAAGAAATCACCTGTGACTATGGAGCTGAAGACTGCCCATGGAGAACACAAGTATGTTGCCCAGTACTCAGTGTACAGAATAGCTAGGTTTTCCAGAATGTAATAACTTTCTGGCAAAATGAGAATAAAAATGAACACGCTTTAAAAAATACTTTTCACAACGTCCCCACTGTACTCCTTCAGTTCCATCTATTTGCAGGTTATGCAGCAGTTACATAAAATTGTTTTTTGGTCACAGTGTGGATCAGACCTCACCTGGAGTTATACAACATATACAAGGATTTATGCAGCTAGTGGTCAAAACCTTGCTGTAACAGACTGGAAATACAGTCAATGATCCCAAAGGTAACAGAAGCAAAGTAAACAAAAGAAACATGAACAAACAACAACAACCTTCAGCATGAGAACTCCACAGTAGTTAAAGACCAAAAAGATCATAACCACAGCAACCATAAACTACACACAAAAGACACATAAAGTTTAAAACACAGGATACATGGAAAAGGAGGCAAAACACAAAACTCCTTAAAGGACAAAAACAAACTCAATACAGAGAGAGTAAAAGAGACCAAACTACAGTGAACTAAGAACCAGCAGAGTCAGTTTAATCAGCTGGACTACACACACACACACGCACACACACACCAGTCCATTACTACTCAAAGAGTTATGAATCAAGTCAGGATATTGTCATTCTAGATATATACAGGTATTTAGTTTTTCCAGGACACCAATGAACAAAAGTGCAGAGTGTAATACATGTGAAATACAGGACCAATAATCATGACAGCAATACTCAGTAACTCTCAGCACTGAGTAAAATGAGTGGATGTGCAAAAAGATATAATGTACTCTCATATTCTAGTATTTAGCAGCTACGCTTATAGCATATATGAACACAGCAGTCACTGGGGTAGCAGCCAGTACAACAATGTAAGAATACAATACTTGATCAATGGATCACAATATTTGAAATATGCAGTACATGTAGCAGGTATTTTTAAGGAATGTGAGAATGTGAGTAGAGAGTAAGTGTGTGTGTGCATGTGTGTGTGTGTGTGTTTGTGTGTTTGTGTGTGTGTGTTGAATAATGATAATGTGATAAAGAAAGCGGCTCAACCACACAAACCTGCATGTTTCTCCATACATCTCCTGGTACTTTATTGATCTTGGATGGTACTGAACACATGGACTCGGATGAGAGTGCCCTTGGCCCGTTGGTTGCTGCTGCTTCTCGCTGGATCTTTTACTTTTTGCTGCCGTGTTTTTCTTTCACGGATCATAATTTGATGACATTTTTTTGGTTTATGTTCTGTGCGGGTGTATCTCGACCTTACCTGCCTTCCTGCTGCGAGCTCTCTCCCTACTAACCTTCACTTTGGCTGCTTCTTTACTGCGTGAGTTTTTGCTTTTTAAAGTTGTTGACTGCCAGCACTTGGATATGTTTGGTTGCTATTCTTGGCCTGGTGTGATTGGTATAGCAGGATGGTATATCAGGATGGCTAATGTAGCATGGTAATTAGGTCCGAGTCACACTGACCACGGCTTTCTCTACCAATGCGGACTGGTTCTCTGTCAAAAAAGATCTGCCATGATCTTTTCTGGTTGTATGCGGCGTCTTTTTTCTACTTTTTGCCATGGAGTCTTTGTGGCTGGCCTACCTGCCTGTATCTACTAGGCTATGCTGCTCCAATACACGCCATTACAACTGTTCCCACTATCGCCTGGACTCTTCCACCTACATGCTATGCCAGTCACTTGGCATTGCTCGCTGTCCCCGTTATATTCACTGCTCCTACAGACCTCTGTCGTCTACTTACTACTCATCTGACTCTGCTATTCCTGTTTTCTGGACAAATGGATGACACATACAAACCGCCACTCCCCTCCTGCGCCCGGAGAATTAACTTTGATGTTCTTCACCCTCTCCCTCGTGCTGTTTCCCAGCCCCCTGGGGAAAACTCTAGGACTAATACATGTAACTTTGCACTGCTAAACTGTTGCTCCCTCATGGATAAAGCCTCCATATGCCATGATTTCACTGTTCAAAACAAATGTGACTTATTCTTTTTTACTGAGACTTTGCAGCAACCTGAGGACTAATTACATCTCAGTTTACTAACACCCAGTGGCCATAATTATTTGGCTGAGCCCAGGAAAAGGTGTTGGTCTGTCTGCTTTCTCTAACAAGACTCTTAATGTCTCTGCCTGTACCTTTCATGAGGTCTCCTTATTTGAGTATTTGGTGGTGAAGCTGTTTCCTTACCAGTACTGTTTTTGTTAATCTACCGACCACCCAGTGCATCTTCAGACTTTCTGTCAGAATTCAGTGAGCTTCTCACTCTGGCCAGTGCAATGTGTTCAGGGATGGGTGTGCTAGGGGACTTTAATATCCATTGACACTGATTTTTCATTTTCAGCTGAATTCCTATCTGTGCTTGACTATTTTTCTCTAACTCAACATGTTGATTTTCCTACCCACTCTCATGGTCACATATTAGATTTAATCTGCTCTTCTGTTTAGATATTACTTCTATTACTGGATGGCTAGTTGGTATCTCTGATCATAAACTTATTGAAGCCATGCACTAAATCCCTCATCTCTTTCCGTAATATCAAAGCGATTGACCCTCTCACTTTCTCTGCTCACCTCTACTCCTCTCCCCTGATGTCCATTTCAAAACTGTCCTCTTCTGATGATATTCTCTCTATATATAACGTTTCCATCTCTGAGCTACTTGAACAGGTAGCACCTCTCAAGTCCAGGCAGGTTTGCCCCCTGGTCTTTCTTCTCCATGGTTTACCCCTGAGTTACATACCCTGAAAACCAAAGGTCAGTGCCTTGAGTGCCTCTATAAGAGAACTGGTCTCACTGTTCATAAAGTAGCCTATTCCAACCATATGCATAATTATAGGTCAGCTCTAAATACTGCCCGCTAACCCTTTATTTCCTCTGTTATCAATGGTCAGTGAGGTGGAGTGCATGCGGTGGTACCCAAAATATGGTGAACTATGCCTGGGCAGGGCAAAATCAAAGGAAACTCTGGTGGAGGCCCACAGTGGTCCTGACGTGCAAATCGGTTGTCCGACCTGGGTATAGGGGTGAAAGACTAATCGAACTTAGTAGCTGTTTCCCTTCGAAGTTTCCGTCAGGATAGCTGGCACTTGTACGCAGTTTTATCCAGTAAAGATAATGATCAGAGACATTTGGGCCAAAACAATCACAACCTATTCTCCAACTTTAAATGGGTAAGATGCCTGGCTTGCTGGTTTGAGCCGGGCATGGAATGTGAGTGGCCCAGTGAGCCACTTTTGGTAAGCAGAACCAACGCTGCAGGATGAACCAAATGCCAGGTTAAGGCACTCATCAGACACTCATCAGACCCTATAAAAGGTGTTGGTTGATATAGACAGCAGGACGGTAGCCATGGAAGTGGGAATCTGCTAAGGAGTGTGTAAAAACTCACCTGCCCAATTAACTAGCCTTGAAAATGGATGGCGCTGCAGTGTCAGGCCCATACCCGGCTGTCGATGGCAGAAGGTAATGTGAGGGCTTACGCTGCGATGAGTAGGAGGGCCACTGCGGTGGTGCGGAAGCCTCGGGCGTGGGTCTGGGTGGAGCCGCCATGGGTACAGATCTTGGTGGTATTAGCAAATATTCAAATGAGGCGAAGTGGCAAAGGGTTCCATGTGAACAGCAGTTGAACATGGGTCAGTCGGTCCTAAAGGATGGGCTAACACCGTTCAGAAAGGTGATTGAAAGTGGAGTGGCAGAAATAGGTGCCATGAGGTGTCCAGTGTGGTAACACAAATGAACCCGGAGAAGCTAGCAGGGGCCCCGGGAAGATTTCTCTTTTCTTTGTTAAGGGCAGGGCATCCTGGAATGGGTTCACCCCGAGATAGGGGCCCATGCCCTGGAAAGCACTGTGGTTTTGGCGGCGTCCGGTAAGCTCTCGCAGGCCCTTCAAACTCCAGGGGAGATGGTGTAAATCTCGTGCCGGGCAGTACCCATATTTGCAGCAGGTCTCCAAGGTGAACAGCCTCTGGCAAGTTGGAACAAGGTAGGTAAGGGAAGTCGGCAAGTCAGATCCATAACTTTGGGATAAGGATCGGCTCTAAGGGCTGGGTCGGTCGGGCCGGGGTGCAAAGCGGAGCTGGGACCGAGCCACAGCTGGGGGAGTGGCCGTCCCTTTCCACCTCCCACCTGAAAGTACAGCACACGGTGTTTCTTCCCCTCTGTTATCCCCACTGTTCCCTCTCTCCTCCCTCCGTCCTCACAATCAGTGGGGCAGGGCGTGGGACTCTGGGGTGTGTAAGGGTGCCATCGGGGCATCTCCATGCACCGTGCCGGCCGGCGGGTCGGGCAAACGGCAGGCTGCGGTGTGTTCGTTGGCGAGTCTGGATGTACGTTGGGCCCTCAGCTACGGTCTGTGTCAGGACACCCATCGGTCACCCTGCTCTGCACCTTTCTTTTACCTTCCCTCTCGCAGGCCTGGGAGGGGCGTCAGCGGTCAGGGCTCCGGCGGGGTCCATCCTGGCGCGGTGCCTCAGCTGGTGCCTATCAGCCGGCTTAGAACTGGTGCAGACCAGGTGAATCTGACTGTTTAATTCAAACAAAGCATTGCAAAGGCTCGTGGCAGGTGTTGACATGATGTAAATGTTTAACAAATATTTATCCACTGTGTTTGCTGCTACACACTGGAAGAACTAAATGTCACCTTTTGTAAGGCAGGAGATTCTAATGGGGGTTTAGGATCCATTTATGGAACTTAATTAAAAAAACTGAGGAGCAGAGCCCTCAGCTGAGGATAAACAACACCAATCCAAGAGAGCAGAGAAGCTGCCAGAACAAGAGTGGAGCACAGGGATACAAAAACACAGGATTTATAAAAGAAAACAAGTTCCAAAAGACAAACTCCAAAGAACTGGGCAATGGTCCAGTACACAGTCAGTCAGAATAGATATAGGATGCTCAGAATACGAGGAACAGGAATATTTCACAATGAACATCTCACAGGTGAAGAACATTCAGGGAAAAAAAGCAGAAGCAAATGTGAATCTCCAACTGAAGTGTTGAACGAAACAAAGAAAACAAAACCAACCATAAAAGTGCACTAACAAAAGAAACCAATATAACATCAAAGACTATCAAACAGAAAGGTTGCTGGTTCAAGCCCCACGACTGCCAAGTTGCCACTGTTGGGCCCCTGAGTAAGGCCCTTAACCCTCAATTGCTCAAGTTGTACTCAGTCATAATTGTAAATGTGTGTGTATTCCAGATCTAGTTCTAGATTGTTCCAGTTCCAGATTGCATTACAAAGAAAATCAGAAGACAAAACTGTGCCTTCCCTGAGGAGCAATAAAAAAGGAGGAAGAAGCTAGAAAGAAAGACATGTTTGATATTTGTTTGAGATGTTTATTGATAGTATTTGATATTTTGATTTGGTGTGTGTGTGTTTGTGCGTGTGTAAATGAATTTGTGTAGAGAGGTCACTTTGCATGTGCAGCACCTGCTTCAGTGCTCTGGGAGTGTTTATAGTCCTGTGAGTTTAACACTTCATGACTGAGAGCTGCCTGCCCCAGCAACTTCACCCACAGTAACCATGACTTTGATCCCCATCTTCATCTGCACACTGGTCCTCTGGACTCAAGGTAACTCACTGCTCTACCTCTGTGGTGAACTATCCACATGACACAGGTAAATGTTAACTTTTTTGTCTTTTGTATTCAATCTATAGGAACCAGAGGTCAGGTAACAGTGACTCAGGATTCAGTGAAATCTGCTCTTCCAGGAGACACAGTCACCATCAGCTGTAGAACCAACACTGCAGTGTATTACAGCAGCAGCTATGGTCATCAATTATCTCCCCAGTTTACCCCTGTGTCTCTCCAGTTTACCCCTGTGTGTCTCACTCCAGGTTACTCCTGCCTCACTCCAGTGTTCTGGTGCCTGTCCCCAGTTTATAATATAATAATTTGCTATACTAACATTAGTAACACCTATTGTCATGAAACCTATAGAAACATACAACAGTACTAATAATCAGACTGTGATCTTCTGGATGGAGATCTCAGTGGTGTAACCCACTGACTTCCAAGTGTCATAGTGTAAACTACCCAAACATCTGCATGGTAGTGATAGTTGTGCACAGAAACCTCCTTCAGCTGTAGACTCAGAAACTGGTCTGATATCTGCTAATTAGCTGATAATAGCTGCTATATAGCTGCTAATTCTGCACTCAGCTCAATTCATCAACTACAAACCATTACAGTACTGGGCAGGTTTCTCTTTTTGTTAAATATCCCTTTTGTTTAAAAGGCAGGGCAGTGGTAGCTCAGTAGTTAAGGTGCTTAACTTGTAATTGGTTGTTGATTCAAGCCCCACCACTGCCAAGTTGCCCTCAATTGCTTAAGTTGTAGTCAGTCATAAGTCACTTTGGATAAAACCATCAGGTAAATGTAGGCAGCAAACCTCACTTGCTTTCCTCCAAATATTAACACAAACAGACTAAAACTGCACAGGAGAACATAAAACTAGTTTTCCCAAGATGAATCTCACCTCATTGGCATAATAATAAGAATTGCAGAGATCCATAGTCATGCTAAAACTTGAAAAAAAAATGCAAATGAAGGGAAAATATAGTTGCCCAATATAACACACACACACACACACACACACACACACACACACACACACACACACACACACACACACACACACACACACACACACACACAGATTAATCATATTCCAGGACCTCAAATACACAGTGTGGATGAGAGCTCACCTGGAGTTATATAACATGTACAAGGATTTATGCAGCTAGTGGTCAAAACCTTTACATTTACATTTAGCTCATTAAGATATAAAAGTGGGGACAGTCACATTAATGCTGTTGACCTGCAGGTGAACAGCATGAGACAGTAGTTACATCCTGTGTCCCCCTGTGTCATATGTATGTGTGTGTGGATCTCTGTTCTCTCCAGTTCCAGTTTGCCACAGACCCAGACCAGAATTCCTCTACAGATCTTCATACTCACTGTCCAGTCCTGAAACAAGGCCCTGCACCAAGGAGGGATATAAGGAAGTGTTTTGCAGGAAGAAGAAAGAGAAAGATGATATTTTGGACACCTGTTTGTGTCTTGTGATAGTTTTGTTGTTTATTCGGTGCGTGACCTCTTTTCCCCTTACTCTGATTCTGAGCTTGTTTGATCCCTCTAACTTGGCCACTGTTGTAAATGTATATATAGTAGGTATGTATTTGTATATATTATATATCTATTTGTGTGCTCTGGTAAGTAGGGAGTGGCTGCTGTTGTGTTTAGGGCCTGGGTAATTTTGTCTGTATTTTCACTTAGGGAGTTAGTGTAGTCTTATGTGTTTTATTTTGTCTGTTTTCACTTAGGGACTTAATGTAGTCTTATGTATTTATTTTGTCTTTGTTTTGACTTACAGAGTTAGTGTAGTCTTATGTATTTATTTTGTCTTTCTTTTGACTTACAGAGTTAGTGTAGTCTTATGTATTTTATTTTGTCTGTTTTCACTTAGGGAGTTAGTGTAGTCTTATGTATTTATTTTGTCTGTTTTCACTTAGGGAGTTAGTGTAGTCTTATGTATTTATTTTTTCTTTCTTTTGACTTACAGAGTTAGTGTAGTTTTATGTGTTTATATTGTCCTGCACAGGTTTAGTCAGCATCTTTGTTTTCTAGTGTGGGTTTGTTTATTTTTTTGGACTCTGTACCTCCTGCTGTAGCACCAGTGTTACACTTTGTGTGTATTATATGTTGGATATTTGTTTGTATAATACACTGGCAGACCTTGAACTATGATGGTCTTCTCTGAGGTTTTTTTTTCTTAACACAAAACTCTCGTTACAGCCTTAAACCTATACAAGGTCATAATGTTGAAGTAGTGAAATTGATGGCATTTAGAGTGACGACTAACAGTGTTCAGACACTACATGAGATCCAGGTGTCATCAATACCAACATGAGTTCAATTATTTCATGACTCTTAAGTGTAGAAAAATCATGACTGAATGTAAAAGTGACTGCAGCACATAAGAGGGGATGACTGAGAGCTCTAAGAGGAGAGATTTTATCATTCATCTGATAAACACTCACACTAGTTCTGTGGTAAAAAAAAAAAGACAGATGTGTTGTTTGCATATGTGAGCTGCTTCACTACTCCACACACTTTAAGAGCTGTACTGGTGATCAGAGAGTGTTCAGTCCTTTAACACACACTGACACACAGCACAATGATGATGTCAGACTGGGATTCCAGATCGTTTCAGTGGTAGTGGATATGGTACAGACGTTACTCTAAAAATCACTGGATTCCAGGCTGAATATGCAAGAGATTACTACTGTCAGCAGGATTATATCGGGTTCACATAGTGTTAGAGCGCCCTACAAAAACCTCCCTCAGCTGTAGAGGAACTGCTCTGACTCAAACACAGACTGATCTGAGATCGTCTGCAGAGCTGCTTAATCTGTACTCAGCTCAACTCATCAACTCTAAAACACTACAGTACTGAATTGTTTGCCCTTTTAAATTGTCATAATTGTGTAATAGTTACTTACATCACTACATATGTAGTAATATATTAACACATCATTGTGGTGTATAAGGACAGGTGAATACTGCATAGTGGGCTGGTCTGAGTTACTCTAGACGAGATTCTTTTAATCTTCTTAATTTTAATTTTCTTTTAATTTTACTGCTGTTTTTTTCCTTGGAGAACCTTGGAGAAAGACATCTGAGGAAATTCAATGTTAAACTGTCCAGGCCGCAACTGGTATGTGAAGTTAATTCTTCCCTCTTTTTAGAATTAATGAGTTATTGTAAAGTGCTGCTAATGGAATATCTGGATCATGTCAGGAGGTGATGGGACAGACAGGGTGAAAATCTAGAATTACTGTTGAAGTGTATCTGAATACATCATCCATCATTTTCAACCCAGGGAAAAATTCACAATATTAACCATTTACATAGAAACTAAATAATTTTGCCATGCTAAGAAGGAATGTCATATGATTTAATATTTTACTGAATTAGAAATAAATAAAATAATTAATTTTATATGGCTCAGCATAAAAACCTGCATTAATATATTACAAACAATTAATAAAAAAACACATGTATTACAAAGTTTTAAGCCAGCATTAACTAAACAATCATATGTCTTATTGATATGAATATTTTGCAATTTAAATTAATAATAACCTCACACGTTTATTTAGCCAAAATAATTATCTGCCACAGGATAAGGAAACAGGCAAACCAGGGCACAATACTGAGTCTGACCATGTGACCACCACACAGAGGAGATAAACTCTCCACTAGATCAGACAGCTCCTACTGTAATGCTGGAAACAGTAGTGCATTAAGATAATTTATGGGAGAAAATAACTATATACCAGTTGATGTCTGTGCTGAGTAATAAGAGAAGTACAGTGCATCTGGAAAGTATTCACGTTTCACTTTTTCTACATTTTGTTATGTTACAGCCTTATTTCAAATTGGATTAAATTAATTTTTTCCCCTCAAAATTATACACATAAATACCCCATAATGACAAAGTTAAAAATATTTGTTTGGAATTGTTGCAAATTTATTAAAAATTCAAAAACAAAAAAAATCACATGTACATAAGTATTCACAGCCTTTGCCATGACACTCAAAACTGAGCGCAGGTGCATCCTGTTTCCACTGATCATCCTTCAGTTGCTTCAACAACTTAAATGGAGTCCACCTGTAGTAAATCCAGTTCATTGGACATGATTTGGAAAGGCACACACCTGTCTATATAAGGTCCCATAGTTGACAGTACATGTCAGAGTACAAACCAAGCCATGAAGTCCAAGGAATTGTCTGTAGACCTCTGAGACAGGATTGTGTCGAGGCACAGATCGGTGGAAGGGTACAGAAAAACGTCTGCAGCACTGAAGGTCCCAATGAGCACACTGGCCTCCATCATCCATAAATGGAAGAAGTTTGGAACCACCAGGAATATTCCTAGAGCTGGCTGCCCGGCCAATCTCAGTGATCGGAGTAGAAGGGCCTTAGTCAGGGATGTGACCAAGTACCCAAGGGTCACTCTGACAGAGCTTCAGCATTGCTCTGTGGAGAGAGGAGAACCTTCCAGAAGGACAACCATTTCTGCAGCACTCCACCAATCAGGCCTGTATGGTATAGTGGCCGGACAGAAGCCACTCCTCAGTAATAGGCACAAGACTGCCCATCTGGAGTTTGCTAAAAGGCACCCGAAGGACTCTCAGAGCATGAGAAACAAAATTCTCTGGTCTGATGAAACAAAGATTGAACTCTTTGGCCTGAATGCCAAGTGTCATGTCTGGCAGAAACCAGGCACCGCTCATCACCTGGCCAATACCATCCCTACAGTGAAGCATAATGGTGGCAGCATCATGCTGTGGGGTTGTTTTTCGGCAGCATGAACTGTGAGACTGGTCAGGGTCGAGGGAAAGATAAATGCAGCAATGTACAGAAACATCCTTGAAGAAAATCTGCTCCAGAGCACTCTGGACCTCAGACTGGTGCGAAGGTTCATCTTCCAACAGGACAACGACCCTAAGCACACAGCTAAGATAACAAAGGAGTGGCTTTGGGACAACTCTGTGAATGTTCTTGAGTGGCTCAACCAGAGCCCAGACTTGAACCCGATTGAACATCTCTGGAGAGATCTGAAAATGGCTGTGCCCCGACACTCCCCATCAAACCTGACAGAGCTTGAGAGGTTCTGCAAAGAAGAGTGGGAGAAACTGTCCAAAAATAGGTGTGCCAAGCTTGTAGCATCATACTCAAAAAGACGTGAGGCTGTAATTGCTGCCAAAGGTGCTTCAACAAAGTATTGAGCAAAAGCTGTGAATATTTATGTGCATGTGATTTTTTTTTGTTTTTTTTATTTTTAATAAATATGCAGCAATTCCAAACAAACTTTTTCTACTTTGTCATTCTGGGATATTACTGTAGAATTTCGAGGGGAAAAAATGAATTTAATCCATTTTGGAAGAAGGCTGTAACATAACAAAATGTGGAAAAAGTGTAGCTGTGAATACTTTCTGGATGCACTATACATGATGGAGAAATGGATGAATTGGTCACAGTATGGATCAGACCTCACCTGGAGTTATACAAAATGTACAAGGATTTATGCAGCTAGTGGACAAAACCTTGCTGTAACACACTGGAAATACAGTCAATGATCCCAAAGGTAACAGAAGCAAAGTAAACAAAAGAAACATAAACAAACAACAAAAACCTTCAGCAGTAGTTAAAGACCCAAAAGATAATAACCACAGCAACCATAAACTACACACAAAAGCTACATAAAGATTAAAACACAGGATACATGGAAAAGGAAGCAAAACACAAACTCCTTAAAGGACAAAAACAAGAACCAGTAGAGTCAGTTTAATCAGCTGGTCTACACATACTCACACACACACACACACACACACACACACACACACACACACACACACAACACACACACACACTCACTACTGGCATTGAAATAAGAGTTTTGAATCAAGTTGAAACTTTGTTAGGCCAGCCATACAGATGTATAGCTATACAGTCATATTCTAGTATTTAGCAGCTATGCTTATAGCATACATGAACACAGCAGTCAATGAGGTAGCAGCCAGTACAATAATGTAATGATACAATACTTGAAAAATTCAACATGATAATTGATAAATGCAATACATGCAGAACGTGTTTTTAAGGAATGTGAGAAGAGTATGTGTGTGTGTGTGTGTGTGTGTGTGTGTGTGTGTGTTTGTGTGTGTGTGTGTGTGTGTGTGTGTATGTCTGTGTGTGTGTGTGTGTGTGTGTGTGTGTGTGTGTGTGTGTGTGTGTGTGTGTGTGTGTGTGTGGTGAATAATGATAATGTGATAATGAATAGGACACATATCCGAGCCTGAATACCTGCCGCAGCTCAACCACACAAACCACAGAGAAGGAGGAAGCCCAGGAGGACCAGAACACCAGCAGACAGGAAGTCCTTCCTCCTAAATAGTCCCCACATCAGGAGGTCCTTCCTCCTAAAGAGTCCCCACATCGGGAAGTCCTTTCTCCTAAAGAGTGCTGTCTGCTCATGTGTAATTCACCATTAGAGAACAGAGAGTGAAGGGCTGCTTCTGAACTGTACTGACTGCACCTGCACCGCAACTACACACTGGCACACCTTGAACTACGATGATCTCCTCTGAGGTTTCTTCCATTTGCATTCTTAACACAAACTCTTGTTACAGCCTTAAGCCTAGATGAGGTCATAACATTTAAATAATAAAATACCCTGCAAACTCATTCATTCATTTATTTCTTTATATGCTAAATAAATTTTTTATTCATTATCTAAATGTACTTAGTTGAGAACGTAATTTTTATTCAATCTTGATACTGTTTTATTGGTAATTATTTCCTTTGCCTGTGTATGTAATGTTCAGATAAAAATGAAGAACTGAAACTAGTCTCTAGTAAAGTCAATACCAGTCAGAGTGAAAGAGAGCGAGAGCAGTGGGGTGAAACAGATTTGTGTTTACAGCCCTGAGAAACCTGCTCCTTCCCAGAATAGAACAACACTTTTTGCAGATGTTCAACTTATTAGACCAACTTACTCAAGCACAACACACTCCAGTAAAACACACTCCAGACCAAAGAATCTTATAGTGCAGATAATGACTATTAAAATTATACAAGAACAGACCAAGTTCAAAATGAAGCTTTATTGCAGTGATAGCAAAACCCAGGAATCAAACACAGAGTGGTGAATTAAGAAAAAAGAGCATTCTTCAGACTATAAGCTCCATTGTTCAGGGCTGCATAAGCGTGTTACATTACATTACAACTAATTGAGGTCATCATGGAAGATGGTAGAGCTCCTCCTCCTCTTCCCTAAATGCAGCACTAAGAGTCAGTGAGCTGCTGTGGCTGTAACTGCAGTTCTGTTCTTCTACTCTGGTCAACACACTCTCTTAGACATCCACTGTGCAACTCACCAGCGCCCCTTGTGGAAAGTATGTAGACCGCAGGCACCACAAAGATCCTGTACAGAGCAGGGACTAGGCGCACTACACCACACACACGTTTAGAAATCTTTACATAACATTTACTAGATACTTCTTATTTATCATTCTCCCTTGATCTGATCTTTAGCTCCAGTTCTCCAATAATCAGCACACTGTACCATAGTTTTCTGACATTGTTTATATTAAATAGAAATGCTACTTGACCTTTAAGAGCATCTATATATTATATTGTATTTTAAAGTTTATAGTTATCTAGTATGGTTGGTTCTGTTAAATACGGTATTCAGTGGGGTCATTACATGAGACAGAGGCCACAGAGAGTATTTGGTAGACAAGTATTAATACAGAGAGGTCACAGAGAGTATTTGGTAGACGAGTATTAATACAGAGAGGCCACAGAGAGTATTTGGTAGACGTGTATTAATACAGAGAGGTCACTTTGCATGTGCAGCACCTGCTTCAGTGCTCTGGGAGTGTTTATAGTCCTGTGAGTTTAACACTTCATGACTGAGAGCTGCCTGCCCCAGAAACTTCACTCACAGCAACCATGACTTTGATCCCCATCTTCATCTGCACACTGGTCCTCTGGACTCAAGGTAACTCACTGCTTTACCTCTGTGGTGAACTATCCATGTGACACAGGTCTACTATTCTTATTTAAAATGAACTAAATAATAGCATATGTACAGTTAATTGTTAACTTTTTTGTGTTTTGTATTCATTTTTTAGGATCCAGAGGGCAGGTAACAGTGACTCAGGATTCAGTGAAATCTGCTCTTCCAGGAGACACAGTCACCATCAGCTGTAGAACCAACCCTGCAGTGTATTATGACAGCAGCAATGGACATTATCTACACTGGTACCTGCACAAACCCAGAGAAGCTCCTAAACTCCTGATCTACTTTGCTACTAAGTTACAGTCAGGAACTCCAGCTCGTTTCAGTGGTAGTGGATCTGGATCTGACTTCACTCTGACCATCAGAGGAGTCCAGACTGAAGATACAGGAGATTATTACTGTCAGAGTTTACACAACATTGGTGATACCTGGCCGTTCACACAGTGTTAGAGAGTCGCACAAAAACCTCCCTCAGTCAGACTGCACAGAGACTGCACTGCTGCAGCTGGGACCTACTGCAGGTGTGGAGGGGGAGGATGTGATACAGCACAATAACACACTCTGTGGAGGAGAGGAAACACAACACACTTTCAACTAAACACACAAACTGACAAAAATGAAAATAGAATGTACCCAGTGTTATCAGACTAATTACATGGCGCTGAATCTCACCGCTGTGCTACTGCCCATGTGTTAGCAACACTTGTGCTGAACTAAAGACTGGTGCAGGCTGTTAAACATATTATGGGTACATATTCTCTATTGCAGAACCCCAAAGTATTTACCATCTTTTCACAAAACCTTTTCATGACATATTTTATGTTGATATCACCTCTAAGAATGATGTGCATATCAGGATTCATGGAGACACACAGAACCACAGCAACAGTGTCTCTGCTCCTGCCAGTGTCTCTCAGTCTCCTGGTTAAACTCCGGATAATAGGAGCAGGTAACAGGTAACCATCTGGAGTTTTACTAAAATGACATTACTGATGCTGATGCAGCAGCTTCACCCACAACAACCATGACTTTGATCCCCATCTTCATCTGCACACTGGTCCTATGGACACAAGGTAACTCATTGCTTTATTCTTTGTATGTCATATTTTGTGGGCTCTATCAGCAAGTCAGTCTACAATTTACAATCCGTTACTGAACAAAACTTAGTACAGTGGCATTTTAATTATATTATTATTACACTGTAATTGCTTTGAATTTCTCTTAGAACCTATGTGTCAGGTGACAGTGACTCAGCATCCTGCAGTGAAATCTGCTCTTCCAGGAGACACAGTCACCATCAGCTGTAGATCCAGCCCAGCAGTGAACACTGATGCTGGAAATGAGCCTGGTACCTGCAGAAACCTGGAGAAGCTCCTAAACTGCCGTTTTACCATGTTCACAAGATACAGTCAGGAACTCCAACTCGTTTCAGTGGTAGTGGTTCTGGATCTGACTTCACTTTGACCATCAGTGGAATCCAGACTGAAGATGCAGGAGATTATTCCTCTCAGAGTTTACACAGTGGTCCTGTGTTCACACAGTGTTAGAGAGTCCTACAAAAACCTCCCTCAGTCAGACTGCACAGAGACTGCACTGCTGCAGCTGGGACCTACTGCAGCTGTTGATGTGATACAATGCAAGACAATTTTATTTATGTAGCACTTTATACACAATGGCAATTTAAAATGCTTCACAAAAGGATATTACATAACAAGCTTATTACATCCGGAGGTCTATCATGTTAGGAAGGTTTAAAAAGAAAGAGATTACATAGATGAATAAAACTACTGACCCAAAGGGAAAATATAATATAACTAAAAAGAAGTGATTTATTAAAACAAACTTCAAATGAAAAGGTGTCAAGAAGAAAGATCTAATTACACTAAGAACTAAAAAAATGCTAAAAAATAGTTCAAATAGTTCAAATGTAGGTACAAAAAACACAAAAAAACCCCAGAATTAATCAAATATTAAAATATATAAAAGTGAATTTTAGTGCTAAATCCACTCTGTGGATGAAAGGAAACACAATACTGACTCACTTCTGAACAGACTGAATAAACAATTCTATGAGCTACAACTGCCCAGGAAATCTGGAGAAGCTCCTAAACTTCTCCATCTCTCTTTTCTATGAGCAGATGATCTCTCTGTTTCTGCGGGAGCAGGTGATGACAAAACACTACAACACATGGACTTTATCTAGTGCTTATCAAGAGCCCACAGAGGCACATTTACACACACCCAGTGCATGGAGCACCAGAAACCAGTCACAGCACTGCAGTACTGAGACTAGAGCAGGTAGTTATTAGTGGAGAGAAATCTCTACTAGTAGCATGACTGCTATATCAGTGTCAATCATCTTCTGAAGATTCTGTCCTGTTTAGAGGTGATGTCAACACTAATCACCATGTCTGTGCCTTCATCTGATTATTCTCAGCCACTGTGAAACACTTCTACCAGCAAATACATTTCATGTTCATTATAAATCTTTATCAACAATCAAAGATGTAAAAGTAAAGATCTTTAGGGGGGAAAGTTAAATAATCTCACTACACTTGAAAAGAGATGACACAATGCCACCATCTGAAAAAAATTCAGTAAAGTTTTCTCTCACACATGAACACTAATTTTATTTTGGTGTGAAGGACATGTCTGTGTCATAAATGCACTGTGTGACTCTGCCTCAAATCATATAAAACATACCAAACATTAAACAGTTCTTTACTGTTACATTTATTATGTTTAGCTTGAAGCTTTATTTTATACAAACATATACTAGAGGCCTGGATTATAGATTTACTATTATAAAATCCATTGGGAAAATATGCTGACTGTGGGTTTTCAGTAAAAAGTATAAATATTTTTTAAATATAAAATGTGTACTTTTTTGCAATAAAAAACAACTTTATTACCTCCTATGAGACCCGTGACAATATTCTATTGAAATGGTCCAGCTTGTGCTAAACAGTGATATGCAGTTAGTTTCAGACATAAATTTACAAATTTAAATAATAATATTATGGTATATGGAGAGGGCCAAAAATCGTTGAGCACACACACCATAATGGTCCAAAAATACAATGTTCCAAAAATACACTTGCACGTTACAGTTTCTAGTGAATGAAACTTATGTTGAGTCATCTTATTTCCTGGTTCCTTAACAAACTTTACCAGGAGTGATAAAATGGCAACATCATCAAAGTTTAATCTTACAATTCATCACACATTAGCAGTTCTGAAGTCCAGACAATTAACACTTTTAAAGGCATTTATTGTGTGCAGTGTTGGCACAGAATCTTTAATTAAGAGACTATAATATTGTTTGTTCAAATTTTTTTTATTTAATTTTGACCAACAGATGAACATTTGCATAATAAACACAGACTATCTAAAAGACAGCACATTAATGAATGAGAGGAGAACACTTCAGTACACATGTGGGAGTTTCACTAATCAGCACACTGCTCTCTACTCAGTGTCTGTGTGACAGGAGACTGGGACTCCTTGGTGGCCTCACAGGTCACTGTCTTCTTCAGCCACTCCTCCTTCTGGAGGGTCAGGGTGCTGCTCCAGCTGTAGAGGCCGTCCTTCTGCAGAAGCCCGGAGCTCTGGCTCACCCCCGAGCTCCAGCTGCTACCAGCCACCTTCCAGCTCAGCTTCCAGTCTGAGGGGAAGCCCTTGTTGGCCAGACACACGAGTGTGACCTTCTCCTGCTGCAGCTGTACAGTGGAGGGGGGCAGGACCGTGAGGGTGGGCGGGGCATCACCTAGGAGACACAACACAGTCTACAGCTCAGATAGGCAGGAACCGTAAGCAGGAAAAAAAAAAGTTGTGTTTCACTTCCTCTTTTTTTTCGGGTTCTTTTTGGACGGAGTGGAACTGAAGTCACAAATGTTTCAGACTAACATATGAAACATATGTAACATATCAGTGAATGATCGGAGTGATCCATATCTTTCCATTCTTACACTTGCACAAGACATACATTCTATATCCTGTTTCTTATTCTTATTCTTCTTATTATTCTTTTACATTCATATATATATATATATACTTGTGCTACTGTAAAATGTCAATTTCTCCCTGGGATTAATAAAGTATCTATCTATCTATCTATCTATCTATCTATCTATCTATCTATCTATCTATCTATCTATCTATCTATCTATCTATCTATCTAGCTGAGTTTCGACTTTATTTTAGATATTATTTTCGCTGCACATTACAACCGATGATATTTAATGCACGGAATATTCAAATCAATATAATTTATAGCCATAAAGTAAAATGTAAGTACTTATAAATTAAAATGAAAGTATATTTAACAGACGGTGATTGTTCAGTATGCGAGCATTACGGTTAAAGTGCTTTGCATCGACAACCTCCAGTCAGGGAGAAACACTTATGCTTATGAAAATGAACCCAGTAGGCAGAATAAAGGTTTGCTGAGGGATTTACCTGAAACATTTATGCTTTTGATAAAAAACGATAAAAATGTGACTCGAGTTACATTAAAAGCTCTAAAAGCACTAAAAGCTGCAACGGTTAGGATAAATGCGTTAATAAAATGACCTTAAATGCGCTTTAATAAAGAGGGCTTTATTTTAAAACAATACCTACTTAAAATTGTGATTTACTGGGAATAAAAAATGAAGTTCTTCTTACGTCCAGTGTCCTCCACACTAACTTCGTTTAAGGTCCGTACATAAACCTGCTCTAAACACACTGCCGTCTCCTCTCTTTACAGCGCCGTGGTTTAGCTTCAGAGTTAGTGAACGATACAACCCCAAAGACGCTTTTTTTGGTCTATTTTGTAATGAAAGAAATTATTAAAGATACTTCATACATACAATATACAATTAGAAAAAAGATATAAAAATAAAAACAGAAGCTAATTTGAATACGGAGAAAACGTTATTTAAATCCAACTGACAGTTTTGAGTTGCGAAGTGTGCGTGTAAAGTGAATTCGATGATCCCTTTAAACTATTTCAGATTTATATGGTTAATGTTTATGCGTTAGATACATGTAGACTCTTTAGAATCACAGCAACTCATTACAAGAATTGTGTTTTTAGAGATATTTTTGTACACTAAAAACAACATTTAATGCAACATCCGTGACAAGACAATTTATCTAAAGACGTACATAAATGTGTTCTAGATGTATAATTTAGGAATTTGAGTATTTGTAACAGCCAACGTTTTGATCCTGCAGTATGCGAGTATTACGGTATACGTGAACTGCACCCATAAGCTTCAGTCAGGCACCGATATTTCTGACTGTTAAAATATACCCAGCATGCAGATGAAGTCTTGTTGAGAGATATTTCTGAAACATGTATGTTTTTACTACCTAACGACGCTTTACTCTCCATCGGTATAAATTAAAAGGTCTATAAGGACATAGCAGCGGTTATTACATAGGAAGATAGTTAATAAAGTCACAATTAGTCTATAAAAGAGTACGGGGTAGTTTACAAAACCACCGTGCGTTCTGACGCAACGTTACATAATGTGTGATTAATAGTGAAGAAAATTTAAAGTCTACTTACGTCCAACTGATAGTTTTGTTCCGCCACCGAAAGTCCACCACAGAGCTACACTCTCGTTTACTGTCCGTACAAAAACCTCCTGATCTAAACACGCCGCTCTTTCCACTATATACCGCGTAATATGTAGCTTCGACATTAATGCTTTAGAAAACTCATAAAGGACTTACCAAAAAGCTTTTTAGATTTTGAAAATAATAAAATAAAATACACACATATATTCTATTATTAGATAAATTACGTCGTAATAGCGGTTACCCTGTAAACCACAAGAAATGCAACAGCAACATGTTTTTAAGTCTCCATCATTATCAAACTTCAAACATATCGATTATTATTTCAGAAAATACCAACTTTTGGATAAGCAGTGAAAAGTACTTACGTCCAACTGAGAGTTTTGTCCCACCACCAAAAGTCCTCCACAGTGATACAAACTCGTTCAGTGGTCGTACAAAAACGTTCCTGCTCTAAAGAAGCCGCTCTTTCTGCGCTTTAGAAAGCCTTTTTCAACACAGTAATGAACTGCTAAAACTGAACATTTTTAAAATATGCAGGGCAATATCTAAGCATTATAAAGACTAAAAATAAGTTAATTTTTTGCAGCTTATATATTTTTCCTTTGCTTCATTTTTCGAATGTTAAAATTAAGTCTTAATATTAGTCTTAATATGTATTATCAAAATATCTGGTCATTAAAATGTCACCAAATATTTTAATGTAAAATTACCTTTTGAGGCAGTTCTTTTTTGGATGTGTCAATATAACTTTACAGAATCAATAATCAATGCTGTGAAAAGTAAGCAGACTAATTAAAGAGTTCAATCTGCACATTCCTCTTAAATTTACCGTGAAATTCAAATTCAATTCAAATTTGCTATATAGGCAAATAATGATCCAATAAAATGTTTATTTATTTACTGTCTTGTTTTTGTTTGGCAGCACCTTCAATACAAACAAAGAATCAACAAAAACAACAGTCACAGGGAGTGACACTGTAAACAAACAAAATTTAAGATGCACTGAACAATGTGAGGCTGCCCTCCACTGGTTCTTGATAAAACACTACAATGATTTGAAAGTCCAGATTGCAGTAATTGTATTAGGAACTTGATCAGGAAAAGTATCATTAATTGAAAATATTCAATGTTCAAATATAAGTCAATGTAAGTATAAGTAAAAAGCTTCAAACTGACATTAAGAAAACATGCAAAAACAGAGAAAATGCCTTCACACTTCAATGGGTTAAACATATTGTCCATGTATGCAAGCTGATCCAGGATCAATATATCTGGCTCTTCCCCACTGGGTCCTGAGTCTCAGGCAGCTGCAGACCCTGACTTACACATATCTGATGATGACATCACCCACCTGCCATGTCTTCCCTTCCGACAGGTATAAAAGGCTTCTGAAAACTCTATTAGGAAGTTTCATGCTCAACCTTGTGTTTTCACTTGTGTGTTTGCTCTTTGCTGTTCTGACTGTGTGGTACTCTGACCCTGTTAGTCTACTTCCACAGTGAGATTCGCTTTGGCCTTCTGCTTGTTCTGTTGCCCTTATATCTAGTGTATATATTGTATACAGTGTCTATATTTTAGTCTATATAGTCTGTGTTCACTTGTGTCACTTCACATCAGGTGAAGGGTGGGGTGCTGTTTGTTTTGCAGTTTTGGGTTTGTCTCTGTTTTGTGTCTGTGAGGGAGACAGGAAAGTGTGTATGTATTTTGGTTTTCTCATTTTGTTTTTGTTAGGTTATGTAGTACCACTGATGGTCAGTCAGTTTCTTTATTCTTGTTTGCTCATTTACAATTTTCAGTGCTGACCCACCTGACGTCTGTTTGGTATGATTTGTGCCTATTGCATTACATGATTATATCATGTATCAAAATACAGTCACTGTTTCATCTCTGATTTGTTCCATTTTGGTTACTCACATATCCATCATTCACATTCAGTTTCAGTTGCCATTCAACCCCAATTCATGATTTATTCATTTCTGTCACAGACTCATTTCTGTCACAAAAAAGGGACTCATCCAGTTTTTGTTTGTGTGCGTTTGTTGGGCGTTTTTCACTTTGGTGTGGGGTGTGAGTTTGTTGCTGGCTGTTTTGTTAGGATGGCTGCTTTCAGAATTCACTCTGGCCTACTTTAGATGTATTTGATAGGTGTTGTAAAGACGGTCTTCACGCTACAGCAGATTTCTTTGACATAATACCTTGGCCTCAAGTTGGATATGAAGGCCGTTTTGTAGGAAGTCTTGGTAGTGGAGTATCTTGCCATAAAGAAACGAGGTCCCTGGGGTTCCACCTCAACCTGTTGGGTCTCCACCTTTAACGGAGGCTGGTGGCGGGGATGAACAATAGTCAGGGTTGGGCATAAAACCGGAGGAGTCTTGATCCAAACTGGAAGACCCTCGCTTACTGATATGGCTGCGTGAGTTAGAGCTAGAAATGAAGATGCAGGAGTGTAACACACAGTTGATGCAGCTGTGGTCTGTGCAGCTGGAGGCTGATAAGGAGATGGTGCTCAAAACGCTGGAGTGTGAAAGCAGGAAGCCTCTTCCCCACATCTTCGTAGGATGAGCTCTCCGTGAGAACCTGCAGTGCTGCCTTTGCCTGTTGGCGATTTGCCTGCTTTCCCATTAACTTTGCTCGCTCCACACGCTGACAGAAGAAGCCTGACTTTGACATCATCTGCCACATCATATTGGTCCTCTGGGAGAATGAGGTAGATGCGTATTTCCCATGTTGGAATGCATTGCCATTAAACTGGCCTAAAATTCTGTGGTCCCTGCTACTGCAATGCAAGTTATGTGGGAAAGCACAGGAAGTGTGTTCCTCTCTCTGTGTCACAATGTAGGGAGTATGTCACTGTAAAAGCAGCCATGCTCAGAGACTATGAGTTATTCCCAGAGACCTACCAGCAGAGCTTCAGGCAACTAGACAAACACCCCTCTCCACTTATGTAGAACTTGCATGGGAAATCTGTGTAATTTGATAAATGGTGTGCAGCCAGTCACAGTCAGAGCTTTGATGAGCTAAAGGAACTCATCTTGTTAGAAGAGTTCAAAATCTGCTCTCCCACACAGGTAGTGGTGTGTTTAAATAAGCAGAAGTATCGACTCTCTCAGACAGTTGGTGAGTAGCTATAAACTGCTTCTGCTGAAGGTAAAATTGCTCAGGTCAGATGCTGCTGATACTGCTGCTGTATCCCTGTGAGGTTAAATGTGTGTGTGTGTCTGCTCTCCTGTTTTGTATGAGAGCTCCAGTGTACAAGTTACAGTGATTCATGACTAAGGTTTTAATTCTCTTGAGAAAAATCAGATTTGTAAATATATATTTTGTTTTACAGTCAACATTTGGATTAGAAATAAGTGAACTTTGACTCCTTTCAGGTAAAAAAGACAGCCTCCCTCCTCATGAAGAAGAAATTGTGATGATAGTCCAAAATAGTCAAGCATGTAATGGTAGTACCAGTCCATGGACTTATGGGAGTGATGTGTAGCTCCAGTATTTTGTACCATTAATTAGTTCAGATGTATCCTCATATAGTTTTACTGTTCAGGTGCAGGAGATCAACTCCAGCTTGTGCAAGAGACACATGGTGAGGTCCAAATGCACCAGCTAACTGAACAAGTTATTATATAAATTAATTTATTTATATAATAAATAAATTGCATTATTTATATAATAAATAACTACTATTTATGTAATAAACTAATAAACTAACTAGTTTAAAGGATAGATAGTCATTTTAAAAATGCACAGTGGCTGTAATTTTGGACTGGTGCTGAATTTCACTCTTCACTCTTTCATGTTAATCATACAGTTTGAAAGGGACAAATTTTCCTGTTTTTTTTCCCTTATTTTAATTCTTATTCTAACAAATTCTCCTGCAGATATTGTGGCTAGGATTTCTGACTTTGTTAATGTTTTTCTGTATTTAAAACATATTGGACTGTTATTTTGAATGAGTGTTGTGCACTGTAGCTTACCTGTGTGTGAGAGTAACAATTCCGTAAGTCACAATCTGAACACAGTTTCATATAGAAGATATTTAATTCAAGTCTGGGTATTTTGTCCCATATCTGGGAACATTTGTGGGTCCCAAGAGAAACCCTCTCCCACCACAATCAAGAATGAAAAGGATAAATAAAGACATTCGGTAAATACAAAACAATAAATAACTATATACAGGAATAAAACATTTTAAACAATGTTTTATATTTTAATATAAATAAAAACAATTGTAAAAAAAATGCAAATGAATTACAATGTGTGTTTAATGGGCTTGTGCATCATGCTCTTTAATTTCATTTATTGTAACGCTCAGTGGTAAGGAGGCGGACACATGTGCGGAGAAGAGCGAGATTTAATTGGAGCAAATCCAAAATCAGAGACGTTAAAGCAGTCCAGGGTCACAGAGCCGACACGGAGAGCACGGGGATTCATGATTAAACGGGACGAGGGCTAGGACGCACGAGTAACTAAACACAGATGCTAAGACTAAACACACGGAAGCAAACAGGGGAGCAGGATGTAACATAAACTAGGAAGCACGGAGTCTAGCTGAACACAAAGTACAAAGAAACCACCATAAGAATAAACATGCAAACGCCATGAACCAACCACATACAATAACTCAAATACCAGCAAAAACGCCAGGCACAAGACAGGGTTTAAATACACGAACTTAACGAGGGACAGGTGTGGAAAATCAAACGAGGGGCGGAGAAAACGAAACTAAGGCATGTAGTGTAGTGTGTAGTGTAGTGTGTAGTGTAGTGTAGTGTAGTGTGTAGTGTAGTGTAGTGTAGTGTAGTGTGTAGTGCGGTCCTGGGCAGGAGTAGGCGTGTCCCTCCTGCTGGATGACCGGCCTACCGTGACAAGAGGGGGAATCAATAACTAATAAAGAAACGTGTTCTGTATGGAGGGCGCTGGTCTATGATATGATAAGATCAGAAAAGACTTTATTATCATTGTACTTGTACAACAAAACAGGTAGCTCACAGCATCAATAAAAATAATAAAATAATATAATAGAAATAGAATGGCAATAAAAAACAAACATTTGCAGGGCTTCATATGTATATAGCAGACATGGAAAGTGCAAAAATGATGTGTGAACAAGAAGTGTAAACAGTGAGGTGAGTGTAGGAATATGGAGGGTGTCGTTAAACATGTTCTCTTTACTAGGAATGAGGCCTTTGGTTTTTCTTATATAGTTCATTTAATCAGGGTTGTGATACAATCACCACCACAAGAGGAATGAATGTTAGGCGGTGTTGGTGTAGCTGCAGGTAGAGTGAGCCACTAACCTGGACAACAGGGGGTGACATAGTCCACCTCAGCAGGACTAAGAGAGAGAGAGAGAGAGAGAGAGAGAGAGAGAGAGAGAGAGAGAGAGAGCAGTGGGGTGTAACTCAGATTTGCATTACCATGGCTGAGTGATTCTCTTTCTCCCAGAATAGAGCCACACTTTCACCAGATGTTCTGGTCTGTTCAGATAAGCTCACTCAGGCACAAGAAACTGTCTGGTAACTTTAATAAAGATGTTTATCTCTTATAAAAGTGCAGACAATGTCCAAAATTAAGCTTTATTTCAGTGGAAGTAAGAGAAATTCCTGGACACAGAACATAATACAGACAGAGCTGTTGCATTCTGTTCTCCTGCACTGGTCAGAACTCCCTGCTTCACCTCTGAGCCGCCCACAGTCCAGTTTACCACTCACTGAGTTTAGTGCCTCATCCACAAGTCGACCACAGTGATACATTCTAATGAAGCATCATCCAAAAACCTCTTTCACATTATAGTGACTACACACATACAAGCTTCATATTTCAGAAATGGATAATTTAAAAAAATAATTACTTACTTTTCCCAAACTAATTTTTGCATTTAGCTTACACTTTTATCCAAAGCAACTTAGAGTTATAACTGAATACAATTTGAGCAATTGAGGGTCTTGCTCAGGGGCCCAACAGCGGAGAGGTGAACTGGCAACCTTTTGATTAATAGGCAAGTACCTTAACCAGTGAGCTACCATACATAATATAAATAAGCATTATGACACTCCCAACGCTTACCATGACCTCACTGTTTCCTTTGAGAACTCCCTGGTATCATCATCCGAAGCTGCCCATAGCTTGGGTGTAACTTTGGACAACCAGTTGTCGTTCTCAACTCATGTTTCTAATCTAACCTGGCCTTGCAGATTCCTTGTTTGTGACATATGAAGGATTCTACCCTTTCTTTCACAGGAAGCCACCCAGTTGCTTGTGCAGTCTCTTGTGATCTCAAAGCTAGACTACTGCAACTCGATACTTGCTGGTCTTCCTCTAAGAGCCATCAAACCTCTACAACTTGTCCAGAATGCAGCAGCATGACTGGTCTTCAATCTTCTGAAGTTCACACGTTACTCCACTGCTGCGCTCCCTTCTCTGGCTCCCTGTAGCTGGAAGCATTAGATTTAAAACCTTGATGCTTCCCTACATGAAGTCAATGTTCAAAGCCCGTGCCATACCTCATGTACTTCGAGCCTCAAGTACGGCTCCGCTTGAAATACCTTGCTTCAGGTCTCATGGACGACAAGCATCGAGAGTATTTTCTGTCCTGGCTCCAAGATGGTGGAATGAACTCCCACATGCAGTCTTCAAACGCAGACTGAAGTCCCATCTATTTACGGAATATTTAAAGGACAACTGACCCTGCTCCCATATTGACTGACTAATTTAATATTTATTGTAGGGCATTGTTTATGTTGTTTAACAAACTCTAGCATATTTTGTTTATAGCACTTATTATTTATAGTACTTATCATAGTTTAAGATAGACCTTATATATTTTGCACTTCTAGGTATCAGCATTCATCCCTGTATTCTACATTATTCTAGTTCATTGGTATGTTTAATTCTAACCTACTGTACTTGGATATATTCTATGAGTACATGGCAATGTACTTTTGTAAGTCACTCTGGATAAGACTGTCTGCTGAATGCTGTAAATGTTAGATTTCTGTGTCTAATGCAGAGAAGTGTGTTTAGCAGAAGGGATTTGTGTAATGCTTTGATTAAAGTCTGAGGCTGAGAATGTGCTTATAGTTGTGCAAATCTGGGCTGAGGTTTTACTGTCTGAGTGTCAGATTTCACTAACAGTGAGAGTTTTAATTATAGTGTGTAAGGAACCATAAAAAAACTGAAACACAGAGAGTATTTAGTAAACATGTATTAATACAGAGAGGCTACAGAGATTCTTTAGTAGATGTGTATTAATACAGAGAGGCCACAGAGAGTATTTGGTAGATGTGTATTAATACAGAGAGGTAACTTTGCATGTGCAGCACCTGCTTCAGTGCTCTGGGAGTGTTTATAGTGCTGTGAGTTTAACACTTCATGACTGAGAGCTGCCTGCCCCAGCAACTTCACCCATAGCAACCATGACTTTGATCCCCATCTTCATCTGCACACTGCTCCTCTGGACTCAAGGTAACTCACTGCTTTACCTCTGTGGTGAACTATCCATGTGACACACGTCTACTACTCTTATTTAAAATGCACTATTCACAGATTTAGAGTAACTAAACAAAAGTATCTGTACAGGCAAATGTTACCTTTTTATGATTTTATTATTTCTTCCCCAGGATCCAGAGGTCAGGTAACAGTGACTCAAGATTCAGTGAAATCTGCTCTTCCAGGAGACACAGTCACCATCAGCTGTAGAACCAACCCTGCAGTGCACCGCTGGAGTGATGGAGATGAAGGGATATTCTGGTACCTGCAGAAACCTGGAGAAGCTCCTAAACTCCTGATTAGATATGTGAAAACATTACAGTCAGGAACTCCAGCTCGTTTCAGTGGTAGTGGATCTGGATCTGACTTCACTCTGACCATCAGAGGAGTCCAGACTGAAGATGCAGGAGATTATTACTGTCAGAGTTACCATAGTGGTCCTGTGTTCACACAGTGTTAGAGAGTCGTACAAAAACCTCCCTCAGTCAGACTGCACAGAAACTGCACTGCTGCAGCTGGGACCTACTGCAGGTGTGGAGGGGGAGGATGTTATACAAGGCAAGACAAGTTTATTTATGTGGCACTTTATACACAATGGTAATTTAAAATGCTTCACAAAAGAGTTACATAACAAGCTTATAACATCCTGAGATCTATCATGTTAGGAAGGCTTATGTAAAAAAAATAGATTAGACAGATAAATAAAACTACTGATGCAAAAGAAAAATACAATACAACAAAAAAGAAGTGATTAATCACAACAAACGTCAAATGGAAGGTGTCAAAAAGAAAGATGTAAATACACTAGGAACTAAAGGAAATGCTAAAAATTAAAGTACAAAGAGTTCAAATTTAGGTTAAAAGACAGAATAAATAGTAAATAGTGAATTTTAGTGCAAAAATTAAAAGTGAAACGTTAAATGTGAAGGATATTAAAAATCTCTCTTATCACTACCAGCTGACTGCTTGCTGGTGATCTCAGAGGCCTGTTGGGTTTATACTCCACAAGTAGATCACAGATGTATTTCTGTCCTGCACCACTCAGCACAATGACACACTCTGTGGAGGACAGGAACCACACCACACTCTCTCACTACTGAACACACAAATCTGTAAAGAATCATAAAGCCAGAATGCACACAGCACTGCAGGTCCACTTCTGTGTTCCTGCCAGGACATGCTCATGTCAACAGAGCTCCCTTTGTGGTGATGAATAAAAATGTCAGATATCAAATCAAAAAGGCAATAAAGGTCTGACCCAACCAGTGTCCTTCCTGTTACATCCCAGCCATTTCACACTAAGAGAGAACTTTCCTACTCCCGTTAACAAAACATTCTGGCAAAATAAATGGACATGAGTCTGTTGTCAGTGAAGTCACAGAACCTCTCCTTTAGTGACATTATGTGGGCATTATAACTGTGGAAACTGTGCGTCATCCCATCAGAATTAACAAATTTCCAGAATACCTGATAGTACATAGATGTGTGTGTGTGATGTGTATCAGTTTGGTTGAATATTTATTCTGTGTTCTATGTGTAGTCATAAGAATACAAAGCATAATCAGATCATACACAGACAACAGGCATATTGGCTCCCTACATTTTATTCAGTCTTTGACAGGCTAGGAAACCTCTACTCACACTGTCCCTGAGCTCCTGTCTGTTAAATAGTGTAATACATCTGAACCATTCTTCAGGGATAAAATAAAAAATAATAACCAAACAGTACCACCAGCAATAGTCACCACCACTACTCTGCCAAATGACAGACTACATGAACTGCTTCAAAACAAGCAGGCTATATCTCAATGTTATATGCTTCATGGTTTTACTGAGGCTTAAGGCAAGATTTTTGTACCTAAAGTGCATTTTCAGATAATATATTTGAATAATCCTTACATAGTATGACGTCCATGTGCTGGATTAAAGCTCGTCTGCACTCTTTTCGGTATGGGGTCCGTGTGTCAGATTAAAGCCAGTCTGCAGTGTTTTCGGTATGTTGTCCGTGTGCTGGATTAAAGATGGTCTGCATGTTTTCAATAAGGGGTCTTTGTGCTGGATTAAAGATGGTCTGCAGTGTTTTCAGTATGGGGTCCATGTGCTGGATTAAGATGAGCTGCACTGTCTTCGGTATGGGAACCGGTCTGCAGTGTTTCGGGATGGGGCCCATGTGCTGGATTAAAGCCAGTCGGCAGTGTCTTCGGTATGGGGTCTGTTTGCTGGATTAAAGCCGGTATGCAGTGTTTTCGCTATGGGGTCCGTGTGCTGTATTAAAGCTGGTCTGCAGTGTTTTCAGTCCAGTCGAGTGCCACACTGTGCAACACTACACCAGCAAGAGGGATGCTGCTCACCCTCTGTGGGCTTGTTCTTCTACAGTGGTCAGAACCCATTCTTTCACCTCAGAGGTGTTCACTCTACAGCTCACCAACATCCCCTGTGGGCAGTAGCCATGTTCTGAGCAAGTGAAAGCGCTGTACCATTGAACAGAATCAGTTTCAAATCAATCAAAGAAGCAAATTTAAGAATGTTACTGAAGCCAAACAGGTTTATTTATTGTTTTCCATCAATAAAACACCTTAAAAATGTTTCTTTTTTACTAACTATTGTCCACATTTCTTATCGGTAGATACAGAGTACCACTGTATGACTTTTTCTCTCCTTTTCTGGACCATACATGTGTGTGTGTGTGTGCATGTGTGTGTGTGTGTGTATGTGTGTGTGTGTGTAGTGTTTCCTTAATTCCCATGCAACTATGAAATGTTGGAAATAATCTCTTAGAAAATGTCAAGCCTCTCTCCCTAAAAATCACTTTATAGATGTCTAGTATGGCCTGTTAAATTAAATTTTGGGAGAAGATTGTGTGTGTGTGTGTGTGTGTGTGTGTGTGTGTGTGTGTGTGTGTGTGTGTGTAGCGAGAGGACACTTATACCTGTAATGTTCATGCTGGGAGAGAGGGGAGAGGAAACTTTGCATGAGGACTCAAGATATTTTATATATATATATATATATATATATATATATATATATATATATATATATATATATATTGTGTGTGTGTGTGTGTGTCTGTTACTCTGTATCCTTGAATATGATAATCTGATAAAATATTGAAAACTTGATTAACGGGAAACAAACATATGAAGTGCAGGAATAAAAGAAGATTTAACCTTTTTTTCCTTTCAGATTCCATGTGTCAGGTGACTGTGACTCAGACTCCTGCAGTGAAATCTGCTCTTCCAGGAGACACAGTCACCATCAGCTGTAGAACAAACCCTGCAGTCCGTTACAACAGTAGTTATGGTCATCGTTTAGCCTAGTACCTGCAGAAACCTGGAGAAACTCCTGATCTACTGGGTTACTAACTTGCAGTCAGGAACTCCAGCTCATTTCTTTGGTAGTGGATCTGGATCTGACTTCACCCTGACCATCAGAGGAGTCCAGACTGAAGATGCAGGAGATTATTACTGTCAGAGTGCACATTACATTAGTAGTAGCTGGGTGTTCACACAGTGTTAGAGAGTCGTACAAAAACCTCCCTCAGTCAGACTGCACAGAGACTGCACTGCTGCAGCTGGGACCTACTGCAGGTGTGGAGGGGGAGGATGTGATACAGCACAACACACCACTCACTCACTTCTGAACACATTGCATATACAATTCTATGAGCTACAACTGCGTAGGAAATCTGGAGAAGCTCCTACACTTCACCCACCTCTTTTTTTCTATGAGCAGGTAAAGATAAAACACTACAGTTATAACAATAACAAAATGTTCTTGTTGATTATAATGGATGTACCTGATGTTTAATGACACCAACAGTCCCTTGACTGTCATTAATAGACACTTCTTTTCATGACGTGTGTCACTCCTCATCTCACATTACTGTTGTTTCCCAGTAATGAATGTTAATGTGAAGAATCGTGACTCTCTCTTAATTCTACAGCACTGCAGCAGATGTGACAGGTATCAGCTCATTCTGAGTCTGAGTCACAGGCAGAGTGACAGTGATGAGTAACAGTGTTCAGACACTAAATGAGATCCAGGTGTCATCAACACCAACATGAGCTCAGTTAAGTCATGACTCATTAAGTGTAGAAAAATCATGACTGAATGTGAAAGTGACTGCAACACATAAGAGGGGATGACTGAAAGCTCTAAGAGGAGAGATTTTATCATTCATCTGATAAACACTCACACTAGTTCTGTGGTAATAAAGACAGATGTGTTGTTTGCATATGTGAGCTGCCTCACTGCTCCACACACTTTAAGAGCTGTAGTGGTGATCAGAGAGTGTTCAGTCCTTTAACACACACTGACACACAGCACAATGATGATGTCACTCATTCTACTGCTGGGGACCCTGGGACTCCTCACTCAGGGTGAGACAAACTGAAATAAGTTTAGTGTTCATTTGTACTTGGTTTTGTATGTTCCTATTTATTTATAATGATTTTTGACCTTTTTATTTTCAGATTAACAATGTTTTTAATTTGGAATTTATTTTGATTTTATTTCTATAAAATTCAAATTTGAATGTTTTCTATGTGATTATTTTTTAGAATCATTTGGGGAGATAATCCTGACTCAGTCTCCAGGATCTCAGTCTGTTACACCAGGACAGACTGTTACTATCAGCTGCAGGGCCAGTGAGGATATTGATGAAGACCTCCACTGGTATCTCCAGAAACCTGGAGAAGCTCCTAAACTCCTGATCTATTATGCATCTACCCGTCAGTCTGGGATTCCAAATCGTTTCAGTGGTAGTGGATCTGGTACAGAATTCACTCTAAAAATCACTGGAGTCCAGGCTGAAGATGCAGGAGATTACTACTGTCAGCAGAGTAGCAGCACTCCATTCACACAGTGTTAGAGCACCATACAAAAACCTCCCTCAGCTGTAGAGGAACTGCTCTGACTGAAACACAGACTGATCTGAGATCAGCTGCAGAGCTGCTAAATCTGTACTCAACTCAGCTCATCAACTCCAAAACACTACAGTACTGAACCGTTTGCTCTTTTAAATTGTCATAATTGTGTAATAGATACTTACATCACTACATATGCAGTAATATATGAACACATCACTGTGGTGTATAAGGACAGGTGAACACTACCTAGTGGGCTGGTCTGAGTTATTCTAGACGGGATTCTTTTAATCTTCTTAATTTTAATTTTCTTTTAATTTTACTGCTGTTTTTTCCTTGGAGAAGCTTGGAGAAAGATAGCTGAGGAAATTCAATGTTAAACTGTCCAGGCCGCAACTGGTATGGAAAGTTAATTCTTCTTTCTTTTTAGAATAAAAGAGTAATTTTAAAGTCCATGTCAGGTTGTAATGGGACAGACAGGGTTAAAATCTAGAATTACTGTATACCTGAATACATCATCCATCATTTTCACCCCAAGGAAAAATTCACAATTTTAACCATTTACACACAGTTTTGCCATGCTAAGAAGGAATTTCATATGATTTAACATTTTACTGAATTTGAAATAAATGAATGAATTTTATGTGGCTCAGCATAAAAACCTGCATTAATATATTATAAACAATTAATAAAAAAAACCAAAAAAACATGTGTTACAAAGTTTTAAACCAGCATTAACTATACAATCATATGTCTTATTGATATCAACATTTTGCAATTTAAACGTCACACTTTTATTTAGCCAAAATGATTATCTGCCTGAGGATAAGGAAACAGGCGAACCAGGGTGCAATACTGATGCTGACCATGTGGGGGCAGACTAATCATATTCATGGATCACACAAGCACATCCAGAACAGCAAACACTCAGTGATCTACAAGAGTGAAGGGACTCCACCATCCAGACTAGATCAGTCAGCTTCTACTGTAATGATGGACAGTAGTACAGTAATACATTACAATAATTTAGAGAAAAAAGGAAAAAATAACTTTGTATACCAGCTGATGTCTGTGCTGAGTAGTGAGAGAACCACATGATGGTAATCACAGAAATGGATGAATTAGTCACAGTGTGGTTCAGACCTCACCTGGAGTTATACAATGTGTACAAGGATTTATGCAGCTAGTGGTCAAAACCTTGCTGTAACATACTGGAAATACAGTCAGTGATCCCAAAGGTAACAGAAGCAAAGTAAACAAAAGAAACATGAACAAACAACAAAAACCTTCAGCAGGAGAAATCCAAAGTAGTTAAAGACCAAAAAGATCATAACCACAGCAACCATAAACTACACACAAAAGATACATAAAGATTAAAACACAGGATACATGGAAATGGAGGCAAAACACAAAACTCCTTAAAGGAGAAAAAAAATCAATACACACCTACACACAGGCACACACACACACACACACACACACACACACACACACACACATGCATGCACACACAGGTGTGTGTGAGAGATGCATAATGATAATGTGATAATGAAAAAGATACATATCACAGTCTGAATGCCTGTAGCAGCTCAACCACACAAACCACAGAGAAGGAGGAAGTCCTTTCTCCTAAGGAGTCCCCATGTCAGGAATTCTTTCTCCTAAAGAGTCCTCACATCAGGATTCCTTCCTAATAAAGGGTCCCCACACAGGAAGTCCTTCCTCCTAAAGTCCCCACATCAGGAGGTCCTTCCTCCTAAAGAGTCCCCACATCTACCAGACCACTGGAGTGCTGTCTGCTCATGTGCTTCCACACATCCACTGATATAAATCACCATTACAGAACAGAGACTGAAGGGCTGCTTCTGAACTGTACTGGATACACCTGCACCTCCACACTGAGAGACACAAGATTATCAGAACATTTACATTTAACTCATTAAGATATAAAAGTGGGGACAGTTGCTCACATTAATGCTGTTGACCTGCAGGTGAAGAGCATGAGACAGTAGTTACGTCCTGTGTCCCCCTGTGTCATATGTATGTGTGTGTGGAGCTCTGTTCTCTCCAGTTCGAATTACCCCAGACCCAGTCCAGAGTTCCTCTACAGATCTTCATACTCACTGTCCAGTCCTGAAACAAGGCCCTGCCTGGAGGAGGGATATAAGGAAGTGTTTTGGAGGAAGAAGAAAGAGAAAGATGATATTTTGGACATCTGTTTGTGTCAGTTTTGATATTTGATTTGGTGCTTGGCCTCTTTTTCCACTTACTCTGATTCTGAGCTTGTTTGATCCCTCTAACTTGGCCACTGTTGTAAATTTGTATATATTGTTTACCTATTTGTATATAGTAGGTATGTATTTGTATATATTATGTATCTATTTGTGTGCTCTGATAAGTATGGAGTGGATGCCGTTGTGTTTGGGCCCTGGGTTTTATTGTCTGTGTTTTCACTTAGGGGGTTAGTGTAGTCTTATCTTAGTATAGGATCTTAGTATAGGATGCTATACTGCTAATAGATGCTATACTGCTAATAGAGAAATAATAGAAAAATAATACCTACAAAGTCACACTGAAATGGACTCAAATTCAAGTATGTGATTGTTCATTCATTCATTCATTTATTTGCTGTCACGGCCCGAGTGCCGCAGGGCGTTGAGCAGGACGCACAGATTCCCTTGACGATGTGAAACATTTAATGAAATGAAACATAAAGGACATGCGTGGCACTCCTTTTCCTGTGTAGATAATGTTCAGATATTAAATGAAGAACTGAAACTAGTCTCTAGTAATGTGAATACCAGTCAGAGTGAAAGAGAGCGAGAGCAGTGGGGTGAAACAGATTTGTGTTTACAGCCCTGAGAAACCTGCTCCTTCCCAGAATAGAACAACACTTTTTGCAGATGTTCAACTTACATTAGCCAAACTTACTCAAGCACAACATACCCCAGAACAACACACTCCAGTACAAAGAATCTTACAGTGCAGATAGTGAATAATAAAATAATACAAGAACAGACCAAGTTCAAAATGACGCTTTATTGAAGTGAAAACAAAACTCAAGAATTAAAACCAGCTGAGTGGTGAATTAAGAAAAAAGAGCATTCTTCAGACTATAAACTCAATTGATCAGGGCTGTATAAGTGTGTTACATTACATTACAGCTGACTGAGGTCATCATGGAAGATGGTAGAGTTCCTCCTCCTCTTCCCTAAATGCAGCACTAAGTGTCATTGAGTTGCTGTGACTGTAACAGCAGTTCTGTTCTTCTACACTGGGCAGAACACTCGAAATAACTGTACATTAAAATGTTTATGGAAAATTAATATAAAATAACCTTTTGATTCAATTCTTTTGGACGTGTCAATATAACTTTTCTCAGCATCGATCATTGATTCTGTAAAGTAGGAGGACTAATGAAAGCGTTCTATGTGAACATTGCTTGTAAATGTAATGTGAATTTCTGCTAAATAACCGAATAATGATCCAATAAAATGTTTGTATATTTAATGCCTTGTTTTTGTTTGGCAGCATCTTCAGTACAATCAAATATGAAACCAGACAAAGAATCAACAAAAACAGTCACAGAGAGTGACACTGTAAACAAACAAAAATTAAGATGCACTGAACAATGTGAGACTGTGTTCTTCACAAAACACTACAACGATCTGAACGTCCAGACTGCCTGAGTCATTGTATTAAGAACTTGATCAGGAAAAGTAGCATACATTGAAAATACTCAATTTTGCTCTAATATAAGTAAATGAAAATATAATATAAAATAATAATATGTCATTTAAAACTGAATTTAAGAAAAATATGCAAAAACAGAGGCAATGCCCTGAGATTTCAGTGGGTTAAACATATTATCCAAGTATACAAGCTGATCCAGGATCGGTGTATCTGGTTGTAAATGCAGTCCCGTTACCCCACAGAAAACCAGTGAAGTCCCTCGGAAACAGGAGTGTTTTTACTGTCACGAAAGAGGGCACTTGATAGCTGCATGTCCAGCTTTCATGCATAAAAATATACGAAATGTAAATGTGGTCAGTGTGTTTTTGTTTATTGTTTGCTTATTGTCATTTAATTCATCATTTAATCATCTGTCACTGCCCCTATCTAGACTGGGTCGTAACATCTGTTTCAGCAACACGGAACTCCATGTGCTTCAGAACCCTGGACAGCTCCCAGAACAGAGCTAATGAGACCCAGGTGAGGCTCATCACAGAGACACTCCTGAACTCACCCAATCCACTGATCTCCAATCAGCCCAGAGCCAGCTGTACTGAGGGAGGAACTGCAGTTGTCTCACACATTGCTCATCTTCTTCTCGGAGGCAGACAGCCAGTGATCTCCAAATGTGCAGAGAACTGAATGAAGAGCCACATTTACAAAACACATCAGACTCTTACCCACACCTGGCCAAATATATAGAGTTTTCCTGATATATTCTTCTGTGTTTACTGTTTGTCCTACAATGTATTGAACAGAAATAGCAAAGGTCACATTGCATACCAGAAACCAATAGAAAGAAACAATAAATACTGTTACGACCCCGTCTAGGCTGGGAGGGTTTTGAGTATTACTACAGTGGAAATGAGTAATGGAATGAATAACCAGACAAAGATGACAGCAAACATCTAGTGTATTTAAATGTTTTTGGTGTTTAAAGACAAGAAACTGGTGCAATCGCATCAGGAGTGACCAAGGCCAACACAACAAACAAAAGCACACTAGAAACAAAATGACGACCGACTAAGCTAACAAAAAGAAACTGACACTGACTACACCGTTAGAACAAAGATAAAGCCACACCCAAACACAATGGCAGCCCTCCCTGCCACCAGTGTGTAACTATGGACAGGACAAGACATACATACAAGATACAAGAAACTATATTATCCAGCAATCAACCAAAGGGGCAAAACAAACCGTAAATCAAGGGGAAAATCCAAAGTCATACACAAACACAAGCTCAAAAATGTAGCGACAAGTCAAAACCAACAACACCAAACTCTTCTCCCATGAGCCCTCAAGCCAAGCCCTTTGTCTCTTCCTCGTCCTTTTATTTTGATCCTCTGCTCACTGGAAAACCGGGTGTGGATCAGGATGGATGTGGATCAGGATGGGTGTGGATCAGGATGGGGGACACCAGAGAGGAAGAGGCAAAACCTGGAACACAGAAGGCAGATATACAGGCGGACATAACAATACCTTATTACAAGAGCCTGCTGATCATGTAATTAAAACAGAGGTAAACTTTCCTCCTTGCACTGTTTGGCTTGTCATTCATGTTGGTCTCATTTTGTAATAAACTGTAGATGGATCTTCACAGTGACTCTGGGCCAACATTGTTACAGGGATGTAACCTGCTATGGGTAGAGAAGATCTCACCATGGAAGAGCAGATGAGTAGCAGCCTGTGTAGAGTAGAGACGCTTGCTGTCTACTATGCACAGTCTTATACAATGGAAAAAGGCATTTATCTTGGCAAAGTTGAATAAGTAGAGTTTGGTACATGGAACTGACATACTGTGAACCTCAAACACTGTTTACTCCTCTTTCAAATACAAATCGCATATAAGCAAAACAGGGTCGTAAAATGAGCCAATTCCAAAATCTTAGACTATTACACAACAGTCTTGACTCATTAATATTTATTCTCCTAAAATTTGCATACACCAGCCCACATTCTAGCCAAGGTGACATTACCATCGACCTGCACAGTTAAAGCTTCAGCAGTTCTGCAGGTGTTGTGAAGAGCAAAACAATGACAACAGAGCAACTATGAAAATGGCAGATTACATACAGAAATGTACCATTCCAGGCTGTGAAGATGATGTCACACCCTTCCCAAGGAACCACACTGTTAATGGGCTTTGTTGTTTTCATATTTAACAGGATTCCAGACAACTTTAATTCAAATTTGTTTGTTTACTCTGCAGATTTTACTCCAGAGAATTTTCTAAGCATCATAAATGCTTAGAAAATTCTCTGGAGTAAAATCTGCAGAGTGTATTATATTTACATTTTTGGCATTCAAAAATATAAATGTGTGAGTGATTTACAAAAGTGCCAGTACAATATGGAGCAGCGTCACTCTGTGTCTGACACTGAAGAGAGAGGCAGTTCCAGTTTTATTGGCATCATGATCTCAACCACAACCTGTGAGCAGCCAGCCCTGCTGTGTGATTCTTTTACACATTTTGTTGCTTTAAGTCAGATCATCTTAAATAGACAGTTTCATAGTGCGCTGACAACTTTAATTTACTTCATGTTGTTGTCGAGCTCAAAAGCGAGTAGCTAATATTAGTAATGTTAAAATAGTAAAAAATAGCAGTTAAATAGTAATGTCCATCTATCTTATTTACACAGAGGTTCAATTTATTTTCCTGCCATTTAAAGCTGTCATTTAAATCCACAATAGAAGATGATTCTTTGTCATTTCCTGTCAGGTAAATTTTAATTCATATTTCATCAACAAGACAACTCAGAAGATAACTAATTTGGTTGTTAAAAATATCAACTCTGTAGCTAACTACAGCTAATCAGAGCAGAGCTCTTTAAAATATACATGAGCCCATCAGTAAAGGGAAAACAGACTGTTTCATTCATGGGCCACAGTGTGAGAGGGGGCACTTAGAGCTGTAATGTTCATCCTGGGAGGGAGGGGAGAGGAAACTTTGCATGTGCTGCACCTGCTTCAGTGCTCTGGGAGTGTTTATAGTCCTGTGAGTTTAACACTTCATGACTGAGAGCTGCCTGCCCCAGAAACGTCACCCACAGCAACCATGACTTTGATCCCCATCTTCATCTGCACACTGCTCCTCTGGACTCAAGGTAACTCACTGCTTTACCTCTGTGGTGAACTATCCATGTGACACAGGTCTGCTACTCTTATTTAAAATGCACTATTCACAGATTTAGAGTAACTAAACAAAAGTATCTATACACGCAAATGTTACCTTTTTATGATTTTATTATTTCTTACCCAGGATCCAGAGGTCAGGTAACAGTGACTCAGGATTCAGTGAAATCTGCTCTTCCAGGAGACACAGTCACCATCAACTGTAGAACAAACCCTGCAGTGTATTATGACAGCAGCTATGGCCATCGTTTAACCTGGTACCTGCAGAAACCTGGAGAAGCTCCTGAACTCCTTATCTACAGAGCTACTAACTTACAGTCAGGAATTCCATCTCGTTTCAGTGGTAGTGGATCTGGATCTGACTTCACTCTGACCATCAGAGGAGTCCAGACTGAAGATGCAGGAGATTATTACTGTCAGAGTAGACACAACATTGGTGGTAACTGGCCGTTCACACAGTGTTAGAGAGTCGTACAAAAACCTCCCTCAGTCAGACTGCACAGAGACTGCACTGCTGAAGCTGGGACCTACTGCAGGTGTGGAGGGGGAGGATGTGATACAAAGCAACACAAGTTTATTTATGTAGCACTTTATACACAATGGTAATTTAAAACACTTCACAAAAGAGTTACCTAACAAGCTTATAACATCCTGAGTTCCATCATGTTAGGAAGGCTTATGTAAAAAAAGAAATAGATTACACAGATAAATAAAACTACTGATGCAAAGGGAAAATATAATAGAACAAAAAAGAAGTGATTAATCACAAGCTTCAAATGGAAGGTGTCAAGAAGAAACATCTAAATACACTTCAAACTAATATAAATGCTAAAAATTAAAGTGCAAAGAGTTCAAATGTAGGTAATAAATACAAAAAACAATTTTTTTTAAAGACATAAAAGTGAATTTTAGTGCTAAAATTAAAAGTGAAAAGTTAAATGTCAAGGATGTTAAAAATCTCTCTAGACACGACTAGCTGACTGCTTGCTGGTGATCTCAGAGGCCTGTTGGGTTCATACTCCATAAGTAGATCACAGATGTATTTCTGTCCTGCACCACTCAGCACAATGACACACTCTGTGGAGGACAGGAACCACACCACACTCACCACTACTGTACACACACACATCTGTAAAGAACCATAAAGCCAGAATGCACACAGCACTGCAGGTTCACTTCTGTGTTCCTGCCAGGACATGCCCATGTCACCAGAGCTCCCCTTGTGGTGATAAATAAAAATGTCAGATATCAAATCAAAAAGGCAATAAAGGTCTGACCCAACCAGTGTCCTTCCTGTTATATCCCAGCCATTTCACACTAAGAGAGAACTTTCCTAAGCTGGCAAAATAAATGGACATGAGTCTGTTGTCAGTGAAGTCACAGAACCTCTCCTTTAGTGACGTCACGGAGTATAATGGTGGAAACTGAGGGTCATTCCATCAGAATGAAGAAGATTCAAGAATACCAGATGATCTTCCAGACTGAATTATCTTCTGTTTATTTTGATGGTACATAGATGTGTTCCAGATGTCTACCAATTCGGTTGAATATTTCTTCTGTGTTCTATGTGTAGTCATAATAATACAATGTGCATAATCAGATCATACACAGACAACAGGCATATTGGCTCCCCGCATTTTATTCAGTCTTTGACAGGCTAAGAAACCTCTACTCACACTGTGGCTGAGGTCTTGTCTGTTAAATAGTGTAATACATCTGAAGCATTCTTCAGAGATAATATAAAAAAGAATAATCAAAGAGATCACTACCACTACAACAGACAACATGAACTCCCTCAAAACAAGAAGACTATGATTTTTTGTCTAAGATTTTTGTACTTAAAGTGCATTTTCAGCTAAAATTTGAATATTTCATATATAATATCGGGTCTTTCTGCTGGATTAAATCCGGTCTGCAGTGTTTTCGGTATGGGATCCATGTGCTGGATTAAGGCTGGTCTGCAGTGTTTTCTGTATGAGGTTGTGTGCTGGATTAAAATTGGCCCAAGGAAGTATGGGCTCTTTTACTGCAATGTAAGATAGTTGGTAAGGCCCAAGATGTGTGTTCCTCCCTAACGCTTGAGCAGAGCCTAGATTACCGCCTTGTGAAAGCAGCTGTTCTCCGAGCATAGGAACTATTGCCAGAAGCAAACAAACAGAATTTTAGATGCTAAAAGAAAAACCCCAGCAAGACATTTGTGGAATTTTTCAGAGAAAAGTTTTATTAGAGAAGTGATGTGCTACTTGTAACATTACCACATTTGACCAATTTAATGAGCTCATACTAGTTGAAGAATTCAAGAATTGTCTTCCTGAGAACATTGTAATGTATTTAAATGAACAAAGTGTGTAATCTTTCTGCTGCTTCTATGCTTGCTGATGAATTAGTGCTGACTCACAGAAATGCTTTTAATGCACCTGTTTCCCCTAGTGAAGCTCCCAGTCTTTCAACTTGCTCGAAGATTCCTGTGAGCTTCCCAAAATCGAATGCCCCATTTCGGCTGTTTTTGTGGAAACACGAAAGTGCTTCTACTGCCATGAGCATGGACACATGTTGGATACTGTTGCCTTTTTCAAATCAGTATTATTGTGGTAGTGACAGGGTAGTGCAAGGTGTTGAACTAGGAGTACTTCGGCTCCCACTGCATAACATTTTCCTAAGAACTGACAGAATCACCAGCATGGTTAGAGTAGCTATTAGTTCAGCTTTGCCAGTGAATGGGGTGTCCTTTATATTAGGAAATGACATTGCTGGTGGAAATGTATTCCCCTAACCTGAAATGGTTTCAAGTTCTGTTGATGATGGTTTTGTTGCCATTGAACAGGCAGTATTTCCTGCTTGTAAGTTAAAGTGTGCTCAGGCACGCAAATTGTGGAATACTCTGTCCTTGGCTCACACATTTATGAGTGATCCCTCTGTCCTTAAGCCTTAAGGTGAGAGGTTGTGGGCCATCTGTGTTTTAGCTAGCAAAAACCTATGTTCAGCCAAAGCAGCTAAGAAATCTAAGTTGGATCAGAAAACTATCACATTCTTTTGAAGTAGGAGATCATGTGCTAGCCCTTTTGCCCATTTCAGGTTCTCTTTAATACACAATTTTCTGGCCCGTATGTTGTGCAATCAAAGATTTCTCCCATTAATTATGTATCATCTACCCTGGACCATCAAAACAAATCACATCTATATCATATAAACCTCCCAACACTCACCTAACTCAGATCACTTTGTTACCATACAGACCTGCTCTCCTGTGTCTGTTCCAGTAGTTACCACCACAGTGACCGGTGTTATTCACCTGAGAAAGATGACCTGCATCTCAGCCAGAATTGCTTACCTTGTGCCCGTCTCCCCAATACCCTCACATTGCAAGCTCTTCCCCTCTTTGTTTTGTGTAGTCCCCACTCACACTTCTGTGCTACAACAAATTCTATCTATCTATCTATCTATCTATCTATCTATCTATCTATCTATCTATATATATATATATATATATATATATATATATATATATATATATATATATATATATATGTGATCCCATTTACCTTTCAATGGTTAATGACTTTGGTATTAGGTGTTGTGCCTAACAGTGAAGCTTACATGGATGATGTGGTAGTTTATATGTACATCTGGGATCATCATATGCAGGTACTAGAGACTGTGATGTTATACTCTCGGCCATCGCGAGACTTCAGACCCAGTATCCGAACTCTTTCTTTGTTGTTTCAGGAGATTTTAATCATGTTTCACTCTCCACCACACTACCAAAATTCCAGCAGTTTGTCAGTTGTGCTACCAGAGTGCTGGATCTTCTGTATGCCAATGTTAAAGATGCATAAGTTTCGTCTGCTCTACCTCCACTTAGATGATCAGACCATAACCTGGTTCTGTTGTCACCCACAGAGGTGGTCACCAGAGGCAGAGGAGGCTCTGCAGGTTTGCTTTGAGACTACAAACTGGGAGGTGCTGTGTGAATCAGCTCACAAGGACATTAATAGTATCACAGACTGCATAATCGACTATACCAATTTTTGCACTGACCTTATTGTTCCTGTCAGGTGGGTACGTTGTTTCTCTAACAATAAGGCATAGGTCACCAAAGACCCGAAGGAACTTCTTAATTGGAAAAAAAACAGGCTTTTGGACTTAAGGACAAGGAACTATTGAAGGGGGTACAGAAAGAGCTTAAGGTGAGACTCCGGAAGAACAAGGACGCCTACAGAAGGAAGCTGGAGATGAAGCTTCAGCAGAATACAAAGGAGGTGTGGACAGGCTTGAAGCAGATCACTGGCTTCAAAATAAGGCAACAGACTGTTGGGGCAAGGCCAATGAGTTGAATGTGTTTTTTAACAGGTTCAGTACAACATGCTCCCCACACACATGCAGGGGCATCTCCCCCACTTCCTTAACATCAACACCTATTAAACATCAGCACTCACCCCCTCTCACCCTACAGTCATTATCTGTTGATCTGTTTGATGAACTTTCACAACTCCCCCATCCAGAAGTAACAATCAGCCAGGGGAAAACACAGCTGGAAAAGCTTAGAGTCGGCAAAGCCGCAGGGCCGGATGGACTCAGCCCAAGGGTACTGAAGGTTTGTGCAATCCAGTTGTGTGGGATCCTTCAGCAAATCTATAACCTGAGCATTAAACAGGAGAAGGTGCCAGTGTGGTGGAAAACCTCTTGCCTAGTTCCTGTTCCAAACACTTCCACTGCCTCCTCCTTGAATGACTACAGAATGGTGGCGCTCACATCTCACGTCATGAAGGTCCTGGAAAGACTAGTGCTGTCATATCTTAGACCTATAGTAAGCCCTTTCCTGGACCCTCTGCAGTTTACTTACCAGCAGCAGGTAGGGATGGATGATGCTGTTATCTACCTACTGCAGAAGGCACATGCACATTTGGATCATTTACATTTACATTTCTGTTTCCATCTAAGTATTGATGCCTCTAGAGAAGATCATTTGGATGGCTATTAATGACGGCCACAGACATCCAAACTGTATGATGATAAAGACTGATGTTAATGGAAACCCACACCTTTGTTTGTTTGCTTTGAATACCATCAAAGAAAGAGAAGAAATCACCTGTGACTATGGAGCTGAAGACTGCCCATGGAGAACACAAGTATGTTGCCCAGTACTCAGTGTACAGAATAGCTAGGTTTTGCAGAATGTAACAACTTTCTGGCAAAATGAGAATAAAAATGAACATGCTTTAAAAAATACTTTTCACAACGTCCCCACTGTACTCCTTCAGTTCAATCTATTTGCAGTTTATGCAGCAGTTACATAAAATTGTTTTTTTATTTTCTAAAGTATTGTAAATATGAAATGTGTTTACAGATGACCAGCATTACAGCTAGTAGCAAAATGGTGGAAGACTCCTGTCTTTCCGTCCTGTCAAAGACTCAAATCGATGATGGTACTGATCCAACCAGCACTTATCAACAGGTACATTCATGTTCATCACTTCAGATTTAATTCTGTAGTCTTTCCTTGTCATTTATTGTATTTTTGTTTTTTAAGGAGCTAAAAGGCAGAATTGTTTTTGGTAATTATCACTCTATTCTATATGTCCAGAATAGTATTGTAAATGCCTGAGTAGAAATTTGTGGAAAGTGTAATAAACTGGTCCCACAGAGAACAGTAATATTTTGTTTTACTTCATCGTGAATGTGAAGTTTTTTTTTTCTGAAGTCTGTTTAGCTAATTTTGTTTATGAACTACATTGATTAAAATGTTGTTTATACTGTTGCTTGTACATTTATGAAATTTAGCTGATGCATTTATCCAAAGCGACTTACAATTATGACTGAGTACATCTTGAGCAATTGAGGGTTAAGGGCCTTGCTCAGGAGTCCAACAGTGGCAACTTGGCAGTGGTTCCAAAATGAAAATTTGATTTTTGTATCAAGACTGAGACAGACTAAATGTATCATAGTAAATTCTCAATTAAGTAGCAAAAAATAATACATTTTATGGTGAGTTTCAGTCGTTATTTTCATTATCAATTATTCATTGGATTGTATTCTTAAATCATAAATCATGTGGTTTATAAAATACTAGTGAACAGTGAAAATGTTCACCACTTTTTCTTTCAGCCCAAAATGAAGTCTTTTTTCTGTTTTTTGTCAGATCTGTCTACAGTTGGTTTAAAACCCAAAATATTCGGTTTACTATAATGTAGCCAGTGAAAAGAAAATCTGTTACAAAATAAAAACCTTGCAAAATTTTAAAAGGGCTTAGAACAATTAATTATCAAAACAACTGCTGTTTTATTTCTGTCAATATATTATCAATTATCTAAATAATTGTTTCAGCTCTGCACATTACTTATTACTTTTTTTAGATGAAAGATGTGGATCATATAAATGTCTCTGGCTCAGTGAGTTTCCCTATGTGTGACTCCACAACATCAGACAAAATGACCTTTGACAGGCACAGCAAGAAGACAATGGAACAGAAGAAAAACCCTGTTCAAGTCAGAACATAAATGACTGCATAGTTGTTAGTGGCAAAAAAGGCAAAAAGAGAGTGGTGGGACTAGAATGCGTGACAAGAGGCATTACTGCTTGTGTTGCTCTAAGACTTATGCTAAGATGGCAAGGCAGCTTGCGCATGCACATGAAGATGAATCTGATGTGGCTAAAGCTCAGACCTTTCCAAATTGTTCCAAGGAGAGAAAAAACAGCTAGCTTATATTCACAACAGAGGAAACTATGCCCACAATGCTGCTGTTAGGGAGTCAGGAAAGGGAACTTTACTTCCATTTAAATGATGACCTAAAGAAATGCTGGGAAATGACTTCATGCACTGTGCATACTGTCAAGGACTTTTTACAAGAAAGGTCCTGTGGTGACATGCATTGCCGTAGACCAAGACCTGGATCAGTCACACCCAAACCTGGAAAGAACTGTGTTCAGTCCATGTGTACATACACCGGGCCTGTGTTTTCACACATGAGCAAACAACTATGGAGCTTAATCAGTGCCATGAATCCTGATCCAATCACATATTATAAAAAATGACCAAATCATTACTGACCTTGGGCAACACTTGTGAAACAAGGAGGTACATCAGAAAATCAGCAGTATGTGCGAGAGAAAATACAAGAAATGGGAAGGTTGATTGACAGCACCAGACAATTCACCACTTTAAGGATGGAAGAAGTACACAGAGACTGTTACAGCTGTCAGGATCACATGTGGGTTTGGCACTGAAAGAAACATGTTCTTGATTCCATCACTAGCAAACAAACTTGGGAATGCCCTGATTGAAGTAACTAAACTCTTAAAAGCTCAGGGTTTAATCTACAACAAAGAGCTTCTAAAGAATGCCAATGAGTTTCAGGACGTCCATCACGACAAGTGGAATGAGCTTATCTCTTCTATAGCATTGAGGAACATCAGGGAGGCAAAGTGGAATGTGCCCACTCTCATGCTCTTTACTGAAGATGTTCAAAAAATGCATGCACATCTCAGTCAAGTGCAAGATGAGTGGTACAGTTCACTCTCTGAATATTCCTCTACAAGGGCCTGGATGGAGCTGGCCCAGAACATTCTCTTTAACCGGAGTAGGGAAGGAGAGGTGGCACGCATGCCCTTATCTGCATTTTCATCAAGAGACACTTCCGATCCACATGAGGATGTGGACTGGGCACTTTCTGAAGTGGAAATAAATCTCTGCAGACACTTCTCAAGGATTGTCATCAGAAAATGTGGTCGTCCGGTTCCTATTCTTCTGACATGAAAAATGCTGGGTGCTATAGAACTTATTAAGCAAAGAGAAGCTTGTGGGGTTCAAAAAGAAAATTATTATATGTTTGCAAGACCAGAAGCTATGTTGATATAGAATAGGATCGACCTTTAAAAATTAGAAATAGTTCAGGTTGAACATAGTGGTACCAAGAACTGGTTGTTGTAAGTATTGAATATCAATTTGCATACATTGAATAATGTTTGGTTTGGAGAACAATAGTGGAACCTGGACAAGTATTATGAAAAAATAAAAATGGTTATGTAAGGGTCCTTGAAGAAAATGTATAAAAGGTGTGCCCACCTAAGACTGTTAGACATTCTCCGGACAATGCCTCGTTTGTAACATTGAGCTCAGAATAAAGATGGGACCAGCGATTCTCTTCAATTAATTCCAGAAATTAGGTCTTGAACTTAGGAAAATCTAGGAATGACACGGCTTCCTGAGAAGATCCTGCAACTTGCAAAGATCAGAAAAGTTCTTATGGCACTCGAGTAAGGAAGATTAGCTGAGTTTCATGGCAAGAATTTGGATATAATTGAAATAGATCCAGATGGTATGTTGTTTTATTTGACTTTATTTGTTTTTTTCTGTTTAACGTCTATTCCTCATTCTTTCATCACATTGCTAAGGTTTACTTTGTATGACTTCCACAAAAATAGTTCTTGACATACTTGATGGTATGTATTGTCGGCAAGGTACTTTTGGATTACTACATTTTCTTTCTATTTTAATAAACTTTCTTTTTGTAATGAAGTCTCAGTGTATAAAATGGGTTTCAGCACCCTGTAGTTAGTTGGTTACTTAGCTAATGCCTGTATTTTTTTCCCCTCAAACTAATGGGCAGCATTGGGGATGAATTATCATTTCTGTATGATTCATAGAATGTGCATATCACTAGAGGGCATGTGGGCTTTGTGATTGGAATGTGAAAGCTACAATGATATAAAAAAAAAAAAGAATCCATCATCCTTCATGGGATACCCACTACACATACACTGTAACTCCATAACAAAGTGGGCCTGTTTCTTGTCTGATTAGCCTACTCAGATAAAATAAACTATGTAGCCTACTCAGATAAAGTAAACCTTATGAGATAGTTGGCACTTGGTTCTTTTTGAATCACACAAATTGAAATTAATAATTCAGTAATATGTATTCCTTATGAACACTTTTTCTATAATTAATATCAATGATACAACAGTTGTGTATAGCCAGCATTCTTAAGTACATATAAAATTGATGTCTTTGTCAAAGTTAATTTATTTTCCATTGATTTATCATCAGAGGAGATACTTCATCCTAACGAGACAAATGAAATGCTGCCGTCACCACCCAAGAGATGCAAACCATCATCATTAGATACCTTCAGGAGTCAGTGCTACAAGGCCTTCCGGCAAAGGTGAACTCTTTGCACATTTTGCTTTTGTATGTAACTTTAATATCAATGGAAATAATTGTTAACAGAGCCAAAGATGCTAAAGCCATTATCACCATATGAGTGCTTTTGTCATGGTTGTAATATCTAATATACCAATCAGCAATACCATTAAATATTAGGCATCTGAACAGACAATCCATGAAGTTGATTGCTTGGAAGCAGTAAAAATGTACGAGCATAAGGATCTGAGCGACATTGACAAGGGACGACTGATTCAGCATACTCTCTTCCTTATCCTTTCAATTACAAATTTATTTTTCTGAGCATTTTAAGATAAAGCTGCCCAAAAGAAGAAAACACCCTGGCAGCACACTGAGGTGTAGGCTGTGGAAAGGCACATGAATCGATTGACTGTGAAAAGTGTTTAAGAGCTGAACCAGAAGCTCTAAAAAATCAGGATTGGCAGAACCTGAAATTTTTATGTCTATAATCTCATTACAGCCTATAAAAGAAAATTGCAATGTAAATAGTGTGAAGGTTACTCTGTTGTGCAATTTTTTATTTACATTTATGTGTGTCATCAAAACACACTGTCTCCTAAAGGTCTGCTTATTTTAGATTGTAAAAAGAATTTTAACATTTACATTTTTTATTTGAAGTGCTAGTTATTTCCTAAAATGACACTAATTTAAAAGGAAAAATGTGAAACTACTTTTTTTAAGGAAACTTAAAATTTAAGGAATCTCTTTTGTAAAATGTAGGCGATGTAATTTTCAGGTTTGAGGTCCATTTGACTTCATTTGTTATGTTCGTTTTGAAGTTCTATTCTAAAGTTAAATACTACAATTTAAATTGAGTTTGTCTTAATGTTCAATTCATAGTTAATTTTAGTATAATAGTATTTAACTGCTGGGTAGTTGGGTAAAAATCTAAAAAAAAAGTGATTGAGCTCTAACAGTGGAAAATGGAAGCATTTGAAGGTTTCACTTGTGGGTATGTTATAGATTTGGAAAATATCTGGACAGTGTTCTACTCTTTGAACCCTTTGTACATGCGTTGATATATTTCACTGCTTCATCCATTAATATTCACTTAAATCACTAATATTCCAATCAAGCCTACATGTACAGCACTAGTTATACTATGCAACTGATGCTTTGTGTCACTAGCACCATTTGCAGACCTCATTCTACAGTTCTACATTATCTAAGCTAAATTTCCTTCTGTATATTAATTATTGATATAAATGCTTGTCACTTATATACACTTATTGTTGCAAGGTCCCCACAAATCAAATGGAAGTGTGTGAATTATGCAAAAAATCAATATGTAAATGAGGTCCCCATCAGCCATGTTATAGTTTTTTCATAAGTCCCCATTTAATGTGGTGGAGTCGTTACTTCATCAGTTCTGATGTTTGAAGTCATGTGTAAGATAACAACGTGCTAGTTAGTGTACCTGATTTTTTTAAGGTACTTGACTTGTAATCAGAAGGTTGCTGGTTCAAGCCCCACGACTGCCCAGTTGCCACTGTTGGGCCCCTGATTAAGGCCCTTAACCCTCAATTGCTCAAGTTGTACTCAGTCATAATTGTAAGTCGCTTTGGATAAAAGTGTCAGCTAAATGCTTTAAATGTGTGTGTGTGTGTGTGTGTGTATTCCAGATCCAGTTCCAGATTTGCATTACAGAGAAAATCTGGAGAGAAGATTGTGCCTCCCCTGAGGAGCAATAAAAAAGGAGGAAGAAGCTAGAAAGAGAGACACGTTTGAGACTTTTGTTGATAGTATTTGATATTTTGACTTGGTGTATGAACTTCCCATTTTGACTTTGCCCTAATAATTTTTCCATTGTGTATTTGTATATGTTCCACTTTGTTCCTTTTGTGTTCACTGGTAAGTAGAGAGTGACTGCCTTATTGTTTGGGATGTGGGTTTGCTCTGTGTTTTCCATGTAGGGTGTAAGTGTAGTTGTGTGTGTATTTTCTTTTGTCTGTGTAGGTTTAGTGAGTGTCCACTACACACTTGTTTAGCTGTTTTTTTTTTTTTCACACTTCCTGTTACGGCCTGGAGCCTATATGAGGTCATAAGTGTGTGTGTGTGTGTGTGTGTGTGTGTGTGTGTGATTAATTCCTATGTAACTCTGAAATGTTGGAAATAATCCCTTATAGAATTTCAAGTCCCTCTCCCTAAAAATCAATTTACAGCTGTCTAGTATGGTCTGTTAAATTCAATTTGGGGAGAAGTTTTATTTGTGTGTGTGTAGATTAATTTGTGTAAAAAGATGTCACTTTGCATGTGCAGCACCTGCTTCAGTGCTCTGGGAGTGTTTATAGTGCTGTGAGTTTAACATTTCATGACTGAGAGCTGCCTGCCCCAGCAACTTCACCCACAGCAACCATGACTTTGATCTCCATCTTCATTTGCACACTACTCCTCTGGATTCAAGGTAACTCACTGCTTTACCTCTGTGAGGTATTCATGTGATACAGGTCTCATACTCTTATTTATTCAATATTCACAGTTTTAGTACTACTGAATAAAAACATGTGTACAGTTAATTGTTAACTTTTTTGTGTTTTGTATTCATTCTTTAGGATCCAGAGGTCAGGTAACAGTGACTCAGGATTCAGTGAAATCTGCTCTTCCAGGAGACACAGTCACCATCAACTGTAGAACAAACCCTGCGGTGTATAATAATAACTATCTCGCCTGGTACCTGCAGAAACCTGGAGAAGCTCCTAAACTCCTGATCTACTATGCTACTAACTTACAGTCAGTAACTCCAGCTCGTTTCAGTGGCAGTGGATCTGGATCTGACTTCACTCTGACCATCAGAGGAGTCCAGACTGAAGATGCAGGAGATTATTACTGTCAGAGTGTACATAGTGGTCCTGTGTGCACACAGTGTTAGAGAGTCATACAAAAACCTCCCTCAGTCAGACTGCACAGAGACTGCACTGCTGCAGCTGGGACCTACTGCAGCTGTGGAGGGGGAGGATGTGGTACAAAGCAAAACAAGTTTATTTCTGTAGCACTTTGTACACAATGGTAATTTGAAATGCTTCACAAAAGAGTTACATAACCTTATTACATCCTGAGCTCTATCATGTTAGGAAGGCTTATGTAAAAAATAAATAGATTACACAGATAAATAAAACTACTGATGCAAAGGGAAAATATAATAGAACAAAAAAAGAAGTGATTAATCACAACAAACTTCAAATGGAAGGTGTCAAGAAGAAACATCTAAATACACTTCGAACTAATATAAATGCTAAAAATTAAAGTGCAAAGTGTTCAAATGTAGGTAAAAAATGCAAAAAACAGAATTTTTAAAAAAAGACACAAAAGTGAATTTTAGTGCTAAAATTAAAATTGAAAAGTTAAATGTCAAGGATGTTAAAAATCTCTCTAGACACGACTAGCTGACTGCTTGCTGGTGATCTCAGAGGCCTGTTGGGTTCATACTCCATAAGTAGATCACAGATGTATTTCTGTCCTGCACCACTCAGCACAATGACACTCTGTGGAGGACAGGAACCACACCATACTCTCTCACTACTGAACACACACATCTGTAAAGAACCATAAAGCCAAAATGCACACAGCACTGCAGGTCCACTTCTGTGTTCCTGCCAGGACATGCTCATGTCACCAGAGCTCCCTTTGTGGTGATAAATAAAAATGTCAGATATCAAATCAAAAAGGCTTCTCCTTTAGTGACGTTACGGAGTATAACTCTGGAAAATGTAGGTCATCCTATCATTTAAATTTACATTTACAGCATTTAGCAGATGATCTTATCCAGAGCGACTTACAAAAGTGCTTTGTCAATTACTCACAGAATACAACCTAGCTAGTAGGTTAGAGTCCAATATAAAAATTATCTAGAATACTGTAGAAATACAGGGATCCCTGCTGATGCCTAGAAGTACAAAATACATAATGACTCTTTTAAACAATAAACAGTGTAATAAACAATTAGTGCTAGAGTTTGTTAAACAACATCAGTGTAATAAACAATATCCTACAAGAAGTATTAATTTAGTGAGTCATTATGGGAGCAGGGTCAGTTGTCATTTAAATATTCTACGAAGAGATGGGTCTTCAGTCTGCGTTTGAAGACTGCAAGGGACTCTGCTGTCTGGATAAGCAAGTGGGAGTTCATTCCACCATCTTGAAGCCATCACAGAAAATAGTCTCGATGCTCATCTTCTATGAGACCTGAAGCATGGTATTTCAAGTTGAAGTTCGGTTTATTCGTCACATACGTAGTCATAGAAAGTATAACGCGCAGTGAAATGGTGGAGAGTGCTCTGTCCAAACTGAGGAAGAGAAACAGGGGTGCATAGAGAAAAATATATATATGCAGATAAATATATATATTCTATGTATGTACAAAATATATTAACAAGGTATGTACAATATATGTATATTATGATTATATACACAATGTACAATGTATATGGTTGGGTATATATGTACACAATCTACAGAATGTACAGATCCATTTTGTATAATAACATATCTACAGTTGTTGTGTAACAGGGTAATTGAGTATAAATCTATATATACAGATGTACAGATATACAGTCATGTTACATGGTGGTGGTGGTCCCCACAGTTTATCAGTTTCACTGATTCAGGGCCCGAATGGCCTGTGGGAAGAAGCGCCTCTTCAGCCTCTCTGTCTTGGTCTTCAGGGAGCGGAAGCGCCTCCCTGACCTCAACAGAGAGAAGAGTCTATTGTTGGGATGGGTGGGGTCCTTCACAATTTTCCTGGCCTTGGTCTGGCACCGCTTGTAGTAGATCGTCTGCAGGTCAGGAAGTTCCGTGTGAGTGATGCGCTCTGCTGAACGCACTACCCTTTGGAGTGCTTTTCTGTCCTGTTTGGTGCTATTCCCAAACCAGACTGTGATGTTCCCCGTGAGGATGCTCTCGATAGTGCAGGTGTAGAAGTTCCGCAGTACTTTGGAGGGCAGTCTGAAGTCTCTTAGGCGTCTGAGGTGGTAAAGACGCTGACGAGCCTTCTTTGCCAGGGAGTTGGTATGGCGGGACCAGGACAGGTCCTGCGAGATGTGAACTCCAAGGTACCTGAAACTATCTACTCTCTCCACCGTGGTTCCACTGATCCTCACAGGTTGGTAGTGCCGCACCTGCTTCTTGCTGCAATCCACGATCAGCTCCTTTGTCTTACTGACGTTTAGGAGGAGATTATTTTCCTGGCACCAGTTTTCCAGGTGTTTAATCTCCTCCAGGTAGGCCCTCTCGTCATTTTCCGAGATCAGACGCATGACAACGGTGTCGTCAGCAAACTTGACAATGATGTTAGAGCTGGAAGTGGCTGTGCAGTCGTAGGTGTACACTGAGTAGAGCAGGGGGCTTAGGACACAACCGAGGAGCTCCAGTGCTGAGGGTGAGGGTGGATGAGGCGCAGTTGCCCACCCATACTGATTGTGGTCTGTCTGTTAGGAAGTTGGAGATCCAGTCGCACAGGGATGTATGCAGTCCTAGATCCCCCAACTTAGTAGTGAGTAGGGAGGGGATGATAGTGTTAAATGCTGAACTGTAGTCGACAAATAGCATTTTAACATAATTTCCCCTCCCTTCGTCCAGGTGAGTCAGTGTAGTGTGGAGCAGATGTGCAATTGCATCGTCAGTGGAGCGGTTGTGGTGGTCTGCAAACTGCAGTGGGTCCATGGAGGCTGGCAGTGAAGATGTGATGAAGTCTCTGACTAGCTTTTCAAAGCACTTCATCACGACTGATATGAGGGCGACAGGGTGGTAGTCATGGAGGTCAGAGGGTCGAGGTTTCTTCGGCACGGGGACGATGGTGGACTGCTTGAAGCTGGATGGGACGATACCGAGCGTCAGGGAGAGATTGAAGATGTCGGTGAATACCGGGGCTAGCTGATCTGCGCAGGCTTTGAGGACCCTCCCGCAGATACCGTCTGGTCCCATCGCCTTCTTGGTATTCACCCTTTTAAACACTCTCCTCACGTCACTCTCCGTGATGATGAGAGGGCGCTGTTCTATGGTGGGCCCCGCGCATGTGCCATCGGCTGCGCCGATAGTGCCTTTAGCACTAGCGCAGTTAGCATTAGTGCTGTTAGCATTGGCGCTGTTAGCATTTGTGCTGCTAGCATTAGCGCTGCTAGATGTAGCCTCGAAGCGAGCAAAGAATGTATTCAGCTCGTTCGCCAGAGACTCATCCGCACTCATCAGTCCAGAGGGTGAGCTCCTGTAGTCCTTGATCATCCGTAGTCCCTGCCACAGGGATCTAGAGCCACTCTGCTGGAACTGTGTCTCTAGTTTCTTCCCGTAGCGTCGCTTCGCCTCCCTCACCGCCCTGCGCACTCCGTATGCTGCGGACTTGTACTTGTCCATGTTCCCGCTGATGATCCCCACATTGTAGGCAGCAGTTCGAGAGTTCAGAGCCTCGCGGATGGTTCTGTCCACCCGGGGCTTCTGGTTGGAAAACTTCTTGATGGTGATTCTTGGGATCGTGTCGTCCACCAGTTTCCCAATAAACCCTACTACTGCCTCCGTAAACTCGCTGACATCATCAGTGCTGCGCCGGAATATGTCCCAGTCCACGTCATCCAGAGCGTCCTGCAGAACGGCCACCGATTGGTCTGTCCAGCGTGCGACCTCCCTCTGAACCGGAGCTTCCTGTTTCAGCCTTTGTTTATATTTTGGTAGGAGGAAGATGGCGGTGTGGTCCGACTTACCAAATGGTGGATGAGCTAGTTCCTTGTAACTGTCCTTGTATGGGGTGTAGCAGTGGTCTAGTGTCCTATTTCCCCTGGTGGGGAAGGTTACGTGCTGGTAAAGGTTGGGCACTGCACGCTTGAGGATAGCGCTGTTGAAATCCCCAACCACAATAAATGCAGCGTCCCGGTGCTGTTCCTGAAACTGTGTGAGAGCCTCATGAAGTTCACACAGTGCAGTGTCCATGTTAGCCTGAGGTGGGATGTACACGGTGTTGATGATGACCGAAGTGAACTCCCGGGGAAGGTAGAAAGGACGAAGCTTGAGGGCGAGCAGCTCCAGGTTGGGTGAGCAGGAGCAGGCGAGAGTAACAACATTGGCATTGTTGCACCAGCTGTTGTTTACCATCACACACACTCCGCCGCCTCTCGACTTCCCCGAATCTGCCGTCCTGTCCATGCGGTGAACCGAGAAGAACTCGGCTGGCGCCGCGTCTTTTGTTTTCCCTCAGGATCTCCGTCGGCCATCTTAGGTCCGGGGATACAGACGGCTTGAGGTGAGTGCTATGTAGATTAAGAGAAATAAGGGCTCTGCTGTACGAGATACGTGCCGTGGTGTGTAGAGAAGGGCTGCGGAGAAATCAGGGGTAGCGGGAAGAGCGAAAAGAGCGAAAAAGATAGTGAAAAGAGCAAAAAAAGTGCCAGGTGTGGACGGAGCAGTCGTGATGGCAGCCGACCTCACCGGCGCCAAGCCGTACTTGAGGTTCGAAGTACTAGAGGTACGGATTGGGCTTTGACCATTAACCACATGTATGAAGGGGCTGCTCCATTTTTGGCTTTGTAGACAAGCATCAAGGTTTTAAATCTGATGCGTGCAGCTCCTGGAAGTCACTGAAGGGAACAAAGCTGTGGACTCGTGTCTGAACTTCGGAATATTGAAGACCAGTCATCCGGCAGCATTCTGGACAAGTTGTAGAGGTTTGATGGCTCTTAGAGGAAGACCACCAAGTAGCGTGTTGCAGTAGTCTAGCTTTAAGATCACAAGAGACTGCACAAGCACCTGGGTAACTTCCTTTAAGAAAATGGGCCAAATACTTCGTATGTCACAAAGGACAAATCTGCAAGACTGGGTTAGATTAGAAACATGAGTTGAGAACAACAACTGGTTGTCCAAAGTTACGCCCAGGCTATGGGCAGCTTCGGATGGTGATACCAGGGAGTTCTCAAAGGAAACAGTGAGGTCATGGTAAGGGTTGGGAATAACTGGGATGAACAGAAGCTCGGTTTTACTGGGGTTGAGCTTCAAGTGATGGCCTGTCCATGACGCGATGTCAGTCAAGCATGATGAGATATGTCTGGAGACCTGTGTGTCAGAGGGTGGAAAGAAATAATTGAGTGTCATCAGCATAGCAGTGGTAGGAGAAACCATGAGAAGATATTACATCACCAAGAGAATGAGTATACAGAGAGAAGAGAAGGGGGCCTAATAATGAGCCCTGTGGATCACCAGTGGAGAGTCTACACGGTTTGGATGTGGATTCTCTCCATGTCACCTGATAGGACAATCCCTCCAAGTAGGACTGAAACCATCTCCATGCAGAGCCAGTCAAACCAAGCCTGGAGAGAACAGAGGAGAATGATGTGATTTGCTGTGTCAAAGGCTGCTGAAAGGTCTAGAAGAATCAAAACAGATGACAGTTTGGCAGCTTAAGCAGCATGAAGATTCTCCATCACTGCTATGAGGGCTGTTTCTGTAGAATGTGCTCATTTGTAGCCAGACTGATTGGGATCATGCAGCTGGTTCTGTGTGAGGAAAAGAGACAATTGATTGTAAACTGCTCATTCAAAGTCTTTTGAGAGGAAAGAGAGAAGTGATACTGGTCTGTAGTTGGTAATGTTGGAGCCATCAAGTGTGGCTTTCTTGAGGATTGGTACTACCCTGGTGGTTTTGAATGCAGATAGCATGCATCCAAAAGATGAGGAGTTTTTGATGATGACAGAGATGAAAGGAAGCAGATCTCTTGCGATCGTCTGGAACAGAGTGGAAGGAATTGGATCCAGCGGACATGTAGTCAGATTGCTGGAAGTCAGGAGTTGAAGAATTTCATCTGAGGAGCTCCTCCATATATTACATTATATTATAAAGTTTATAGTTATCTAGTATGGTTGGTTCTGTTAAATATGGTTATATAAGAGGTATTCAGTGGAGTCATTACTTCAGACAGAGTCCACAGAGAGTATTTGGTAGATGTGTATTAATACAGAGAGGCCACAGAGAGTATTTGGTAGATGAGTATTAATACAGAGAGGTCACAGAGAGTATTTGGTAGATGTGTATTAAAACAGAGAGGTAACTTTGCATGTGCAGCACCTGCTTCAGTGCTCTGGGAGTGTTTTTAGTCCTGTGAGTTTAACACTTTATGAGTGAGAGCTGCCTGCCCCAGCAACTTCACCCACAATGCATTGCACAGTAATTCGTTGCATTCCTAAAGGCCAACCATTCCTAAATGCCAACCTTTATAGTACATTATATTATAAAGTTTATAGTTATCTATTATGGTTGTTTCTGTTAGTAACGGTTATGTAAGAGGTATTCAGTGGAGGACACATGCTGTTATATATTTATATTTAGAGTTTTTGCTAGATGATCTGCAGGGTCATGATCAACTGATGCAGATGAAATAAGCAGAAATCTGCATTCAATATAAATTCTAGTGTGTGTATGTGTGTGTGTGTGTGTGTGTGTGTGTGTGTGTGTGTGTGTGTGTGTGTGGGTGGGTGTGTGCATGTGTGTGTGAGTCACAGAGAGAAACCTGCCCCAAACCTACATGTGTGTGTGTGTGTGTGTGTGTGTGTGTGTGTGTGTGTGTGTGTGTGTGTGCGCGAGAGAGAGAGACCTGCCCCATGCCTATCTGCAAATGCAGGTTGACAAAAATTCATAAAACTTCCTAACAATCACCACCAGAAGGGCCTCTTTTCTGATAATCATCTACCTTTTGTATTGCCTCAGTGCCAGCTATCATTCAGAAGGGTGTGGACCAGATGCTGCAGGGTCTATTTAACATCCACTGCTATCTGGATGATATTCTGCTAACAGGACGTACTGATGCAGAACACCTTGAGCATTTGGATGCAGTTCTTGGACATTTGGAGGACTTTGGCTTGTGAGCTGAAAAGGAAAAGTATTAATTATTCAAAGACTCTTTGGAGCACTTGGGATTCAAAATTGATGCCACAGGCTTGCACACTACCAGTGAGCTCCAGTGGCATTGGTTATGAGACACAGACCCAACCTATCAGCAGTCCTGACGCTGGACATGCAAGGAATCAGTGAGTAATGCAAGTGACAGTGAGTTGACACCTTTCCTTACTCAGTTCAATGAACTGTCTGTTCAGCAAGGGTGCTTAATGTGGGCCATGAGAGTCACTGTCCCTCCTAAACTGAGCTCCAGAATCCTTGAAGAGTTGCACACTGGCCATCCTGGGGAGGTCAGAATGAAGGCTAAAGCCTGTAGCTGTGTGTGGTGGCCTGGTCCTGATGATAACATTGAGCTTGTGGCAAAGAATTGTCAGTCCTGCCAGCAGATTCAGAAAATACTGTGCCAATGCTCCTCTGCACCCAAGGGTTTGGCCCAGTAATCATGGCAACGTACACAAGTGGACTTTGCAGGCCCAAGTGAAGGCCATATTTTCATGGTCATTGTGGACACCCATTCAGAGTGACCTAAAGTGGAGCTCATGTACTCCACAACCACAGACAGGACCATTCGAGTACTGAGGACTCTATTCAGCTGTTATAGAATACCTGAGGTCCTTGTCAGTGATAATGGACTACAATGAATTGCACAGTAATTCGTTGCATTCCTAAAGGCCAACCATGTCAAGCACATTCACTCAGCTGCACACCATCCAGCTGAAAGGTTTGTGCAAGTTTGCACTGAGGTCCTCCAAGTCCTCCTTCACCACTGTCCAGCAGTGTTTAGACATTTTTACTAACCTACCATAACACTCCACGTCAGGGCCAGCAGTTTTGTACTCGTCTTGATGCTCTGAGACCCAGAGTACTGTCTGCTGGAGGGAGCCTGTTCTGTTATGGGGCAGAATATTCCCCTGAACTGGCTCGAAGTCAGATGCAGTCTACCCTCTACCTCTATAAAAAAAAGACAGAGATTTGCAATTACTAAGACTTTTTTAGTAAGGTGGGAGAAAATGTGTATTGCTTGAACTTGCTGCTATCTCTATGCACCACTAGGTGGCAGTGTTATTCACATGGCTTGGGTGAACGACCTAGTAAAAAGGAGAGTTCCAATTCCACTTCCACATGTCCGTAGTGTTATTGAACGTAGACATTACATACTGTCTTTTCTAAATGTTCTACTGATGCAGACACAACGCAGGTGTCATCAATACCAGCATGAGCTCAATTATGTCAGGAAACACCAAGTGTAGAAAAATCATGACTGAATGTGAGAGTGCAGCACATAAGGGAGCATTACTGAGAGCTCTAAGATGAGATAAGAGGAGTGATTTTATGATTTATATGATAAAGTGAATCAGACATACAAACTAGTGCTGTGAGGTGAAATGTCAGTTGTCCTGTTTGCATATGTGAGCTGCTTCACTGCTCCACACACTTTAAGAGCTGTAGTGGTGATCAGAGAGTGTTCAGTCCTTTAACACACACTGACACACAGCACAATGATGATGTCACTCATTCTACTGCTGGGGACCCTGGGACTCCTCACTCAGGGTGAGACAAACTGAAATAAATGTAGTTTTCATTTTTGCGTGGTTTTGGATGTTCATGTTTATTTGTAATGGTTTTTGTCATTTATTTTCAGAGTTAATTTTTTTTTTTTATTTGGATTTTATTTTGATTTTATTTAAAATTCTTCTAAATTTAAATGTCATTTTGTATGTGATTATTTTTTTTAGAATCATTTGGGGAGATACTCCTGACTCTGTTACACCAGGAAAGACTGTTACTATCAGCTGCAGGGCCAGTCAGTACATTGGCTATAACCTCCACTGTTACCTACAGAAACCTGGAGAAGCTCCTAAACTATTAATATATGCTGCAGATGAGAGTCAGTCTGGGATTCCAGATCGTTTCAGTGGTAGTGGATCTGGTACAGAATTCACTCTAAAAATCACTGGAGTCCAGGCTGAAGATGCAGGACATTACTACTGTCAGCAGGATTACAGCGGGTTCACACAGTGTTAGAGCACCATACAAAAACCTCCCTCAGCTGTAGACGAACTGCTCTGACTGAAACACAGACTGATCTGAGATCAGCTCATCAACTCCAAAACACTACAGTACTGAACCGTTTGCTCTTTTAAATTGTCATAATTGTGTAATAGATACTTACATCACTACATATGCAGTAATATATGAACACATCACTGTGGTGTATAAGGACAGGTGAACACTACCTAGTGGGCTGGTCTGAGTTATTCTAGACGGGATTCTTTTAATCTTCTTAATTTTAATTTTCCTTTAATTTTACTGCTGTTTTTTCCTTGGAGAAGCTTGGAGAAAGACAGCTGAGGAAATTCAATGTTAAACTGTCCAGGCCGCAACTGGTATGGAAAGTTAATTCTTCTTTCTTTTTAGAATAAAAGAGTAATTTTAAAGTCCATGTCAGGAGGTAATGGGACAGACAGGGTTCAAATCTAGAATTACTGTATACCTGAATACATCATCCATCATTTTCACCCTAAGGAAAAATTCACAATTTTAACCTTTTACACACAGTTTTGCCATGTTAAGATGGAATTTCATATGATTTAACATTTTACTGAATTTGAAATAAATGAATGAATTTTATGTGGCTCAGCATAAAAACCTGCATTAATATATTACAAACAATTAATAAAAAAAAAACAAAAAAACGTGTTACAAAGTTTTAAACCAGCATTAACTATACAATCATATGTCTTATTGATATCAACATTTTGCAATTTAAACGTCACACTTTTATTTAGCCAAAATGATTATCTGCCTGAGGATAAGGAAACAGGCGAACCAGGGTGCAATACTGATGCTGACCATGTGGGGGCAAACTAATCATATTCCTGGATCACACAAGCACATCCAGAACAGCAAACACTCAGTGATCTACTGAGTGAAGGGACTCCACCATCCAGACTAGATCAGTCAGCTTCTACTGTAATGATGGACAGTAGTAAAGTAATACATTACAATAATTTATAGAAAAAAAGGAAAAAATAACTTTGTATACCAGCTGATGTCTGTGCTGAGTAGTGAGAGAACCACATGATGGTAATCACAGAAATGGATGAATTGGTCACAGTGTGGATCAGACCTCACCTGGAGTTATACAACATGTACAAGGATTTATGCAGCTAGTGGTCAAAACCTTGCTGTAACACACTGGAAATACAGTCAATGATCCCAAAGGTGACAGAAGCAAAGTAAACAAAAGAAACATGAATAAACAACAAAAACCTTCAGCAGGAGAAATCCACAGTAGTTAAAGACCAAAAAGATCATAACCACAGCAAACATAAACTACACACAAAAGATACATAAAGATTAAAACACAGGATACATGGAAATGGAGGCAAAACACAAACTCCTTAAAGGAGAAAAAAAATCAATACACACCTACACACAGGCACACACACACACACACACACACATGCATGCACACACAGGTGTGTGTGAGAGATGCATAATGATAATGTGATAATGAAAAGGATACATATCACAGTCTGAATGCCTGAAGCAGCTCAACCACACAAACCACAGAGAAGGAAGAAGTCCTTTCTCCTAAGCAGTCCTCACGTCAGGAATCCTTTCTCCTAAAGAGTCCTCACATCAGGATTCCTTCCTAATAAACGGTCCCCACACAGGAAGTGCTTCCTCCTAAAGTCCCTACATCAGGAGGTCCTTTCTCCTAAAGAGTCCCCACATCTACCAGACCACTGGAGTGCTGTCTGTTCATGTGCTTTCACACATCCACTGATATAAATCACCATTACAGAACAGAGACTGAAGGGCTGCTTCTGAACTGTACTGGATACACCTGCACCTCCACACTGAGAGACACAAGATTATCAGAACATTTACATTTAACTAATTAAGCTATAAAAGTGGGGACAGTTGCTCACATTAATGCTGTTGACCTGCAGGTGAAGAGCATGAGACAGTAGTTACGTCCTGTTTCCCCCTGTGTCATATGTATGTGTGTGTGGAGCTCTGTTCTCTCCAGTTCGAATTACCCCAGACCCAGTCCAGAGTTCCTCTACAGATCTTCATACTCACTGTCCAGTCCTGAAACAAGGCCCTGCCTGGAGGAGGGATATAAGGAAGTGTTTTGGAGGAAGAAGAAAGAGAAAGATGATATTTTGGACATCTGTTTGTGTCAGTTTTGATATTTGATTCAGTGCTTGGCCTCTTTTTCCCCTTACTCTGATTCTGAGCTTGTTTGATCCCTCTAACTTGGCCACTGTTGTAAATTTGTATATATTATTTACCTATTTGTATATAGTAGGTATGTATTTGTATATATTATATATCTATTTGTGTGCTCTGATAAGAAGGGAGTGGATGCTGTTGTGTTTGGGCCCTGGGTTTTATTGTCCGTGTTTTCACTTAGGGGGTTAGTGTAGTCTTATCTTATTATAGGATCTTAGTATAGGATGCTATACTGCTAATAGAGAAATAATAAAATACCTACAAAGTCACACTGAAATGGACAGAAGCATTCAAGTATGTGATTGTTCATTCATTCATTCATTATTTGCTGTCACGGCCCGAGTGCCGCAGGGCGTTAAGCAGGACACACAGATTCCCTTGACGATGTGAAACATTTAATGAAATGAAACATAAAGGACATGCGTGGCACTCCTTTTCCTGTGTAGATAATGTTCAGATATTAAATGAAGAACTGAAACTAGTCTCTAGTAATGTGAATACCAGTCAGAGTGAAAGAGAGCGAGAGCAGTGGGGTGAAACAGATTTGTGTTTACAGCCCTGAGAAACCTGCTCCTTCCCAGAATAGAACAACACTTTTTGCAGATGTTCAACTTACATTAGCCAAACTTACTCAAGCACAACATACCCCAGAACAACACACTCCAGTACAAAGAATCTTACAGTGCAGATAGTGATTAATAAAATAATACAAGAACAGACCATGTTCAAAATGAAGCTTATTGCAGTGATAGCAAAACCCAAGAATCAAAACCAGCTGAGTGGCGAATTAAGAAAAAAGAGCATTCTTCAGACTATAAACTCCATTGATCAGGGCTGTGTAAGTGTGTTACATTACATTACAACTAAATGAGTTCATCATGGAAAATGGTAGAGTTCCTGCTCCTCTTCCCTAAATACAGCACTAAGTGTCATTGAGTTGCTGTGACTGTAACAGCAGTTCTGTTCTTCTACACTGGGCAGAACACTATCCTTCACATCTTAGACATCCACTGTACAACTCACCAGCGCCCCTTGTGGAAAGTATGTAGACCGCAGGCACAATAGAGATCCTGTACAGAGGAGCGATTGAGAGCACGACACCACACACACTTTTAGAAATATTTACATAAAATATACTAGATACTTCTTATTTATGATTCTCTATAAATCTGTTCATCAGTTCCAGGTACGCGTGGGCAACTGTGCCTCATCCACCCTCACACTCAGCACTGGAGCTCCTCACGGTTGTGTCCTAAGCCCCCTGCTCTACTCACTGTACACCTACGACTGCACAGCCACTTCCAGCTCCACCATCATTCTCAGGTTTGCTGACGATACCGTCGTCATGGGCCTGATCTCGGACAACGATGAGAGGACCTACCTGGAGGAGATTAAACAGCTGGAAAACTGGTGCCAGGAAAATAATCTCCTCCTAAACGTCAGTAAGACAAAGGAGCTGATCGTGGATTGCAGCAAGAAGCAGGAGCGGCACTACCAACCTGTGAGGATCAGTGAAACCATGGTGGAGAGAGTAGACCTTGGTGTTCACATCTTGCAGGACCTGTCCTGGTCCTGCCATACCAACTCCTTGGCAAAGAAGGCTCGTCAGCGTCTTTACCACCTCAGACGCCTCAGAGACTTCAGACTGCCCTCTAAGGTACTGTGGAACTTCTACACCTGCACTATCGAGAGTATCCTCACGGAGAACATCACAGTCTGGTTTGGGAATAGCACCAAGCAGGACAGACAAACACTCCAAAGGGTAGTGCGTTCAGCAGAGCGCATCACTCACATGGAACTTCCTGACCTGCAGAGCATCTACTACAAGCGGTGCCAGACCAAGACCAGGAGAATTGTGAAGGACACCACCCATCCCAACAATAGGCTCTTCTCTCTGTTGAGGTCAGGGAGGCGCTTCGCTCCCTGAAGACCAAGACAGAGAGACTGAAGAGGAGCTTCTTCCCACAGGCCATTCGGGCCCTGAATCAGGGAAACTGATAAACTTTGGGGACCACCACCACCATGTAGCATAACTGTATATATATATATATATATATATATATATATATATATATATATATATATATATATATATATATATTCTATTACCACCATGTAACATAAAAACTGTAAATATGCCATTTTACAAAATGGATCTGTACATTCGGTACATTGTGTACATATATATACACACAACCATATACATTGTGCATTGTGTATATAATCATAATATACATATATTGTACATACATTGTTAATATATTTTGTACATATATAGAATATATTTCTCTATGCACCCGTTTTTCTTCTTCCTCAGTTTGGACAGAGCACTCTCAACCATTTCACTGCGAGTTATACTGTGTATGACTATGTATGTGACAAATAAACCATTTTTTATATTAAATAGACATTGTTTATATTAAATAGAAATACTATTTGACCTATATATTACATTATATTATAAAGTTTATAGTTCTCTAGTATGGTTGGTTCTGTTAAATATGGTTATGTAAGAGGTATTCAGTGGAGGCATTACTTCAGAGAGAGACCACAGAGAGTATTTGGTAGACATGTATTAATACAGAGAGGCCACATAGAGTATTTGGTAGATGTGTATTAATACAGAGAGGCCACAGAGAGTTTGGTAGATGTGTATTAATACAGGGAGGTCACTTTGCATGTGCAGCACCTGCTTCAGTGCTCTGGGAGTGTTTATAGTCCTGTGAGTTTAACACTTCATGACTGAGAGCTGCCTGCCCCAGAAACTTCACCCACAGCAACCATGACTTTGATCCCCATCTTCATCTGGACGCTGGTCCTCTGGACTCAAGGTAGGATTTAAATAAGTTGAACGAATTAAATGAGATAAAATAACTTAAAGTCAGTGAATGATTAAGTATTTTAATAATAGTTAGACATAATATCTTTCTTATTCCTGCATTTTATTTCATTCTGAATCCAGAGGTCAGGCCATTGTTATTCTCTCATGTTCTGTCATGATTCATACTGACTTCATATTTGTTGTTTTTTTTTCCAGAATCCATGTGTCAGGTGACTGTGACTCAGACTCCTGCAGTGAAATCTGCTCTTCCAGGAGACACAGTCACCATCAGCTGTAGGACCAGCCACAGAGTGGATGATGGTGTTGATCTATCTTGGTACCTTCAGAAACCTGGAGAAGCTCCTAAACTCCTGATCTACTATGCTACTAACTTACAGTCTGGAATTCCAGCTCGTTTCAGTGGTAGTGGATCTGGATCTGACTTCACTCTGACCATCAGAGGAGTCCAGACTGAAGATGCAGGAGATTATTATTGTCTGGGTGAATTTTACATTAGTGGTAGCTATACGTTCACACAGTGTTAGAGAGTCGTACAAAAACCTCCCTCAGTCAGACTGCACAGAGACTGCACTGCTGCAACTGGGCCCTACTGCAGGTGTAGAGCAGGAGGATGTGACACAGCACAATGACACACTCTGTGGAGGAGAGGAAACACAATTCTGATTCAATTCTAAATAGACTTATGAGAGTTTATGAGCTACAACTGCCCAGGAAATCTGGAGAAGCTCCTAAACTCTAAGAATCTCTTTTTTTTTTTAACAGATAATCTCTCTATTTCTGCCAGAGCAGGTGAAGATGAAGCACTACTGGTATAATAACAACAACATGTGGAATTTATCTAGTGCTTATCAAGACCCCACAGAGGCACACACCCAGTGCATGTAACATCAGAAACCGGTCACAACACTGCAGTACTGAGTCCTTTGGTATCTTGGGGCAGTTGTTCTTATAATAGAGCAGGTAGTTATTAGTGGAGAGAAATCTCTACTAGTAGCATGACTGCTAAATCAGTATCAGTCATCTTCAGGAGGTTCTGTCCTGTTTAGAGGTGATGTAAGCACACACTACAGCACTAATCACCATGTCTGTGCCTTCATCTGATTATTCTCAGCTACTGTGAAACATTTCTCCCAACAAATACAGTTCATGTTCATTATAAATGTTTATTACCAACAATCAAAGGTGTAAAAGTAAAGATATTTAGGGGGTAATGTTTAATAATCTTACTATAATTTACTAAATGCCACCAGCCAAAGAACATTCAGTAAAATCTTCTATCTCACACTAAAACTTTTGCTTTGGTGTGAAGGACATGCCTGTGTCATAAATGCACTGTATGACTCAAATAATATAAAACATACCAAACATTAAGCAGTTATTTACTGTTACATTTATTACATTTAGCTTGAAGCTTTATTTTAAACAGATACCAGAGGCCTGGGGCATAAAGTTTCTATTATAAAATCTATTGGGAAAATATAGTAGGACTGTGGGTTTTTAATAAAAGGTTGGATGTTTTTTTAATATAAAACCTGTACTTTCTTTTGCAATAAAAAACAACTTTATTACCTTCTAAGGGACCCATAAAAATATTTTATTAAAACAGCCCAGCGTGTGTTAAAAAGTGATATGCGGTTAGTTTCAGGCATAAATTTACAAACAATGATAATATTATGGTATATGGAGAGGACCAAAGATGTTTTAGCACCCACTCCATGACGTTCCAAAAATATACTGACTTACACATTACAGTTTCTAGTGAATTAAACTTATGTTGAGTCATCTTATTTCCTGGTTCCTTAACAAACTTTACCAAGAGTGGTCAAATAGCAACATTATCAAAGTTTAATCCTATAACTCAAAACACACACGGACTTCTGCAGTACAGACAATTAGCACATTAAAGGCATTTCTTGTTATGTGCAATGTTGGCAAAGAATCTTTAATTAAGAAACTATAATGTTGTTTGTTCACATTTTTTATTTCATTTTGACCAATAAACAGAGGAACATTTGAGTAATAAACACAGACTATCTAAAAGACAGCACATTAATGAGTGAGAGGAGAACACTTCAGTACACATGTGGGAGTTTCACGCCTCAGCACACTGCTCTCTACTCAGTGTCTGTGTGACAGGAGACTGGGAGTCCTTGGTGGCCTCACAGGTCACTGTCTTCTTCAGCCACTCCTCCTTCTGGAGGGTCAGGGTGCTGCTCCAGCTGTAGAGGCCGTCCTTCTGCAGAAGCCCGGAGCTCTGGCTCACCCCCGAGCTCCAGCTGCTACCAGCCACCTTCCAACTCAGCTTCCAGTCTGAGGGGAAGCCCTTGTTGGCCAGACACACGAGTGTGACCTTCTCCTGCTGCAGCTGTACACTGGAGGGGGGCAGGACCGTGAGGGTGGGCGGGGCGTCACCTAGGAGACACAACACGGTCTACAGCTCAGACAGGCAGGAACCGTTAGCAGGAAAATCAGTTGTGTTTCACTTCCTCTTTTATTATTTATATTATTTTATTTATATATGTATGTATTACATCAACAACCTTTATTTTCAATGTTATTTTTCCTGAACATCAGAACCTAGGATATTTAATTAATGAAACAATCAAATCAATATAACTTATAGTCATACATAGATTAAAATGAAAGTATATTTAACAGACGGTGATTGTTCAGTATGCGAGTATTTCGATTAAAGTGCTTCGCATCAACAACCTCCAGTCAGGGACAAACGCTTATGCTTATGAAAATAAACCCAGTAGGCAGAATAAAGGTTTGCTAGCGAATATTGCTGAAACATTTATGCTTTTACTAAAAAAACGATAATAATGTGGGTCGATTTACACTAAAAGCTCGCAACACCACTGTAACGGTTAGGATAAACGCGCTAATAAATTCACCTTTAATGCGCTTTAATAAAGAGACCTTTATTACAAACAATACCTACTTAAAACTGTGATTTACTTTGAATAAAAAGTGAAGTTCTTCTTACGTCCAGTGTCCTCCACACTAACTTCGTTTAAGGTCCGTACATAAACCTGCTCTAAACACACTGTCGTCTCTTCTCTTTACAGCGCCGTAGTTTAGCTTCAGAGTTAGTGAACGATACAAACCCAAAGACACTTTTTTCTTTTCTTTTTTGTAATAAAAAAGTTATCAAAGATACTACATACATAAAATATACAATTAGAAATACAGCTAAATAAAGATATAAAAAATAAAGGCAGAAACTAAATTAAAAGAAACTAAAGAAACCAAAGATTTTGAATAAGGGCTGATAGTTACTTAAATCCAGCAGAGTTTTGTGCCTCTAAAAGTGTGCGTGTGTGCATGAACCTGTGTTTCACAGAACTGAATTCGGTGATCCCTTTAAACTATTTCAGACTTATATCGTTAATGTTTCTGCGTTAGATATTTGTAGAATCATAACACTTGGTTACCAAATTTGTGTTTTTGGATATATTTTTCATATTTTTGTACACTAATAACATTTAATGCAACATCCAAGTCAAGACAATTTATTTAAAGACGTACACAAGTGTGTGTTCTAGATGTATAATACAGGAATTTGAGTATTTGTAACAGCCAACGTTTTGATCCTTCAGTATGGGAGTATTGTATTTCTGCCTTTTAAAATAAACCCAGCATGCAGATAAAAGCTTGTTGAGAGATATTTCTGAAACATGTATGTTTTTACTACTGAACGACATTTAAGAAACTCTTCATCGGTATAAAGTAAAAGGTCTATAAGGACATAGCAGCGGTTATGATATAGGAAGATACTTAACGTCACAATTAGTCTATAAAAGAGTACGAGTAGTTTACAAAACCACCGTGCATACTGACGCAACGTTACATGTGTGGATAGTTGTGAAGAAAATTTAAAGTCTACTTACGTCCAACTGATAGTTTTGTTCCGCCACCGAAAGTCCACCACAGAGCTACAATCTCGTTTACTGTCCGTACAAAAACCTCCTGATCTAAACACGCCGCTCTCGCCACTATTTACCGCATAATATGTAGCTTCGATATTAATGCTTTAGAAAACACATAAAGGGCTTACCCAAAAGCTTTTTAGATTTTTAAAATAATAAAATAAAATACACACATATATTCTATTATTAGATAAATTACGTCGTAATAGCTGTTGCCCCGTAAACCACATTAAATGCAACCGCAACAAGTTTTTAAGTCTGCATTATTATCAAACATCAAACATGTCGATTATGATTTCAGAAAATACCAACTTTTGTATAAGCAGTGAAAGTTACTTACGTCCAATTGAGAGTTTTGTGCCGCCACCAAAAGTGTACCACAGTGATACGAAGTCGTTCAGTGGTCGTACAAAAACCTCCTAACCTAAAGAAGCCGCTCTCTCTCTTTGCGTTTTAGAAAGCCTTTTTCAAAACAATAATGAACTGCTACAATTTTTACTTTTTAAGATATGCAAGAAAATATCTAGGCATTAAAAATAAATTAACAAATTTTCTTGCAGCTCATATTTGCTCGTTTTTCGAATGTTAAAATTAATCTTAATTGGTATTATCGAAATAACTGTACATTAAAATGTTTATGGAAAATTAATATAAAATAACCTTTTGATTCAATTCTTTTGGACGTGTCAATATAACTTTACAGAATCAATGATCGATGCTGAGAAAAGTAGGAGGACTAATGAAAGCGTTCTATCTGAACATTCCTTGTAAATGTACTGTGAATTTCTGCTACATAACCGAATAATGATCCAATAAAATGTTTGTATATTTAATGCCTTGTTTTTGTTTGGCAGCATCTTCAGTACAATCAAATATGAAACCAGACAAAGAATCAACAAAAACAGTCACAGAGAGTGACACTGTAAACAAACAAAAATTAAGATGCATTGAACAATGTGAGACTGCCCTCCACTGGTTTTTGACAAAACACTACAACGATCTGAACGTCCAGACTGCCTGAGTCATTGTATTAAGAACTTGATCAGGAAAAGTAGCATACATTGAAAATACTCAATTTTGCTCTAATATAAGTAAATGAAAATATAATTAAGAAGCTTAAAACTGAATTTAAGAAAAATATGCAAAAACAGAGGCAATGCCCTGAGACTTCAGTGGGTTAAACATATTATCCAAGTATACAAGCTGATCCAGGATCAGTGTATCTGGTTGTAAATGCAGTCCTGTTACCCCACAGAAAACCAGTGAAGTCCCTCGGAAACAGGAGTGTTTTTACTGTCACGAAAGAGGGCACTTGATAGCTGCATGTCCAGCTTTGATGCATAAAAATATACGAAATGTAAATGTGGTCAGTGTGTTTTTGTTTATTGTTTGCTTATTGTCATTTAATTCATCATTTAATCATCTGTCACTGCCCCTATTTAGACTGCGTCGTAACATCTGTTTCAGCAACACGCAACTCCATGTGCTTCAGAACCCTGGACAGCTCCCAGAACAGAGCTAATGAGACCCAGGTGAGGCTCATCACAGAGACACTCCTGAACTCACCCAATCCACTGATCTCCAATCAGCCCAGAGCCAGATGAAGAGCCAGCTGTACTGAGGGAGGAACTGCAGTTGTCTCACACATTGCTCATCTTCTCAGAGGCAGAGAGCCAGTGATCTCCAAATGTGCAGAGAACTGAATGAAGAGCCACATTTACAAAACACATCAGACTCTTACCCACACCTGGCCAAATATATAGAGTTTTCCTGATATATTCTTCTGTGTTTACTGTTTGTCCTACAATGTATTGAACAGAAATAGCAAAGGTCACATTGCACACCAGAGACCAATAGAAAGAAACAATAAATACTGTTACGACCCCGTCTAGGCTGGGAGGGTTTTGAGTATTACTACAGTAGAAATGAGTAATGGAATGAATAACCAGACAAAGATGACAGCAAACATCTAGTGTATTTAAATGTTTTTGGTGTTTAAAGACAAGAAACTGGTTCAATCGCATCAGGAGTGACCAAGGCCAACACAACAAACAAAAGCACACTAGAAACAAAACGACGACCGACTAAGCTAACAAAAAGAAACTGACACTGACTACACCGTTAGAACAAAGATAAAGCCACACCCAAACACAATGGCAGCCCTCCCTGCCACCAGTGTGTAACTATGGACAGGACAAGACATACATACAAGATACAAGAAACTATATTATCCAGCAATCAACCAAAGGGGCAAAACCAACCGTAAATCAAGGGGAAAATCCAAAGTCATACACAAACACAAGCTCAAAAATGTAGCAACAAGTCAAAACCAACAACACCAAAAAAAAACAGGGTCGTAAAATGAGCCAATTCCAAAATCTTAGAATATTACACAACAGTCTTGACTCATTAATATTTATTCTCCTAAAATTTGCATACACCAGCCCACATTCTAGCCCAGGAGACATTACCATCGACCTGCACAGTTAAAGCTTCAGCAGTTCTGCAGGTGTTGTGAAGAACAAAACAATGACAACAGACCAACTATGAAAATGGCAGATTACATACAGAAATGTACCATTCCAGGCTGTGAAGATGATGTCACACCCTTCTCAAGGAACCACACTGTTAATGGGCTTTGTTGTTTTCATATTTAACAGGATTCCAGACAACTTTAATTCAAATTTGTTTGTTTACTCTGCAGATTTTACTCCAGAGAATTTTCCAAGCATTTACGTATTATATTTTCATTTTTGTCATTTAAAAATATAAATGTGTGAGTGAATTACAAAAGTGTCAGTACAATATGCAGCAGCGTCACTCGGTGTCTGACACTGAAGAGAGAGGCAGTTCCAGTTTTATTGGCATCATGATCTCAAGCACAACCTGTGAGCAGCCGGCCCTGCTGTGTGATTCTTTTACACATTTTGTTGCTTTAAGTCAGATCATCTTAAATAGACAGTTTCATAGTGAGCTGACAACTTTAATTACTTCATGTTGTTGTCGAGATCAAAAGCGAGTAGCTAATATTAGTAATGTTAAAATAGTAAAAAATAGCAGTTAAATAGTAATGTCCATCTATCTTATTTACACAGAGGTTCAATTTATTTTCCTGCCATTTAAAGCTGTCATTTAAATCCACAATAGAAGATGATTCCTTGTCAATTCCTGTCAGGTAAATTTTAATTCATATTTCATCAACAAGACAACTCAGAAGATAACTAATTTGGTTGTTAAAAATATCAACTCTGTAGCTAACTACAGCTAATCAGAGCAAAGCTCTTTAAAATATTCATGAGCCCATCAGTAAAGGGAAAACAGAATGTCTCATTCTTGGGCCACAGTGTGAGAGGGGGCACTTAGAGCTGTAATGTTCATCCTGGGAGGGAGGGGAGAGGAAACTTTGCATGTACAGAACCTGCAGTGCTCTGGGAGTGTTTATAGTCCTGTGAGTTTAACACTTCATGACTGAGAGCTGCCTGCCCCAGCAACTTCACCCACAACAACCATGCCTTTGATCCCCATCTTCATCTGCACACTGGCCCTCTGGACTCAAGGTAACTCATTGCTTTACCTCTGTGGTGAACTATCAATGTGACACAAGTCTGCTACTCTTATTTAAAATGCATTATACACAGTGTTACTTTTATTTTGTAGAACTATCAGCGCATTTAAATGTTAACTCTTTTAACACTTTTGCAGTGATGTAAGCCTACTAATTTTATTCATATTTTATAAAAATAATAGCCTATGCAATGTGTGAAAATCTATTCTCTCTCCAGAATGCAGAGGTCAGGTTACTGTGACTCAGACTCCTGCAGTGAAAGCTGCTCTTCCAGGAGACACAGTCACCATCAAATGTAAAACAAACTCCAAAGTTTACTTTGGTGGAACTTCCTATGCACTGGCCTGGTATCAGAGGAAACATGGAGAGAGTCCTAAACTGCTGATAAATTGGGATAGGTTTCTAGAGTCAGGAACTCCAGCTCGTTTCAGTGGCAGTGAATCTGGACCTGGAACTGACTTTACTCTGACCATCAGTGGAGTCCAGACTGAAGATGCAGGAGATTATTACTGTCAGAGTTACCATTATATCAGTAGTGCACACCTGTTCACACAGTGTTAGAGAGTCGTACAAAAACCTCCCTCAGTCAGACTGCACAGAGACTGCACTGCTGCAGCTGGGACCTACTGCAGGTGTGGAGGGGGAGGATGTGATACAGCACAATAACACACTCTGTGGAGGAGAGGAACCACAGCACACTGACTCACTACTGAACACACTGACTCAGTACTGAACACACTTAACTCTGAAGAATCATAAAGCCATAATATTCACAGTTTTCCAGGTCCCCTTATCAGCACATTACTTGTAGCTAAGATGTTTTGTTAATAATAATTGAATATTTGTAGAATATTTAAATGACCATTAATTCTGAACCTGTTGGGTATCTGAAACTCTAACACGTATAGCTTGATATTGTTTGTTATTGTTTGTTTCACATTTCTAGGTATCAGCACTGATACCTGTATTCTACAGCATTCTAGTTCATTGGTATATTGGACTCTACTGTACTGTACTAGGATGTGCTCTATGAGTAAATGACAAAGCACTTTTGTAAGTTGCTCTGGATAAGAGCATCTGCCAACTGTCAGACATATAAATGTAAATGTCTGTGTGTGTGTGTGTGTGTGTGTGTGTGTGTGTGTGTGTGTGTGCGTAAATGTGTGTGTATGTGTGTGTGTGTGTGTGTGTGTGTGTGTGTGTGTGTGTGTGTGTGTGTGTGTGTGTGCGCGCGCACATGTGAGTGCTAGAGCACTGAAAACACTGAACAACATAAAACACATAACCTCAAGGACTGAAGAACACTGGTATAGCGGATCCCATTTTACACTGCCTGCCACTACACAGTCTGGCCACAGGAGGGGGAGAAATCAGCACATCTGCTCTCCTCATCCCAGAAACACACACTAATTGTTATTCTCCAGTAGCTCTCTCAAAGCCAACAAAAAAGTCCCACTAGCAGCACCCCCAGCCATCAGAGCACTGTGGTCCAGTCCAAGAGCTCCACTAGCAGTACCCCTGACTGCCTGAGCACTGTGGTACATTCCTAGAGCTGTGCAATAGAGCTTCCTTCCCTCTGTCCACTGTGCTGGAACAACCTGAGAGCTGACAGTAACAATGACAACTCTAGCAGATGCATGAGACCATGATGCTTACACCAAAGTCAGTTTGATCCTGAACTGTGTGTGAAGCACCTGGTTATAGAACTCTCTCTCACATGTGTGTGTGTGTGTGTGTGTGTGTGTGTGTGTGTGTGTGTGTGTGTGTGTGTGTGTGTGTGTGTGCAAATCACCTTGTTGAAGAACTCTTAAGTAGCATGTGTATGTGTGTGAAGCACCTGGTTAAACAGCTCTACTAGCGTGTGTGTGTGTGTGTCACCTGGTTAAACAGCTCTACTAGCATGTGTGTGTGTATATGTATGTGTATCACCTGGTTAAACAGCTCTACTAGCATGTGTGTGTATCACCTGGTTAAACAGCTCTACTAGCATGTGTGTGTGTGTGTGTGTGTGTGTGTATCACCTGGTTAAAGAGCTCTACAAACATGTATATGTGTGTTTCAGCAGTGTGTGTACTTTAAAACCTGATTAAAGAGCTCTCACTAGCATATACATCTGTAAAGCACATTTATGGCATGTACTTACAGAAAGGTGTTGGTTGTGATATTTACATTACTTGTAAAACCCTCAAAGCAAAACTAAAAAGTAACTGTCAGACAACAAACCTGTCTGAATTGGATGTGTTTGGGGGAAGTGGCAGATATGGAAAATTATGCAAATTAGATTTTTCCTCTATTCATTGCCTTATAATAAATTGCAACAAAAACCTACAGTTGTACCGGTGAGCGGTAAGGAGGCGGACGCAGGTGCGGAGAAGAGCGAGATTTATTAAGGGCAAATCCAGAGTCATAGTTGTAAGGGTAGTCCAAGGTCAAAGAGCCAACACAGAGATTTCAGGGATACATGATAAATAAACCAAGGGCTAGGATAACAAAACAGGCTAACATATATGAAAGCTTTGAAACACAGACGGGCTTTCTTATATATCCAAATATTCAAACATCCAAACACATAAACACAATGAACAGGGAAAACAAAGGGAATCAGACAGGGTTTAAAAATATGCACCTAACAAGGTAGAAACGAGGGACAGGTGTAAGCAATAAAAACAGGGGCAGAGAAAACAAAACTAAGGAATGGAACTAAAATACACAAGACAGGGAAAACATGGAAAATGGAAGCTTGGAGAGACTAACCAAGACAGTACCCCCACCCCCCAAAAGCGCACAACACTGGGGTGCGCAAAAACAGGAACCACCAAAACAAAACAAAACAAAAAAACAAAACAGGACTATGATGAGAGACGAACAGGAACAGAACAGGCCAGACAGAGAGCAGGGACGGGATCCAGATGAGACACAGGAACAGACAGGCCAGAATAAGGCACAGAATACGGGACACGACGAGGAGCAGGTTCTGGAACAGAAGACCCAACAGAAGCAGACAAGTGAACATACACAGAAACAGGAGACACAAACAGAAACCAGGCCAACAGGAGCAAAAAGGATAGGAAAAGAACCTGGAGCAGAAGCAGGAACCGACACAGAAGCTGAAGGAACAGGAGCTGAAACAACAGAAGTAGCAGCAGGAGCAGACGCGGAAGCAGAACCAACAACACAAACTGACTGAGGATGAAAAAAGTGCCAGAAGGGAAGATGAGGATTACAAAAACACAAAACAGACCAGGTCAGGGACAAAGGGACAGGCACGAAAACAGACACGGGCACCGAAACGGACACACGGATGGGCACAGGGACAGAAACAAATGGAGACACAGGAATCGGAATGGGCACACAAACGTACACAGGGACAGAGAACACAACAGCAGCAAAAACAAAACCAGGCAATGGAGAAGGCAAAAACGATGGGGCAGCAGGAGCAGGTAACAACGGAGAAACAGGGGGCATGCGGGGAACAGGAGACACAGGCCAAGGTGGGATGGGCAGGGAATATGAGGCCTGTGAATCAGGAGGCAGGTCTACAGACTTGGACGAGACTGGTAACTTGGCAGTGGCAGCCTTTTGGGGCACAGGTGTGCTTTGAGGAGCAACCACTGGGACAGGCCTGGCACAAGGCACAGGGACAGGCAGAGTGGATTCTTCCACTCCAGGAACAGGAACCAGTGGGTCTGGGAGCACGGCTGCGGCAATCAGTGGTCCAGGGGGTCCGGTGGCGTGGCAGTGTCGTTGAGTGGTGGTGGTTCCGGGGGGTCCGGAGGTGTGGCTGAGGTGGGTCTGGGAGGTCCGGGTTGGCAGCGATGGCAGGTCCAACAGGTCCAGATGCTTGGCCACAGGAACAGACCTGGTAACAGAACAGGTGGCATCCACTATGCTAGGAACCAGATCAGGACAGGCGACATCTCTCACTCCGGGAACAGGAATTGGATAAGGATGGGCAGCGTCTCTCACACTGGGAACCAGATCAGGATGGGCAGCTGGGAATAGGATCAGACTGGGTGGCTTGCGGGATAGCCACAGATACAGGTTGGGTGAACCTGGAGGAGCACACAGATACAGAACCTTCTTGGCAGTTCTCAAGGCACATATGGACTATGGAGAGCTTGCATTTGCGCTTGAGCACCCACCGAGTGATGTTAGACAGGTTATCTGTGCATTCACTCTGCCTGCTCACGTCCTGTGCTACAGGCTGCTCCCTCCTGCAGAACTGGTCAAGATGGGTAGACTCTTGGCACTTACCTGGGATCTCTTTGTTGTCAAAATACATGGAATCCTGTTTTTTCCACGACGAGATGCCCGTGTAACCACAGCACCAGGGGATTTGCAGTCTCTGGTTTGGTGGCACTGAGACATAAACTCAGACTGCGTAGAAACAGCCGGAGTTTTGTCATAGCAGAACAACCACCTCCCAGAGTCTCACTCTTGAGCCAATAAACCAGATGAAATGTAAAACATAACACGAGGTGACGAGACCTTCCAAAGACTAAATATAAACACAGAATTTAAATACAAAGACTAACTAGAACTAACAAACTATAGGTGAAGGCAATATCAGGCATAGATACCAACAAGGGGGCTGAACAGAATGAAACCAAAACAAGGAAGCATGAGGAAGCATCTGTAAAGAATCATAAAGCAAAAATGCACACAGCACTGCAGGTCCACTTCTGTGTTCCTGCCAGGACATGCCCATGTCACCAGAGCACCCCTTGTGGTGATAAATAAAAATGTCAGCTATCAAATCAAAAAGGCAATAAAGGTCTGACCCAACCAGTGTCCTTCCTGTTACATCCCAGCCATTTCACACTAAGAGAGAACTTTCCTACCCCCGTTAACCAAACATTCTGGTAAATTAAATGGGCATGAGTCTGTTGTCAGTGAAGTCACAGAACCTCTCCTTTAGTGACGTTATGGAGTATGGAGTTATGGAAACTGTGTCATCCCATCAGATTAAAGAAGATTTTAGAATACCAGATGATCTTCCAGACTGAGTTATCTTCTGTTTATTTTGATGGTACATAGATGTGTGTGTGTGATGTGTATCAGTTTGGTTGAATATTTATTCTGTGTTCTTTGTGTAGTCATAAGAATACAAATCGCATAATCAGATCATACACAGACAACAGGCATATTGGCTCCCTGCATTTTATTCAGTCTTTGACAGACTAAGAAACCTCTACTCACACTGTCCCTGAGCTCCGGTCTGTTAAATAGTGTAATACATCTGAATCATTCTTCAGGGATAAAATAAAAATAAAAAATCAAACAGATCAGCAACACTACTCTCCCAAACAAGACAACACAAACTCCCTCAAAATATGAAGGTTTTATGTCTCATGGTTTTACTGAGGCTTAAGGCAAGATTTCTGTAACTAAAGTGCATTTTCAGATAAGATATTTGAATATTCCATACATAGTATGGGATCCATGTGCTGCATTAAAGCCGGCCTGCCGTGTTTTCAGTATGGGGCCCGTGTGCTGGATCAAAGCCGGCCTGCCGTGTTTTCAGTATGGTGTCCATGTGCTGGATTAAAGCCGGTTTGCAGTGTTTTCAGTATAGCCGGTTTGCAGTGTTTTCACTATGGGGTCCGTGTGCTAGATTAAATATGGTCTGCAGTATTTTCAGTCCAATCGAGTGCCACAATGTGCAGCACTACACGAGCGATGGGGATGCTGTTCACCCTCTGTGGGCTGGTTCTTCTACAGTGGTCAGAACCCATTCTGTCACCTCCGAACTGTTCACTGTACAGCCAACCAGCACGCCCTGTGGGCAGTACCCATGTTCTGAGCCAGTGAAAGCGCTATACCATTCAACAGAATCAGTTTCAGATCATTAAAGAATGTTACTGAAGCCAAACAGATTTAATATATATTGTTTCGCATCAATAAACCGCCTTAAAAATGTCTCTATTGTTCTAACTATGGTCTAACTACAGTAGATATAGAGTACCACTGTTCGACGATTTCTCTTCTTTTCTGTTCCATAGACAGTGTGTGCATGTGTGTGTGTGTGTGTGTGTGTGTGTGTGTGTGTGTGTGTGTGTGTGTGATTAATTCCTATACAACTCTGAAACGGAAATAATCTCTTAGACCATTTCAAGCCCTTCTCCCTAAAAAATAACTTTAAAGATGTCTATTATGGTCTATTTAAATTAAATTGGGGGAGAAGTTGTGTGTGTATATGTGTGTGTGTGTGTGTGTGTGTATGTAGATTAATTTGTGTAGAAAGAGGTCACTTTGTATGTGCAGCTTCTGCTTCAGTAATGTTAGTTACTAGCATTGCTAACTAAATAGTAATGACCACCTACCTTATTTACGCAGAGGTTCATTTTATTTTCCTGCCTGTGTTTCATTCAAAGAAGCCTGTGCTGTTATTTAAATCTGCAGTAGAAGATGATTCTGTCAATTCCTCTGTCAGGTTAATTTTTATTTCATTTTTCATCAACCAGACAACTCAGAAGATAACTAATTTGGTTGTTAAAAATATCAATTACTACAGCCAATCAGAGCAAAGCTCATTGAAATATTCATGAGCCCATCAAAAAAGGCAAAACAGAATGTTTCATTCTTGGGCCACAGGGTGAGAGGGGGCACTTAGAGCTGTAATGTTCATACTGGGAGGGAGGGGAGAGGAAACTTTGCATGTGCTGCACCTGCTTCAGTGCTCTGGGAGTGTTTATAGTCCTGTGAGTTTAACACTTCATGACTGAGAGCTGCCTGCCCCAGCAACTTCACCCACAGCAACCATGACTTTGATCCCCATCTTCATCTGCACATTGCTCCTCTGGACTCAAGGTAACTCACTGCTTTACCTCTGTGATGAACTATCCATGTGACACACGTCTACTACTCTTATTTAAAATGCACTATTCACTGATTTAGAGTAACTAAACAAAAGTATCTCTACAGATAAACTTTGCCTTTTTATGATTTTATTTATTTCTTCCCCAGGATCCAGAGGTCAGGTAACAGTGACTCAGGATTCAGTGAAATCTGCTCTTCCAGGAGACACAGTCACCATCAACTGTAGAACAAACCCTGCAGTGTATTATGACAGCAGCTATGGCCATCGTTTAGCCTGGTACCTGCAGAAACCTGGAGAAGCTCCTAAACTCCTGATCTACGGGGCTACTAACTTACATTCAGGAACTCCAGCTCGTTTCAGTGGTAGTGGATCTGGATCTGACTTCACTCTGACCATCAGAGGAGTCCAGACTGAAGATGCAGGAGATTATTACTGTCAGAGTTTCCATTATATCAGTAGTACACGCCTATTCACACAGTGTTGGAGAGTCGTACAAAAACCTCCCTCAGTCAGACTGCACAGAGACTGCACTGCTGCAGCTGGGACCTACTGCAGGTGTTGAGGGGGAGGATGTGATACAGCACAATGACACACTCTGTGGAGGAGAGATGCCCCATCACACTCACTCACTACTGAACAACACACATCTATAGAAAATCATTCTTCTAGGAACCACAACACACTGACTCACAACAGTACAATGTTAAAATTGAATTTTCTTTTGGATGTGTTTGGTATTACATCTGAAAAACTGTACAAGCTGTATGTAGATGGTTAAACATATTATCTATGCCCATGAGCTGATTCAGGATCAGTGTATCTGGTTCCTCTTCACTGAGTCCTTAATCCCTTCAGACAGCTGCAGCTGAAAAAAATTATACCCCATTTTTATTATTCCTCTGGAGAAGTCATCAATCTGCTGATGGAGCTGCTTCCAGTTTCCTCTGTTGTGTCCAGTTTACCCCTGTGTCTCTCCAGTTTACCCATGTGTCTCTCTCCAGTTTACCCCTGTGTCTCTCTCCAGTTTACCCCTGTGTCTCTCCAGTTTACCCCTGTGTCTCTCCAGTTTACCCCTGTGTCTCTCTCCAGTTTACCCCTGTGTCTCTCTCCAGTTTACCCCTGTCTCACTCCAGTTTACCCCTGCCTCACTCCATTTTTCTGGTGCCTGTCCCCAGTTTATAATATAATAATTTACTATATTAACATTATTAACACCTATTGTCATGAAACCTATAGAAATATACAACAGTACTAATAATTAGACTGTACTCTTCTGGATGGAGATCTCAGTGGTGTAACCCACTGACTTCCAAGTGTCAGAGTGTAAACTACCCAAACATCTGCATGATAGTGATAGTTGTGCACAGAAACCTCCTTCAGTTATAGACTCAGAAACTGGTCTGATATCTGCTAATTAGCTGATAATAGCTGCTATATAGCTGCTAATTCTGCACTCAGCTCAATTCATCAACTACAAACCATTACAGTGCTGGGCAGGTTTCTCTTTTTGTTAAATATCCCTTTTGTTTAATTTCATTAAAAGGCGGGGCAGTGGTAGCTCAGTAGTTAAGGTGCTTAACTTGTAATTGGAAGGTTGTTGATTCAAGCCCCACCACTGCCAAGTTGCCCTCAATTGCTTAAGTTGTAGTCAGTCATAATTCACTTCAGATGAAACCATCAGGTTTCATCCGTAGGCAGCAAACCTCACTTGCTTTCTTCCAAATATTAACACAAACAGAATAAAACTGCACAGGAGAACATAAAACTAGTTTTCCCAAGATGAATCTCACCTCTTTGGCATAATAATAAGAATTTTCCTGCGTAATGAAATAACATAATTATACAGTAAGAAATGTCTCAACAAACATGCAGAGATCTATAGTCATGATAAAACTTGAAAAAATGTAAATGAAGGGAAAATATAGTTGCCCAATATAACACACACACACACACACACACACACACACATAGACTAATCATATTCCAGGACCACAAATTCACAGTGTGGATCAGACCTCACCTGGAGTTATACAACATGTACAAGGATTGATGCATCTAGTGGTCAAAACCTTGCTGTAACACACTGGAAATACAGTCAAAGGTAACAGAAGCAAAGTAAACAAAAGAAACATAAACAAACAACAAAAACCTTCAGCAGGAGAAATCCGCAGCAGTTAAAGACCAAAAAGATTATAACCACAGCAACCATAAACTACATACAAAAGACATAAAGATTAAAACACAGGATACATGGAAAAGGAAGCAAAACACAAACTTCTTAATGGAGAACAACAAACTCAATACAGAGAGAGAAAAAAGAGACCAAACTACAGTGAACAAAGAACCAGCAGAGTCAGTTTAATCAGTTGGACTACACACACACACACACACACACACACACACACACACACACCAGTCCACAACTACTGGTAATGAATTATTTGCTAATCAAGGTTGCCAGTTTAGGTCCCACCATCGCCACATTCCCATTGTTGTGCCCCTGAGCGAGGCCCTTAACCCTCAACTGCACAAGATGTATTCAATCATAATAGTATCAGCTAAATTCTGTAAATGTAATGGAATTAATTTATTTAACTGAGAACATCATTTTTATACAGTCTTGAAAGTTTTATTGGTAATTCTTTCCTTTGCCTGTGTACATAATGTTACATATTGCTCGGATTAAAAATAAGAATTGAACTGTCTCCCCACACAGCTGTATGCTAAATAAATAAATAAATAAATAAAATATAAAAAATGAAAATTATAATAATTATTATATATATATATATATATATATATATATATATATATATATATATATATATATATATATATATATTAAGGAAACATTTTTAGGTTTTTAGGCAGTAAAACACAGAGAGAGAGAGAGAGAGAGAGAGAGAGAGAGAGAGAGAGCATGCATTGGGGTGAAACATATTTGCATTTACAGTCCTGATTAACATGCTCCTTCCCAGAATAAAACACTTTTTGCAGATGTTCAACTTTCATTAGCCAAACTTACTCAAGCACAGCACACTCCAGAACAACACACTCCAGCACAACACACTCCAGCACAACACACTGCAGAACAACACACTGCAATTGTCATAATATTGGAGTCTATCCTACATGCACGCTTTTAAACAGAGTGATCCTGAGGAATTGTGCACCATCAGTCTGCACATCACCAAACTGTGGACCAGGACTGCAGGACTTAAAGTGACATCAGGGACTGGGCCATTAAACTTTACTTTACAGGTTTTTTACCTTTGACTGTGTTAATGTCTTTTATCATTTTGACGTTTCTGAAGTAAAACAATGGCTGGTTCAGGAGTAAATTGTTTGAAAAGACCCTCAGGCTCAAATTATTTGCAGTTGTTTCAGTCGCTAAGAGACTAACTGCTAGTGTTTGATATATGGCTAGTTGCTAGCATTAACAACCCTAATGTAAGCAAGCTAGTTTCTCGTAGTGATGCTGAAGCACTTTGCGTCAAATCTTTATTTGAGCATTAAAATATTGCTCAAGTCACATTAAACTAAATAATATGAACATTATTCTTTAATTAGCAGGAAATAATAGGTGATTATTAAATAACATTTTCATTTAGGACTGAATGTGGTAGGTAGGTTCTGATACTTCATTTAAGGTTATCTAAAATCAAACATCAATAAACAAATCAGTTGTACTGTCATTTGACTTTTAGGTGTTAGGTGGTTGATAACATTAGGTGCTCCTTACAAAAATGAACAAATATTTGTGTGATTAAACTATTTACAAGTTCTTGGGGGAGAAAATTATATACAGATTACAAAGAACTGAGGTGTAGAAAAGCACAGACATGTTCATATACACATTCATACATACACACGTCTTCCACACATCAACATTCATCATACAAACTGTGCACCAATACAAACAGTGCTGAGTACACACTGTATGTGTGACTGAGTGGGGTGGCAGAGACCTTGGCATCATTAGATGTTCTATGTTATTGTCCAATCTATTTAACTTGAGATTTCTATAATGCGCAGTGTTATGGGGGTGGTATCAGGGGTCATATGGTGGTGAGGGAGGGGTTGTCTTTGTGAGTGTGCATATGTGAGAGTACCGGTCATACTGGAGCACTACTGACTGTTAAGCAATCTGATGACCTGCGTAAAGAAACTGTCCCTGAGCTTTCTGGTTCTGGTTTGTTCTCCTGAACCGTCTGCTGGATAGCAGCAGTGAGAACATACTGAGGTTTGGGTGGGTGATGTCTCTTATGATCCTCTTGGATGTCCTCAGACAGCTTTTGGTGTTCAGCTTGAGGAGTGAGGTGAGTTCAACACCAATGATGCATTTGGCTCTCCTCACCACCCTCTGCAGAACTTTTTCGTCCAAAGAGGAGCAGTTCCCATAAGAGGTGATGGAGTTTGACAGAATGTTCTCCACAGTGCATGTTTAAAAGCCTTGAGGATGTGGGGGTTCATGCCAGTACCAAACTTATGCAGCCTTCTGAGGTAGAAGATACACTGTTGTGACTTCTTCACCACCTGACCTGTGTGAGTGGTCCAGGTGATGTTTAAACTGAGGAACCTGAAGTTGCAGTCCCTCTCTATTACCTCTACCTCCCTACTACCTCTCTACTACAAACCCCCTTCTGCTACCTCTACCTCTCTACTACAGACCCCCTACTACCTCTGCCTCTCTACTACAGACCCCCTTCTACTACCTCTACCTCTCTACTACAGACACCAACAGTCTACTGGGTGAGCTACCATGCTTTAATTATAGTGGGCCTGTGTGCAAAACAGTTAGATCTTAGAACAGGTAAATCAAGAGAAGTAAAAAACTAAAAGTGGGGAGTCAAACTCCAGGTACTTTGTTGCAAGCCAAATGAACTCCCACTAGACTGCAGTGGACATTAAAGAACCTGTGCGAATATTGCACTTCAAAGGAATGGAGGACAAAAAAAAAAACAGGTGGAAAAAATAAACACCATGCCGGGAGTGAAAGAAAGGGAAAAACAAAGGATGGCATGGGAAGAATGGCAGCCCCGACATGCTGGGGAAAACAAAACACTAAGACTTCCCAAACAAAACCAGGGAGGAGCTTTAGTGACCAAGGGAAGCCTCAAGCCAGAGAGGGAAAACCGGAGAAGGGGAGGGGACGTGTAAAAACACCCTCAAAGAGCAGAAGACAGGTGTAGCAGAAGGGCAAACAGACCTCAATACCCAGAGTTACCAGCTAGGACCTTGGCTCAACACTTTAGCAAAGACCCAACACTGAGTGACTAGGTCAATGGGCTTATATAGACCTAGCACAGCTGTTGGGCATCGAGCCTGATTGGTAGTGTGCCTGACTCGAGGTCTCCCCCTGGTGGCCGGAGAGGACCTGAATTTTGCCTCAACCCTTGCAGGGAGAAATGGATAAAGATTTATTTTAGCTACAGTAATCCTGAGATCAGTCAAAGTGATTATTTGGTCTCCACAGTAAAACCTGTTTGTTTACTTCTACAGGGGTTTTCAACTCCATTTGTACTCCAGACTGGAATTGAATCTCTGCACTACACAACTACAGTACACACAGACCTGTTTGATACTAGTAATGTGTTACTGTAAAACAAGGCCAAGTGTCTTTTTGCATTTATAAAACATAGATTACATTTTCAAGCATGTGCTCACCTTCACTCCTCCTTCACTCTCTTCATGCTCCCTTTACTCTCTCTTCATTCTGCTGGTGTCTCACATTAAGAAAGATTCAGACATGAATCAAAACCAAAGTGTAGAACTGAGTCTGAGCTTCACAGTGCTGAAATAGTGAATATGTTCCTGTATCAGAACAAGTGTCTTCATAAATAAGGTGACATGGTTCTGAAAGAATGTGCAGCCAGTTATCCACAGCAGTGTCTTTGATAGAGATCTGGATTGAATCAGATTGAATCGTAAATTGCGTGTTTACACCTGATATCTCTCTCTCTTTCTCTCTACCTTCACCAGTTGTTTATGCATTTGAGAAGAGTAATGTGATTGATCCAGGCAAACTGACCCTGACCTGCCTGGCCACAAGCTTCTACCCTAAAGACGTGATGATGAGTGTGAGGAAGTACCGCACCTCCCTGCCTGAAGAGCTGATAACGTCCTCGGGAGTCAGACCCAATGATGTTGACACTTACAGCTGAGGAAGAGTGTGGACATCCTGGAGAATGAAGGCGCAGATTATGACTATTATGTGACCCACAGTAGTCTCACAGAAACAGTAATAAAAAATGGTGTAAATATATTTGTGACACTGAAAACTGTATTCATGAGTTTGAGAAGATGTTGGGCTGTTAAAGTATTGCACTTTTGCAAACTGCATAAATCACATCAGACATATTGAGTTCCAGTGGGAAATGTTGATGCTGAGAGGAGGCAATACATTACATTCAGAACATTCGACTAGCATCGCTGTTCATGAATGTTTTGTTGTTTTATAATAAGAGAATTTATTACTTTACTGACTACAGATGGAGAACACAGTGACTCCACAATGAAAAACACTCTGATCGGAGCTGTGATCTGTGGAGTTGTGATTATGGCAGTTGTGGCCACTATTGTCCTTAAAAAGAAAAGGGTGATTGGTGAGTAGCTATAAACTGCTTCTGCTGAAGCTAAAATTGCTCAGGTCAGATGCTGCTGATACTGCTGCTGTGTCCCTGTGAGGTTAAATGTGTGTGTGTGTGTCTGCTCTCCTGTTTTGTATGAGAGCTCCAGTGTACAAGTTACAGTGATTCATGACTAAGGTTTTAAATCAGATTTGTAAATATATATTTTGTTTTACAGTCAACATTTGGATTAGAAATAAGTGAACTTTGACTCCTTTCAGGTAAAAAGACAGCCTCCCTCATCATGAAGAAGAAATTGTGATGATAGTCCAAAATAGTCAAGCATGTAATGGTAGTACCAGCCCATGGACTTATGGGAGTGATGTGTAGCTCCAGTATTTTGTACCATTAATTAGTTCAGATGTATCCTCATATAGTTTTACTGTTCAGGTGCAGGAGATCAACTCCAGCTTGTGCAAGAGACACATGGTGAGGTCTAAATGCACCAGCTAACTGAACAAGTTATTATATAAATTAATTTATTTATATAATAAATAAATTGCATTATTTATATAATAAATAACTACTATTTATTTAATAAACTAATAAACTAACTAGTTTAAAGGATAGATAGTCATTTTAAAAATGCACAGTGGCTGTAATTTTGGACTGGTGCTGAATTTCACTCTTCACTCTTTCATGTTAATCATACAGTTTGAAAGGGACAAATTTTCCTGTTTTTTTCCCCTTATTTTAATTCTTATTCTAACAAATTCTCCTGCAGATATTGTGGCTAGGACTTCTGACTTTGTTAATGTTTTTCTATATTTAAAACATATTGGACTGTTATTTTGAATGAGTGTTGTGCACTGTAGCTTACCTGTGTGTGAGAGTAACAATTCCGTAAGTCACAATCTGAACACAGTTTCATATAGAAGATATTTAATTCAAGTCTGGGTATTTTGTCCCATATCTGGGAACATTTGTGGGTCCCAAGAGAAACCCTCTCCCACCACAATCAAGAATGAAAAGGATGAATAAAGACATTCGGTAAATACAAAACAATAAATAACTATATACAGGAATAAAACACTTTAAACAATGTTTTATATTTTAATATAAATAAAAACAATTGTAAAAAAAATGCAAATGAATTACAATGTGTGTTTAATGGGCTTGTGCATCATGCTCTTTAATTTCATTTATTGTAACGCTCAGTGGTAAGGAGGCGGACACATGTGCGGAGAAGAGCGAGATTTAATTGGAGCAAATCCAAAATCAGAGTCGTTAAAGCAGTCCAGGGTCACAGAGCCGACATGGAGAGCACGGGGATTCATGATTAAACGGGACGAGGGCTAGGACTCACGAGTAACTAAACACAGATGCTAAGACTAAACACACGGAAGCAAACAGGGGAGCAGGATATAACATAAACTAGGAAGCACGGAGTCTAGCTGAACACAAAGTACAAAGAAACCACCATAAGAATAAACACGCAAACGCCATGAACCAACCACATACAATAACTCACATACCAGCAAAAACGTCAGGCACAAGACAGGGTTTAAATACACGAACTTAACGAGGGACAGGTGTGGAAAATCAAACCAGGGGCGGAGAAAACGAAACTAAGGCATGGACCCATGGAGTGCAGCAAAACAGACGACAGGGAAGCTATGACAACAGGGACGCCAGGAGGGTGGCCATTCGTGACATTTATTTAGTATTTGAAGTAATCAGCACTGACTCACTGTGTTTAAAATGCAGCCTCCCAGTCCCTGTTATGTTCTTACTAGCTGCTAAAATGATGTGAATTTCTCATTTTTTCAGTAACTACAGTTGCATATCCAGAAGTGATATTTCAAAATGCTACTTTCCTTGTACCTCTGCCTGCTGTTGTACATTTGTGTATAATGTATATAATGTATATAATGTATATAGTGTATATAATGTATATAGTGTATATAGTGTATATAATGTATATAGTGTATATAATGTATATAGTGTATATAGTGATGTTTTGATTTTGTGCACTGGTGGTAGGGAGGGGCTGTCATTTCCGTTGGGTTTGTTACTGTTTTTGTGTTAGTACATAAGTAAATCTTTAATTATATAACCTAGTAATTTTCTAGAACAAGTCTCAAACTGCTTGACAAAGTGCTTACAAATGTGATTGTATTGCATGAGTTTTGCTTTGTTGTGTGTATTGTGGGTTGTGTGCATGTTTCTCTCACATACTAAAAAGTCTTCTCACATCACTCCAATTCTAGATCAGTTACACTGGTTAGCTTACCCACTGTGCATTTTGTTTAAATCGTCCTGCTCACATCTCTGCATGGTCTCGCACCCCCTACTTATATGAACTTCAATACCAAACTGGTGAAAGACTTGACGCTAGCGCAAACAGTGCAGGAGGCCATGTGGTTGATTACATCTCATTGCATGGAGAGCCACCAATCCTGAGCTGTAAGCAGCTGGCCTGTGTGTGTTGATCCTGGATGGCAATTTCCCAGAGATATATGGGCCCTTGTGATGAGAGGAGCACAGCAGTGGAGCAACTCTACAGTCTACAGCCACTGGCCTGGGCAGTGTTGGTGAGAGCTGGCCTGTGTTATGGCCTGGTCCAGATCCCATCTGATGGCTTGCAGGATGGGCTCCCTGCTGGTGGGTCCAGCCTCTGGGTCAAAGTGCCTGAACTGGGCATCCGCCTTGGGTTATCTTGGCCGATAAGTGATGGAAAAGTTGAACCGAGAAAAGAAGACAGAGCACCTAGCCTGGCAAGAGATGAGGTATTTGGAGGTATTGGAGGTTTTTATGGTCATTCAAAGGGGTGTTGAGCACTCTCTAACCAATGCCTCCACTCCTTGAATGCTAGCTTTAAGGCCAGAAGCTCTCTGTCTCCCACTCTCTTGGTCCTCTCCGCAGGGGTCAGTTTCTTAGAATAGTAGGCCACCGGCTTAAATGGCTTAAGTTTGGAGTGTTTCCTGAACACTGAGACAGCACCGCTGAGACTCCAACATCAAAAAGACAAAGGACCTATCAGGGTCAGGATGTTAGAGGACCGAAACAGTGGTCAAAGGCCTCTTCCCACAGGACTCCCTTTCAGCCAGTTGTTTCCCCCATGGAGTAGGTTAATAAGAGAATGGGCATTAGTGCTAAACCCCCTAATTAAACACCAGTAGAAGTTGGCGAATCACAGAGAGTACTGTAGATCACTTTAGCTGCCTGCATCCATACATTGGTTGCATTTATAAGGTAGCTTAGTTAGCTGACCTCACACAGGTGGAACTCTCCTTTGTCCAGAGTACCTGATATACGTCACAAATATCTTGGTCTAGGGAAAAAGAATATAACAGTGTGTTATCAAGGTAAACAACAATGGTTATACTCAGATCTCATTAATCTTCTGAAGTCTCAGGGCATTTTCTCTGTTTTTGCATACTTTCTTAAATTTACTTTAAAGGTGATACCCATATGTTTTACATGAAAATGTTTAGACAAATCTCAGCTCTATTCCTAATGAGGTACCATTTGACCTAGAGCACTGCATAAAGAAATATCAACTGTTTTGATGTTGGAAATAACATCAAACTGTGACCCAAACTGTTTGGGTCACAAATGTAGTGAAATATATGAATAAAGTAGTATAGAAATGTGTAATAAATGTTTAAAATGAAATTTTGTACAATCATTTCTTGATTAAAAGTGTGGTCTGTCACATTACTTTCACCAAATCTTAGAGGGACTGACATAAAATATGACTGAACAATGACTTTAAATTAGATATTAAGCCTCACAGAATATCAAAATATAAAGCTTCATGTGTACAAATGAAAAATGAGCAATATAACTATAACCAAAATATGCCAAAAACCAGAAAAGTCTCATCTGCACAGAACAGTATTCAGCATAGCCAAAACATGTCCATCCATCTATATACTATACTACCTTTCACACTAAAACTCCTACAATGTAAACTTTTGCTATTTGACAGTCAAACATAAGTCATGACTATTGTATTACAAATCAATTTCACAAATTATGCACAAAAGCAGCAATGAGGATATTTCACCAGAAGGGTATTAGGAACTCTGTGGTCCCAGCAAGGCTTCAGCCTGCTGTCCTTCTATACGTAGAAGACACTGAGGTGGAGGTGGAGGCGTAAATGTACTCCTGCTCTAAGGCCTGCTGAATATACTGCTCCATCACTCGGTTTTCCTACTGAGATAAAGGGTAAACCTTACACTGAGGAGGGCAGGTGTTATCCAGTAGTTTGATGGAGAAGTCGGTTTTTCTGTGTGAGGGAAGCTGTGTGGCCTTTACTGGGCTGAATACCTCAGTGAGGTCTTGATAGGGAGCTGGGATGGAGATGTCAGACTCAGCGCTGGACTCTTGATGGAGGTGAACTGGGGGTGGTGAGTGTGTAACCAGGCTAGTCCTCATCTGATGGGACGAGAGGTGTGTAGTGTGTAGTGTAGTGTAGTGTAGTGTGTAGTGTGTAGTGTAGTGTAGTGTAGTGTGTAGTGTGTAGTGTAGTGTAGTGTAGTGTGTAGTGTGTAGTGTAGTGTAGTGTAGTGTGTAGTGTAGTGTAGTGCGGTCCTGGGCAGGAGTAAGTGTGTCCCTCCTGCTGGATGACTGGCCTACCGTGACAAGAGGGGGAATCAATAATTAATAAAGAAACGTGTTCTGTATGGAGGGCGCTGGTCTATGATATGATAAGATCAGAAAAGACTTTATTATCATTGTACTTGTACAACAAAACAGGTAGCTCACAGCATCAATAAAAATAATAAAATAATATAATAGAAATAGAATGGCAATAAAAAACAAACATTTGCAGGGCTTCATATGTATACAGCAGACATGGAAAGTGCAAAAATGATGTGTGAACAAGAAGTGTAAACAGTGAGGTGAGTGTAGGAATATGGAGGGTGTCATTAAACATGTTCTCTTTACTAGGAATGAGGCCTTTGGTTTTTCTTATATAGTTCATTTAATCAGGGTTGTGATACAATCACCACCACAAGAGGAATGAATGTTAGGCGGTGTTGGTGTAGCTGCAGGTAGAGTGAGCCACTAACCTGGACAGCAGGGGGTGACATAGTCCACCTCAGGACTAAAGAGAGAGAGAGAGAGAGAGAGAGAGAGAGAGCAGTGGGTTGTAACTCAGATTTGCATTACCATGGCTGAGTGATTATCTTTCTCCCAGAATAGAGCCACACTTTCACCAGATGTTCTGGTCTGTTCAGATAAGCTCACTCAGGCACAAGAAACTGTCTGGTAACATTGATAAAGATGTTTATCTCTTATAAAAGAGCAGACAATGTCCAAAATTAAGCTTTATTTCAGTGGAAGTAACAGAAATGCCAGGACACAGAACAGAATACAGACAGAGCTGCTGCATTCTGCTCTCCTACACTGGTCAGAACTCCCTCCTGCACCTCTGAGACATCCACAGTCCAGTTTACCACTCACACTGAGTTTAGTGCCTCATCCACAAGTTGACCACAGTGATACATTCTAATGAAGCATCATCCAAAAACCTCTTTCACATTATAGTGACTACACACACACAAACACACAAGCTTCATATTTCAGAAATGGATAATTAAAAAAAAAAATTAATTACTTTTCCCAAACTAATTTTTGCATTTAGCTTACACTTTTATCCAAAGCAACTTAGAGTTATAACTGAATACAATTTGAGCAATTGAGGGTCTTGCTCAGGGGCCCAACAGCGGAGAGGTGAACTGGCAACCTTTTGATTAATAATAGGCAAGTACCATAACCAGTGAGCTACCATACATAATATAAATAAGCATTATGACACTCCCAACGCTTACCATGACCTCACTGTTTCCTTTGAGAACTCCCTGGTATCATCATCCAAAGCTGCCCGTAGCTTGGGCGTAACTTTGGACAACCAGTTGTCGTTCTCAACTCATGTTTCTAATCTAACCTGGCCTTGCAGATTCCTTGTTTGTAACATATGAAGGAATCTAACCTTTCTTTCACAGGAAGCCACCCAGGTGCTTGTGCAGTCTCTTGTGATCTCAAAGCTATACTACTGCAACTCGATACTTGCTGGCCTTCCTCTAAGAGCCATCAAACCTCCACAACTTGTCCAGAATGCAGCAGCATGACTGGTCTTCAATCTTCTGAAGTTCACATGTTACTCCACTGCTGCACTCCCTTCACTGGCTCCCTGTAGCTGCACGCATCAGATTTAAAACCTTGATGCTTGCCTACAGAGCCAAAAATGGACCAGCCCCTTCATACATGAAGTCAATTTTCAAAGCCCGTGCTGTACCTCATGTACTTCGAGCCTCAAGTACGGCTGCGCTTGAAATACCTTGCTTCAGGTCTCATGGACGACAAGCATCAAGAGTATTTTCTGTCCTGGCTCCAAGATGGTGGAATGAACTCCCACATGCAGTCTTCAAACGCAGACTGAAGTCCCATCTATTTACGGAATATTTAAAGGACAACTGACCCTGCTCCCATATTGACTGACTAATTTAATATTTATTGTAGGGCATTGTTTATGTTGTTTAACAAACTCTAGCATATTTTGTTTGTAGCACTTATTATTTATAGTACTTATCATAGTTTAAGATAGACCTTATATATTTTGCACTTCTAGGTATCAGCATTCATCCCTGTATTCTACATTATTCTAGTTCATTGGTATGTTTAATTCTAACCTACTGTACTTGGATATATTCTATGAGTACATGGCAATGTACTTTTGTAAGTCACTCTGGATTAGAGTGTCTGCTGAATGCTGTAAATGTTAGATTTCTGTGTCTAATGCAGAGAAGTATGTTTAGCAGAAGGGATTTGGGTAATGCTTTGATTAAAGTCTGAGGCTGAGAATGTGCTTAAAGTTGTGCAAATCTGGGCTGAGGTTTTACTGTCTGAGTGTCAGATTTCACTAACAGTGAGAATTTTAATTATAGTGTGTAAGGAACCATAAAAATACTGAAACACAGAGAGGCCACAGAGAGTATTTAGTAAACATGTATTAATACAGAGAGGCTACAGAGATTCTTTAGTAGATGTGTATTAATACAGAGAGGCCACAGAGAGTATTTGGTAGATGTGTATTAATACAGAGAGGTAACTTTGCATGTGCAGCACCTGCTTCAGTGCTCTGGGAGTGTTTATAGTCCTGTGAGTTTAACACTTCATGACTGAGAGCTGCCTGCCCCAGCAACTTCACCCACAGCAACCATGACTTTGATCCCCATCTTCATCTGCACACTGCTCCTCTGGACTCAAGGTAACTCACTGCTTTACCTCTGTGGTGAACTATCCATGTGACACACGTCTACTACTCTTGTTTAAAATTCAATATTCACAATGTTAATACTACTAAATAAAAGCATATGTACAGTTAATTGTTAACTTTTTTGTGTTTTGTATTCATTCTTTAGGATCCAGAGGTCAGGTAACAGTGACTCAGGATTCAGTGAAATCTGCTCTTCCAGGAGACACAGTCACCATCAGCTGTAGGACCAACCCTGCAGTGTATGGTGATTGTGGACCATCAGGTGTTTCATATGACTGTCTAGCCTGGTACCTGCAGAAACCTGGAGAAGCTCCTAAACTCCTGATCTACTGGGCTACTAGCTTACAGTCAGGAATTCCAGCTCGTTTCAGTGGTAGTGGATCTGGATCTGACTTTACTCTGACCATCAGAGGAGTCCAGACTGAAGATGCAGGAGATTATTACTGTCAGAGTGTACACAACATTGGTGGTAACTGGCCGTTCACACAGTGTTAGAGAGTCGTACAAAAACCTCCCTCAGTCAGACTGCACAGAGACTGCACTGCTGCAGCTGGGACCTACTGCAGGTGTTGAGGGGGAGGATATGATACAAAGCAACACAAGTTTATTTATGTAGCACTTTATACACAATGGTAATTTAAAATACTTCACAAAAGAGTTACCTAACAAGCTTATAACATCCTGAGTTCCATCATGTTAGGAAGGCTTATGTAAAAAAAGAAATAGATTACACAGATAAATAAAACTACTGATGCAAAGGGAAAATATAATAGAACAAAAAAGAAGTGATTAATCACAAGCTTCAAATGGAAGGTGTCAAGAAGAAACATCTAAATACACTTCAAACTAATATAAAGGCTAAAAATTAAAGTGCAAAGAGTTCAAATGTAGGTAAAAAATACAAAAAACAGAATTTTTTTAAAAAGACAAAAGTGAATTTTAGTGCTAAAATTAAAAGTGAAAAGTTAAATGTCAAGGATGTTAAAAATCTCTCTAGACACGACTAGCTGACTGCTTGCTGGTGATCTCAGAGGCCTGTTGGGTTTATACTCCACAAGTAGATCACAGATGTATTTCTGTCCTGCACCACTCAGCACAATGACACACTCTGTGGAGGACAGGAACCACACCACACTCTCTCACTACTGAACACACACATCTGTAAAGAACCATAAAGCCAAAATGCACACAGCGCTGCAGGTTCACTTTTGTGTTCCTGCCAGGACATGCCCATGTCACAAGAACACCCCTTGTGATTATAAATAAAAATGTCAGATATCAAATCAAAAAGGCCTCTCCTTTAGTGACGTTACAGAGTATAACTCTGGAAAATGTAGGTCATCATATCATTTAAATTTACATTTACGGCATGTAGCAGATGATCTTATCCAGAGCGACTTACAAAAGTGCTTTGTCAATTACTCATAGAATACAACCTAGCTAGTAGGTTAATATAAAAGGAGTTCAATATAAAAATGATCTAGAATACTGTAGAAATACAGGGATCCCTGCTGATGCCTAGAAGTACAAAATACATAATGACTCTTTTAAACAATAAACAGTGTAATGAACAATTAGTGCTAGAGTTTGTTAAACAACATCAGTGTAGTAAACAATATCCTACAAGAAGTACTAATTTAGTCAATCATTATGGGAGCAGGGTCAGTTGTCATTTAAATATTCTATGAACAGATGGGTCTTCAGTCTGCGTTTGAAGACTGCAAGGGACTCTGCTGTCCAGACAGCAAGTGGGAGTTCATTCCACCATCTTGGAGCCATCACAGAAAATAGCCTCGATGCTCGTCTTCTATGAGACCTGAAGCATGGTATTTCAAGCCGAGCCGTACTTGAGGTTCGAAGTACTAGAGGTACGGATTGGGCTTTGACCATTGACCACATGTATGAAGGGGCTGGTCCGTTTTTGGCTTTGTAGGCAAGCATCAAGGTTTTAAATCTGATACATGCAGTTCTTGGAAGCCAGTGAAGGGAACACAGCTGTGGACTCGTGTGTGAACTTCAGAAGATTGAAGACCAGTTGTACTGCAGCATTCTGGACAAGTTGTAGAGGTTAAATGGCTCTTAGAGGAAAACTACGAAGTAGGGAGTTGCAGTAGTCTAGCTTTAAGATCACAAGAGACTGCACAAACACCTGGGTAGCTTCCTGTGAGAATGTTACAAAGGAGAAATCTGCAAGACTGGGTTAGATTTGAAACATGAGTTGAGAATGACAACTGGCTTTCCAAAGTTATGCCCAGGCTACGAGCAGCTTTGGATGGTGATACCAGGGAGGTCTCGAAGGAAATTGTGAGGTCATGATAAGGGTTTGGAGTACCTGGAATTTACAGACGCTCGGTTTTACTTGGGCTGAGCTTCAAGTGGTGGGCTGTCATCCATGACGCAATGTCAGTCAAGCATGCGGAGATATGTCTGGAGACCTGCGTGTCAGAGGGTGGAAAAAATAAAAATAATTCAGTGTCATCAGTACAGCAGTGGTAGGAGAAACCATGAGAAGATATTACATCACCAAGAGAACGAGTATACAAAGAGAAGAGAAAGGGGCCATGTCACCTGATAGAACCGTCCCTCCAGGTAGGACTGCAACCATCTCCATGTAGAGCCAGTCACACCAATCCTGGAGAGAACAGAGGAGAATGTTGTGGTTCACTGTGTCCAAAGCTGCTGAAAGGTCTAGAAGAATCAAAACAGATGACAGTTTAGTAGCATGAAGCATGCTTTAGCAGCATGAAGATTCTCCATCACTGCTATGAGGGCTGTTTCTGTAAAATGTGCCGGTTTGAAGCCAGACTGATTGGGATCATGCAGCTGGTTCTGTGTGTGTGTGTGTGTGTGTGTGTGTTTGTGTGTGTGTGTGTGTGAGAGAGAGAGAGAGAGAGAGAGAGAGAGAGAGAGAGAGAGAGAGAGAGAGAGGGAGAGAGAGACCTGTCACATGCCTATCTGCAAATGCATGTTGACAAAAATTCACAAAAGCTCCTGACAATCACCACACAGAAGGGCCTCTTTTGTTATAATCATCTACCTTTTCTATTGCCTCAGTGCCAGCTATCATTCAGAAGGGTGTGGACCAGATGCTGCAGGGTCTATTTAACATCCACTGCTATCTGGGTGATATTCTGGTAACAGGACGTACTGATGCTGAACACACTGAGCATTTGGATGCAGTTCTTGGACATTTGGAGGACTTTGGCTTGTGAGCTGAAAAGGAAAAGTATGAATTATTCAAAGATTCTTTGGAGCATTTGGGATTCAAAATTGATGCCGCAGGCTTGCACACTACCAGTGAGCTCCAGTGGCATTGGTTATGAGACACAGACCCAACCTATCAGCAGTCCTGACGCTGGACATGCAAGGAATCAGTGAGTAATGCAAGTGACAGTGAGTTGACACCTTTCCTTACTCAGTTCAATGAACTGTCTGTTCAGCAAGGGTGCTTAATGTGGGCCATGAGAGTCACTGTCCCTCCTAAACTGAGCTCAAGAATCCTTGAAGAGTTGCACACTGGCCATCCTGGGGTGGTCAGAATGAAGGCTAAAGCCTGTAGCTGTGTGTGGTGGCCTGGTCCTGATGCTAACATTGAGCTTCAGGCTAAGAATTGTCAGTCCTGCCAGCAGATTCAGAACATACTGTGCCATGCTCCTCTCCACTTGAAGGTTTGGCGCAGACACATGTGGACTTTGCAAGCCCAAGTGAAGGCTATATGCTCATGGTCACTGTGGACGGCCATTCAAAGTGGCCTAAAGTGAAGCTCATGGACTCCACAACCACAGACAGGACCATTTGAGTACTGAGGACTCTGTTCAGCTGTTATGCAAAACCTGAGGTTCTTGTCAGTGATAATGGACCACAATGCATTAGACAGTAGTTCATTGAATTCCTAAAGGCCAACCATGTCAAGCACATTCGCTCAATTGCAAACCATCCAGCTGAAAGGTTTGTGCAAGTTTGCACTGAGATCCTCCAAGTCCTCCTCCACTACTGTTCAGCAGAGTTTAGACACTTTTTTGCTGACCTACTGTAACACTCCACATCAGGGCTGCAGTTGTGTACTCGTCTTGATGCTCTGAGACCCAGAGTATTGTCTGCTGTAGGGAGCCTGTTCTGTTACGGGGCAGAATATTCCCCTTAACTGGTTCAAAGTCAGATGCAGTCTACCCTCTACCTCTAGAAAAAAAGATAGAGATTTGCAATTACTAAGACTTTCTTAGTAAGGGGGGAGGAAAAGTGTATTGCTTAAACTTGCTGCTATCTATATTCACCACTAGGTGGCAGTGTTACTCATATAACTTGGGTGAATGACCTATTAAAAAGGAGAGTTCCAATTCAGCTTCCGTGTCTGTAGTGTCATTGAATGTAGACATTACATACTGTCTTATCTAAATGTTCTGCTGATGCAGACATAACACAGGTGTCATCAATACAAACATGAGCTCAATTATGTCACGTGTAGAAAAATCATGACTGAATGTGAGAGTGCAGCACATAAGGGAGCATTACTGAGAGCTCTAAGATGAGATAAGAGGAGTGATTTTATCATTTATTTGATAAAGTGAATCAGACATACAAACTAGTGCTGTGAGGTGAAATGCCAGTTGTCCTGTTTGCATATGTGAGCTGCTTCACTGCTCCACACACTTTAAGAGCTGTAGTGGTGATCAGAGAGTGTTCAGTCCTTTAACACACACTGACACACAGCACAATGATGATGTCACTCATTCTACTGCTGGGGACCCTGGGACTCCTCACTCAGGGTGAGACAAACTGAAATAAGTTTAGTTTTCATTTTTACTTGGCTTTGGATGGTTATGTTTATTTGCTGCAATTTTAATTCTCAGAGTTACAATATGTTTAATTTGGATTTTATTTATTTAAAATTCTTCCAAATTTAAATGTTATTTTGTATGTGATTATTTTTAGAATCCTTTGGGGAGATAATCCTCACTCAGACTCCAGGATCTCAGTCTTTTCAACCAGGACAGACTGTTACTATCAGCTGCAGGGCCAGTGAGAGTGTTAGCAGTTACCTCCACTGGTACCTACAGAAACCTGGAGAAGCTCCTAAACTCCTGATCTATGCTGCATCAAACCGTCACACTGGGATTCCAGATCGTTTCAGTGGTAGTGGATCTGGTACAGAATTCACTCTAAAAATCACTGGAGTCCAGGCTGAAGATGCAGGAGATTACTACTGTCAACAGAGCAACAACTGGCCATTCACACAGTGTTAGAGCACCGTACAAAAACCTCCCTCAGTTGTAGAGGAACTGCTCTGACTCAAACAGACTGATCTGAGAACAGCTGCAGAGTTGTTAAATCTGCACTCAGCTCAACTCATCAACTGCAAAACACTACAATACTGAACTGTTTGATCTTTTAAATTGACATCATTGTGTAATAGATACTTACATCACTACATATGTAGCAGGTTAATGTCTTTCCTTTAAACCAACCCCTGATAATGTCCTGCTTCCATACTCAGGTTCTGGACAAAGGCAGTAATATATGAACACATCACTGTGTTCTATAAGGGCAGGTGAGCACTAGCTAGTGAACTGGTCTGAGTTACTTTATATGGGATTCTTTAATCCTTAACTTTAATCTTCTTTTACTTTTACTGCTGTTTTTTTTTCCTTGGAGAACCTTGGAGGAAGGCAGCTGAGGAAATACTGGTATGTATAGTTAATTCTTCCTTCTTTTTAGAATAAAATAATTATTTTAAAGTTCTGCGAACTCAATTTTTGGATCATGTCAGGACATGGGACAGACAGGGTGAAAATCTAGAATTATTGTTGAAGTGAAGCTTAATACATCATCCAGAGAATTTCGCCTCAGGGAAAAAGTCACAATTTTAACCATTTATACACAAATTTGCTATGCTAAGAAGGAAGGAAAATAATTGCAAAACAATTAATTCATTATTAAATGAATTATTAAATGATTTAATATTTTACTGAAGCTGAAATGAATTATTGAATTTGATTGGGCTCTGCATAAAACCTGCTGTCATGGAATGCTGTTGTGCATAAGTGCCATTGTTGTCTGTGTGTTAACGTAATAAATGTACGTCACAGTGGAGGGAGTCTGTTCGTCCTGCCCCACAACACTCGGGCCACCGTCTGTTACGAACCCCGGGAACAACCCTCAGCCCCGCACAGCCACGCCCACTCGCACACACACCCTGATCTGACTCACTAGAATTTTAGCACACACCTGATTCCTATTCCCCTCATTACCAACCCCTTTAGAAACTTCTCCTCCCTGTATACTAGTCAGAACGTATTACTTTACCTATGTGGCATACTGAGCATTTACTCATCCTGTGTGTTTTCCTGGTTATTGACTCCTGCCTAACCCTCGGACACCTCCTGAATGCTGCACCGTGCATCGACCCCGGACTGACCCGACCACGCTTACCTATCTTACTGCATGTATTAGTTTAGTTGCTAAAATAAAACCCCTGCAACTGGATCCTCTTCTACGTGTGTGCATACATTACACTGTGACAGAATGACCAACCATCACAGGACACCGACTCGCTTGTCGGTAAATGAACTTCCTGAAAGGAGGTTCTTAAGCACATCCCATGCTGCTGCCGGGATCTCTGGATCTTGGGGAGAGGACCGCGACCGGTGTTCGCAACCACTCCAGAGGAGGAGAGGAACACCCTATGGAATTTTTTGGGGGGGGGCCTAGGGCTGCCGAGCCAGGACCCGAAGGGCTCCACAGGGGCTGCGGTGATGGAGGTTTGGTGGAGCCGGCTAGGTCTCTGGGTAGCGAGGGTAAAGCCCAAGTTCCTCCACTTCCGTGGACTCACCAGGAGGACTGGAAGGGCCCGTCCAAAGCCCCGGAGATGGATTGCCTCTGGGGTGCTCCTAGAGCCGTGAGCAAAAGGACGACTGTTAAAGGGAGAAGCACGCCCGGAGCCGGGGCGGATGTGCACCCCTGCGTGTCCAGCGGGGTCAAGGACACGCTTCCTGCACCTGCGTGACAGCGCCTTTTGTGTCTGTGTGTAGGCGCTTCTGTGTGTGTGTTTTTGCACCTTTTGTGTGTACAGGCGCATCATCCTTTTATTTGGATCGTACCAGACTGACCTGAGAGAGGCAAGGACTCTACCTTTCTCCCTCCTACTAAGAGGCCTCCCTTGTTGGCGGCACCTAGCCCACCTTGTGCTGGGTGGGCACCGGGCATTGCCGTGCTGTGTGTGTGTGTGTGTGTACACGGCAGCCTGGGGCTCGCTGTCCTGCGGTCGGTTGCGTCGGGAGCCGCGCCCCTTGTGAGGGGGTTCTGTCATGGAATGCTCCCCCCACCATGCATGCAGTGGGATTCACGGCTGTTATCTGTAACCACGCCCCCTTGATTGCACGCACCTGCACAGAGTTTAGTGTTGTATGTTCGTCAGTGTACATAAACCCCTGCTAGTGCAACATTGTTGGTCATTGTCTATGTAGATGTTGCGGTAATGTTCGTTGGTGTATTCAAATCAAGATTGTATAATCTTTGTTAATGTTAAGTGTGTGTTCATGTGTGAGTGCCACTGTTGTTTATATTGTCTGTGTAACATCATAAATGTATGTCACAGTGGAGGGAGTCTCTTTTATTACACACACTTTTATTATGTTAAGTTTTAAACCAGAATTAACAATACAATCATATGTATTAATCAATATTTTAAAACTTAATTATTAATTATAATTAATTAATTATAACTTCACACTTTTATTTGGTCAAAATTATTATCTGCTACAGGATAAGGAAACTGGCAAACCAGGGTGTAATGATGGTAATTACAGAAATGGATGAAATAGTCACAGTGCGGATCAGACCTCACCTGGAGTTAAACAACATGTACAAGGATTTATGCAGCTAGTGGTCAAAACCTTGCTGTAACACACTGGAAATACAGTCAGTGATCCCAAAGGTAACAGAAGCAAAGTAAACAAAAGAATCATGAACAAACAACAAAAATCTGTGTGTGTGTATCATGGTAATGATAATTAAAAGGACACATTTCACAGTCTGAATACCTGCAGCAGCTGAACCACATAAACCACAGATAAGGAGAAAGTAGTCCAGGAGGACCAGAACATAAGCAGACAAGAAATCCTTCCTCCTAAAGTGTCCCCACATCTACCAGACAACTGGAGTGCTGTCTGCTCATGTGCTTCCACACATCCACTGATATAAATCACCATTACAGAACAGAGAGTGAAGGGCTGCTTCTGAACTGTACTGGATACACCTGCACCTCCACACTGAAGAACACAAGATTATCACAACATTTACATTTATATTTAACTCATTAAGATGTAAAAGTGGGGACAGTCACATTAATGCTGTTGACCTGCAGGTGAAGAGCATGAGACAGTAATTACGTCCTGTGTCCCCCTGTGTCATATGTATGTGTGTGTGGAGCTCTGTTCTCTCCAGTTAGTTTTCCCAGACCCAGTCCAGAGTTCCTCTACAGATCTTCATACTCACTGTCCAGTCCTGAAACAAGGCCCTGCCCCAAGGAGGGATATAAGGAAGTGTATTGGAGGAAGAAGAAAGAGAAAGATGATATTTTGGACATCTGTTTGTTCTAGTGACAGTTCTGATATTTGATTCAGTGCTTGGTCTCTTTCTCCCCTTACTCTGATTCTGAGCTTGTTTGATCCCTCTAACTTGGCCACTGTTGTAAATTTGTATATATTATTTACCTATTTGTATATAGTAGGTATGTATTTGTATATATTATGTATCTATTTGTGTGCTCTGATAAGTAGAGAGTGGATGCCGTTGTGTTTGTGCCCTGGGTTTTATTGTCTGTGTTTTCACTTAGGGGGTTAGTGTAGTCTTATCTTAGTATAGAATCTTACTATAGAATGCTATACTGCTAATAGAGAAATAATAAAATACCTACAAAGTCACACTGAAATGGACAGAAGCATTCAAGTATGTGATTGTTCATTCATTCATTCATTTATTTGCTGTCACGGCCCGAGTGCCACAGGGCGTTGAGCAGGAGGCACAGACTCCCTTGACGATGTGAAACATTTAATGAAATGAAACATAAAGGACACGCGTGGCACTCACACATAATAACACTAAATAGACAGGAACACACAAACAACAACGACAACTTAAAATGGTACAAACTTTGGGTTATACTAACAGCGGCTACACACTCATTAACACTAACATTACACTAACACTAACAACGACCAACCATGAGGCCCACACTGATAGGGCTTTAAATAAACAGACATACACTCAACGTGAACCCCGTACAGGTGCGTGCCATCGTGTAGGGGGCGTGACAACAAACGTAATTCCCCCCAAACCACATGACTTGTGAAGGGGGAGCATTCCATGACATTTGTTAAATACATTTTTTATTCATTATATAAACTTACTTAGTTGAGAACATAATTTTTATCCAATCTGAATATTGTTTTATTAGTAATTATTTCCTTTGCCTGTGTACATAATGTTCAGACAAAAAATGAAGAACTTAAACTAGTCTCTATTAATGTCAAATACCAGTCATAGTGAAAGAGAGCGAGAGCAGTGGGGTGAAACAGATTTATGTTTACAGCCCTGAGAAACCTGTTCCTTCCCAGAATAGAACAACACTTTTTGCAGATGTTCAACTTACATTAGCCCAACTTAGTCAAGCACAACACACTCCAGAACAAAGAATCTTACAGTGCAGATAATGAATATTAAAATGACACAAGAACAGACCAAGTTCAAAATGAAGCTTTATTGCAGTGATAATAAAACTCAATAATCAAAACCAGCCAAATGGTGAATTAAGAAAAAAAGAGCATTCTTCAGACTGTAAACTCCATTGTTCAGGGCTGTATAAGCGTGTTACATTACATGACAACTGACTGAGGTCATCATGGAAGATGGTAGAGCTCCTCATGGAAGATGGTAGAGAGTATTTGGTAGTATTTGTTTTCTTTCTCTCACACAAACACTAATTTTGTTTTGGCATGAAGGACATGTCTGTATCATTAATGCACTGTGTGACTCTGCCTCAAATAATATAAAACATAACAAACATTAAGCAGTTCTTTACTGTTACATTTATTATGTTTAGCCTGAAGCTTTATTTTATACAAACAGATACCAGAGGCCTGGAGCATAGATTTACTATTATAAAATCCATTGAGAAAATATGCTGTCTGTGGGTTTTCAATAAAAAGTATAAATATTTTTTAAATATAAAACGTGTACTTTTTTGCGATAAAAAAAAACAACTTTATTACCTCCTATGAGACCCGTGACAATATTCTTTCGAAATGGCCCAGCTTGTGCTAAACAGTGATATGCAGTTAGCTTCAGACATCAATTTACAAAAATAAATAATAATATTATGGTATATGGAGAGGGCCAAAGATGGTTGAGCACACACACCATAATGGTCCAAAAATACAATGTTCCAAAAATACACTTAAACATTACAGTTTCTAGTGAATGAAACTTATGTTGAGTCATCTTATTTCCTGGTTCCTTAACAAACTTTACCAGGAATGGTCAAATGGCAACGTCATCAAGGTTTAGTCTTATAATTCATCACACATTAGCAGTTCTGAAGTCCAGACAATTAACACTTTTAAAGGCATTTATTGTGTGGCAGTGTTGGCACAGAATATTTAATTAAGAGACTATAATGTTGTTTGTTCAAATTTTTTTTATTTAATTTTGACCAACAGATGAACATTTGCATAATAAACACAGACTATCTAAAAGACAGCACATTAATGAGCGAGAGGAGCATACTTCAGTACACATGTGGGAGTTTCACGCCTCAGCACACTGCTCTCTACTCAGTGTCTGTGTGACAGGACACCGGGAGTCCTTGGTGGCCTCACAGGTCACTGTCTTCTTCAGCCACTCCTCCTTTTGGAGGGTCAGGGTGCTGCTCCAGCTGTAGAGGCCGTCCTTCTGCAGAAGCCCGGAGCTCTGGCTCACCCCCGAGCTCCAGCTGCTACCAGCCACCTTCCAGCTCAGCTTCCAGTCTGAGGGGAAGCCCTTGTTGGCCAGACACACGAGTGTGACCTTCTCCTGCTGCAGCTGTACACTGGAGGGGGGCAGGACCGTGAGGGTGGGCGGGCTGTCACCTAGGAGACCCAACACGGTCTACAGCTCAGACAGGCAGGAACCTTTAGCAGGAAAATCAGTTGTGTTTCACTTCCTCTTTTATTATTTATATTATTCTATTTTATTTTATTTATTTATTCATTTATTTTTTGTGGAACTGAAGTCAAAAATGTATTACATCAGCAAGCTTTATTTTCCATGCTATTTTCCCTGAACATTAAAACTGACTATATTTCATTCATGAAACATTTAAACCATTACGATTTATAATCATACATACATTAAGGATTGATGACGGATATTGCTGAAACATTTATGCTTTTGATAAAAAACGATAATAATGTGGTTCGACTTACACTAAAAGCTCGCAATAACACTGCAACGGTTAGGAAAAATGTGCGTATAAAATGACATTTAATGCGCTTTAATAAAGAGAGCTTTATTTAAAAACAATACCTACTTAAAACTGTGATTTACTGGGAATAAAAAGTAAAGTTTTTCTTACGTCCATTGTCCTCCACACTAACTTCGTTTAAGGTCCGTACATAAACCTGCTCTAAACACACTGCCGTCTCCTCTCTTTACAGCGCCGTAGTTTAGCTTCAGAGTTAGTGAACGATACAACCCCAAAGACGCTTGTTTTCTTTTCTTTTTTGTAATGAAAATAGTTATCAAAGATACTACATACATGCAATATACAATTAGAAATAAAGATAAATAAAGATAGAAAAACAAATACAGAAACTAAATTAATTTTGAGTAAGGAGTGAAAGTAACTTAAATCCAAGAGTTTTGTGCGCGTGTGTATGAAACTGAATTCGGTGATCCCTTTAAACTATTCCACATCGTATCGTTAATGTTTATGCGTTAGATATATGTAGACTTTAGAATCATAGCAATTAATTAAAAAATTGTGTTTTTAGAGATATTTTTCATAGTTTTGTACGCTGATAACAACATTTAAGGCAACATCCAAATCAAGATAATTTATCTAAAGACATACATCACTGTGTTCTAGATGTATAATACAGGAATTTGAGTATTTGTAACAGCGAACGTTTTGATCTTCAGTATGCGAGTATTGTGGTAAAAATGAACTGCACCGATAAGTTCCAGTCAGGCACCGATATTTCTGCCTTTCAAAATAAACCCAACATGCAGATGAAGGTTTGTGGAGAGATATTTCTGAAATGTGCATGTTCTTACTACTGAACGACAATTAAGTACACTCTCCATCGGTATATATTAAAAGGTCTATAACGACATAGCAACGATGATATAGGAAGATACTTAACAAAATCACAATTAGTCTAAAAAGATTACGGGTAGTTTACAAAATCACCGTGCATACTGACGCAACGTTACATAATGTGGATTAACAGTGAAGAAAACTTAAAGCCTACTCACGTCCAAATGATAGCTTTGTTCCGCCACCGAAAGTCCACCACAGTGTTACAATCTCGTTTACTGTCCTTACAAAAACCTCCTGATCTAAACACACCGCTCTCTCCACTATTTACGCGTAATATGTAGCTTCGACTTCATTCGTTTTGAGAAAAAGGCAAAAAAGACTTACCCAAAAGCTTTTTACATTTTTAAAATAATACAATAAAATACATACATACTTTCTATTATTAGATAACTTACGTCGTAATAGTTGTTGCCCAGCAAAGCACAAGAAATGCAACAGCAACATATTTTTAAGTCTGCATTATTATCAAACATCAGACATATCGATTATGATTTCAGAAAACAGCAACTTTTGGATAAGCAGTGAAAGTTACTTACGTCCAACTGAGAGTTTTGTGCCGCCACCAAAAGTGTACCACAGTGACACAAACTCGTTCAGTGATCGTACAAAAACCTCCTGCTCTAAAGAAGCCGCTCTCTCTGCGCTTTAGCAAGCCTTTTTCAAAAAAATAATGAACTAAAACAATTTATCATTTTAAACTATGCATGGAAATATCTAGGCATTATAAAGACTAAAAACAATGAATTAATATTATTTTATTGCAGCCTATACATTTCCCTTTTGTGTGTTTTTCAAATGTTAAAATTAGTCTTAATTTGTATTATCAAAATATCTGGTGATTAAAATATCAACAAATATTTTAATAGAAATTTACCTTTGGATACAATTTGGACTTGGTCAATATAACTTTGCAGAATCAATAATCAAATGCTGAGAAAAGTAAGAGGACTAATTAAAGAGTTCTATCTGAACAGTCCTGTTAAATTTACTGTGAAATTCTACTATATAAACAAATAATGATCCAATAAAATGTTTATTTATTTACTGCCTTGTTTTTGCTCGACAGCAGCTTCAGTACTTCAAAACAACATTCATAGAGAGAGACAATGTAAACAAACAAAAGTTAAGATGCATTAAACTATGTGAGGCTGCCCTCCACTGGTTCTTGACAAAACAATACATTGATCTGAAATTGAAAATGCACATTTTGTTCAAATATCAGTAAATGTATATATAAGTAAGAACCTTTAAAGTGACATTAAGAAAATATGCAAAAACACAGGGCAAGGAACAGGACGAACAGACTCCGTGACAGAACCCCCCTCCAAGGGGTGCGGCTCCCGATGCATCCTTCTTGGGACTGCGGACCCCAGGCTGCCATGTATATATGTACACAATCACAAAGAAATGGCCATGCATGGCACCCACCCAACACAAGGTGGACCGGTAGCCTTCACCTAGGGAGGTCTCGATATTCGAGAAAGAAAGGCAGAGTCCGTGCCTCTCGCAGGGCAGTCCGGAAAATGTTACTTGGTGGGTCCACCGACTCCGAAGGCACAGCTATGACATCCAGCGGTGACCACCCCTTCGTAGAGACCCAGCCTAAACACAATATATCACAGCAAACAGATGTGCCTTAACAAAAACCAAAAAGGCACTGAGACACAGTGTCCACCAAAAGGGCAGGCACTGGAGATGTGTCCCTGGCCCTACAGGACACCTGGGGGTGCATGTCTGCCCCGGTTCCAAACATGCTACCTCCCCTAATGGTCCTCCTTTCACCAGCCACTCTCGGAGAGCCCCAGTGGTGGTTTGCCTCCGAGGCTTTGGGCAGACCCCTCCAGTCTCGCTGGTGAGCCCACTGAAGGGAAGGGACTCAGGCTTTAGCGCTAACTTCCAGAGATCCCGCTAGCTGCACCCAACTGCCCTCTTTCTGGTTGTTGCAGGGCACATTGGTCCTCCTCGTCCCAAGCTCGATAGCCTCAGCCGCCCCCCCAAGAAATTCCTGGGGGTGTTCCCCTCCACCTCCAGAGTGGACACAGATACCGGTTGCAGTCCTCTCCCCAATCTCATGGGATCCAGGTGGCTGTGCGGGGTTGCCTACACACCTCCCGCTAGGAAGTCCATTCTTAGCTGAGGGAGCTGGCATCCTGTGGTGGCTGGTCATTCTGTAATGTCCCGAGTGCCACAGGGTGAAGAACAAGATGAACAGACTCCATCGATGTAGACAAACATTTATTATAGGACACATACAACATTGGCACTCACATGCAATGATAAAGATAAACACAAACACGGGCATTGACAATGTGAAAAACCAGAGATTAACACATTTAACAGCAATGACATGAACAAAGGCAATGACCAACAAAGATACACACACCAGCAGGGGTTTAAATACATACCGACAATCACATTCAACCATGTGCAGGTGTGTGCAAACAAGGGAGGCGTGGTTACAAATAATACAAAGTGAAGTCACACTGCATGAGGTGGGCCCTACCACGTGACCAGTGGGACTGGGAGCATGACACCAAGACTTCAGTGTGTTAAACATATTATCCATGTACACAAGCTGATCCAGGATCAGTGTATCTGGTTGCAAGGGCAGTCCAGTTACCCCACAGAAAACCAGTGAAGTCCTTCAGAAATGGGAGTGTTTTTACTGTGATGAAAGAAGACACTTGATAGTCCAGCATGTCCAGCTTTGATGCGTGAAAACATATGAAAGGTAAATATGGTCTGATCATTTTAGTTTATTGTGTGTTTGTTGCTAACCCCAATTCATCATTTAATCATTTCTGTCACTGACCCTACCTAGACTGGGTAGTAACATTTGTTTTAGCAACATGGACCTCAATGTGCTTCAGAACCTTGGACATCTCCCAGAACAGAGCTAATGAGACCCAGGTGAAGCTCTTGCAGGAATTGCAGTTGTCTGACACATTGCTCATCTTCTTCTCAGAGGCAGAGAGCCAGTGATCTCCAATTGTGCAGAGACCAGAACAAAGACACAGATTTACAAAACACAACAGACTCTTACCCACACTTGGCCAATTATAAAGAGTTTTCCTGATATATTCATCTGTCTTTACTATTTTTTCTACAGTGTATTGCACAGAAATAGCAAAGGTCACATTGCACAATTGAAACCAACAAGAAGAAACAATAAATACCAAATAAATGAATAAATACATAACAAAAACCTGCTGATCATGTAATTAAAACAGAGGTACGCTTCTTTGTGTTTAGTTTTGAGTGAACAATGACAACTACATATTTATTTTGCTCACTGAAGATCAGCCTGTGATACACGGTAAAATATCATTTATTTAAATAAGTGTGTTCTCTGTCATCTGAGGTCAGTGCATTGGGAGAATCAACAGCCTTGTATTTACTACCACATTTATTCATAGACAGAGAGGCCTAAAAATGTAAACCTGAGTTCAAACTACTATATATAGCTAACTATGCCTAGTACATTCTGGCCTTTAATATAAATATATATTCAGAAGTAGACAAAGCTGCATTTTACTAAAATTAATAAACTAAATAAGTTTCTGTTCTGTGTGATACTATGTGTAAATTTATCCATAACATTAACAACAGAAAACCTAACCAAACTTTTTTTCAAAAATATTGTAATCTAAAAGTCAAAGCTTGTTAAGATGTAATATACATAATAGAAAAATAAATGGGATATGCTAGGTTTGTTTCGATTTATTTGACAGTACTGTGCTTCAACATTGTTTTTGATCATTGTTCCAGCTGTCAAACCCACAGCATCATAGGGTCTGTCCAACAGTACAAATCAAAGTGAGCTAGGCTTCAGCTTCATTTTAGCACAGAGCAGTTTTGTGTCAAAGCTGAAGTTGGTAGATTAACTCAGCAGGACTTAATATCATCTTTTGTGAAACCCAAAATGTCCAAAATGAGCTGGGAGGGTCTCAGTAAACCTGGATTATCGAGGTACTGTCATGCAACCCTCATGCTCCTTGCACTGTTTGGCTTATCATTCATGTTGGTTTCATTTGCAATAAACTGCAGTTGGATTCTCACAGTGACTCTGGGTCAATGTTGTTACAGGGATGTAACCTGCTATGGGTAAAGAAGATCTCACCATGGAAGAGCAGATGAGTAGCAGACTGTGTAGAGTAGAGAGGCTTTCAAAACTACAATGGAGAGTCTAATTAAATGGAAAATGGCACTTACCTTGGCAAAGTTGAATAAGTAGAGTTTGGTACATGGAACTGACATACTGTGAACCTCGAACACTGTTTACTCCGCTTTCAAATACAAATCGCATATAAGCAAAACAAGGCAGTAAAATGAGCCAGTTACAGAATCCTAGAATATTACACAACAGTCTTCACTCATTAATATTTATGCCCCTAAAATTTGCATACACCAGTCCACATTCTAGCCCAGGAGATATCACCATGTACCTGCACAGTCAAAACTTCAGCAGTTCTGAAGAATAAAACAATGACAACAGACCAACAATGAAAATGGCAGATTACATACAGAACTGCACCATTCCAGATGATGATGATGTCACACCCTTCCCAAGGAACCACACTGTTAACTGGGTTTGTTGTTTTCATATTTAACAGAACTTTAATTCAATTTTTCAGTTTACTCTGCAAATTTGACTCCAAAGAATTTTCCAACCATTTAAATTTGACATTTTTGGCATGTAAAAATATAAATGCATGAGTGAATTACAAACCTCTTTGTCATCTACTCATAGTAGGTATCTGTAACGTACTCCAAGACACAGGTAAGTGAGGATCCAAGTGCCTGAGTTTACTGGTACTGGCAGGAATGGGTGCGAGGTGGATGTGTAGGGTGGTCAACGCTGGGGAGTTCGGATGAGGTCAGCAGGCATGAACCTGGGTAATCCAAGGGGCTAGGAATGAGGTGTAGTCTGAAGAGGAACCAGAGCTCAAAAGCCAGGAGAATCAATGACAATAAAGAACACCTGGTATGCATAGAGGAATACAATAATTCACAAGTTTGAAGGGAGAAACTGGGATGTTATAAAGGGAGATGTAACGAGAGACAGGTGTTGCTTATCAGTGTTCAGGCGAAGGTGACCTAAGTCTGGGTGGGGAAAGGCTAGTGGGTTGGAAGGATGATGTCACAGTATCTTACCCAGTACAATATGGAGCAGCTTCCCTCAGTGTGAGGGAGGCAGTTCCAATTTTATTGGCGTCACGATCTCAACCACAACGTGTAAGCAGCCAGCCCTGCTGTGTGATTCTTTTACACATTTTGTTGGTTGAGGTCAGTTCATCTTAAATAGATAGTTTCATTGTGAGCTAACAACTTTAATTTGATTCATGTTGTTGTCGAGATCAAAAGCAAGTAGCTAATATTAGTAATGTTAGTTACTAGCATCACTAACTAAATAGTAATGACCACGTAGCTTATTTACACAGAGGTTCATTTTATTTTCTACTTTGGTTGTTAATGTAATGCTGCCCGAGTGCCGCAGAGCATGGAACAGGACGCCCAGACTCCCTCAACTTTGTGCAACATTTAATGTCAGTTAAATATTTAAGACAATAGTGGCACTCACGTATAACATTAGCAGTAAACACACACACTTAAGGCTAACGATAACATGGGCTACACTAACAGGGATCCTAACATTACGCTGACAAACAATGACCAACACTGAGGCAGGCACTGACGGGAGTTTAAACAGATGAACAAACACAACGTTAAAGCCTGTGTGTTACGATGAGTGTTAAGGAGGTGGACGCATGTGTGGAGAAGAGCGAGATTTAATAGGGGTACATCCAGAATCAGAGTCAACGAGCTGACACGGAGAGTATGGGGATACATTACAAACAAACAAAAACATGGGAACAGGGGAATCAGGTTATAACAAAGACTAAGGAATACTCGGGGCTAAGAAACATGGAGTACAAACCAATATTCAAATATATATATAGTGAGTTCAACACAACTGAGACAGGTACAGGAATGAAACACACAATGGGCATGGACACAGGCACCGGGACGGGCAAGGGAACACTAAGACTGCAGGGTAGGGAAACAAACTTAACCATGGTAACAGATATGGATGTATGGACAGGAACATTGACAGAACCAGGAACAAGCAACCACAGAGACACAGAAGGCATATGGGGAACAGGAGACACAGGCCGGGGCAGGAACCCAGGGGCAGAGGCAGCATAAGACACAGGTTGGGGTGGGACAGGCAGGGAAGCCTGTGAAACAGGAGGCAGGTCTGTGGACACATGGTAGACAGGCAGCATAGCAGTGGCTTCCAGGAGCAACCACTGGGATAAGTCTTGCACGAGGCATGCGAACCAGCCTGGCACAGCATCCTGTGACAGTTAAAAATATCAACCCTGTAGTTAACTACAGTCAAGCTTATTAAAATATTCATGAGCCTATCAAGAAAGGGAAAACAGAATGTCTCATTCTTGGGCCACAGGGTGAGAGGGGGCACTTAGAGCTGTAATGTTCATACTGGGAGGGAGGGGAGAGGAAAATTTGCATGTGCAGCACCTGCTTCAGTGCTCTGGGAGTGTTTATAGTCCTGTGAGTTTAACACTTCATGACTGAGAGCTGTCTCCACCAGCAACTTCACCCACAGCAACCATGACTTTGATCCCCATCTTCATCTGCACACTGCTCCTCTGGACTCACGGTAACTCACTGCTTTACCTCTGTGGTGAACTATCCATGTGACACAGGTCTACTACTCTTATTTAAAATGCACTATTCACAGATTTAGAGTAACTAAACAAAAGTATCTGTACAGGTAAATGTTACCTTTTTATGATTTTATTTATTTCTTCCCCAGGATCCAGAGGTCAGGTAACAGTGACTCAGGATTCAGTGAAATCTGCTCTTCCAGGAGACACAGTCACCATCAGCTGTAGGACCAACCCTGCAGTGCACCGCTGGAGTGATGGAGATGAAGGGATATTCTGGTACCTGCAGAAACCTGGAGAAGCTCCTAAACTCCTGATCTATGAGGTTAAATATAAACTGTCAGGTATTCCAGATCGTTTCAGTGGCAGTGGATCTGGATCTGACTTCACTCTGACCATCAGAGGAGTCCAGACTGAAGATGCAGGAGATTATTACTGTCAGAGTGACCACAACATTGGTGGTAACTGGCTGTTCACACAGTGTTAGAGAGTCGTACAAAAACCTCCCTCAGTCAGACTGCACAGAGACTGCACTGCTGCAGCTGGGACCTACTGCAGGTGTTGAAGGGGAGGATGTGATACAGCACAATGACACACTCTGTGGAGGAGAGATGCCCCATCACACTCACTCACTACTCAACAATACACATCTATAGAAGATCCTACTTCTAGGAACCACAACACACTCACTCACAAGTAAACATAAAAATCTACAATGAATCACAAAGGCACAATACAGACAAAACTGTTACACTTGTGTTAGAGGAGAGTTTTGTAGAATTATGTGTATTAATTCTACTCTTGCTGTTCATGATTTAGTAATGGAAGGTCTGAACATTAGTATGATCCATAAAGAAGAAACCCACCATTAAACACAATGCTAATGTTGCTGTTGACACTGACAGTGATAACAGCTCAGACTGAGCTGCATCACCAGAAACCTGGAGAAGGTCCTAAACTTCTCCTGTCTCTCTTTTCTTTGAGCAGATGAACTCTCTGTTTCTGCTGGAGCAGGTGGAGACAAAACACTACAGTTATTACAATAACAACAACACATGGAATTTATCTAGTGCTTAGCAAGACTCCACAGAGGCACATTTACACACACCCAGTGCATGGAGCACCAGAAACCAGTTACAGCACTGCAGTACTGAGACCTTTGGTCTCTTGGGGCAGTTCTTCTTTTAATAGAGCAGGTAGTTATTAGAGAAGAGAAATCTCTACTAGTAGCATGACTGCTGAAGCAGTATCAGTAATCTTCAGGAGATTCTGTCCTGTTTAGAGGTGATGTAAGCACACACTAAAGCACTAAATATCTGTGCCTTCCTCTGATTATTCTCAGCCACTGTGAATTATTTCTACCAACATATACTTTTCATGTCCATTCTAAATCTTTATTAACAATTAAACAGACAAGTACAAAGGCCTGGAGCCTAATTTTTTATCATAAAATCCCTTGTGAAATATCTTGACTGTGCGTTTTCTATAAAATAGAATTTTTTCATGAAACATTTGTACATTTTTGGTCTTTTTTGGATAGAACAATTTTCTGCCTCCATAAGTGACCCATGACATCATTTTATTGAAACAGCCCAGCTGTTTCTACAAAGTGATATAAAGCATGTTGGGATTAGTTTCAGGCAGAAATAAACTAAAAATGATAATATTGTGATATATTGAAAGGACCAAAGATGGTTTCTTCCCCAGCCCCTGATGTTATAAAAATACACCGAATTACTCATGTTACAGTTTCTAGTGAATGAAATGTGGAAATGTCTTATTTACTGCTTCCTTAATATCTTATTTCCTGCTTCTTTCTTTACTATGAATAATAAAATGGCAGCTTTATCAAAGTTTAATCTTATACCTCATCACATTAGCATTTCTGCAGCGTAGAAATTTAGAACTTTAAAAGTATTTATTATGAGTAATGTTGGGGAGAAAACTTTAAGAGACTATAATCTTATTTATTCAAATGTTTTATTTCATTTTGACCAATAAAGAGAGGAACATTTGAATAATAAACACAGACTATCTAAAAGACAGCACATTAATGAGTGAGAGGAGAACACTTCAGTACACATGTGGCAGTTTCACGCCTCAGCACACTGCTCTCTACTCAGTGTCTGTGTGACAGGAGACTGGAAGTCCTTGGTGGCCTCACAGGTCACTGTCTTCTTCAGCCACGCTTCCTTCTGGAGGGTCAGGGTGCTGCTCCAGCTGTAGAGGCCTTCTTTCTGCAGAAGCCCGGGGCTCTGGCTCACCCCTGAGCTCCAGCTGATACCAGTCACCAGAATCCTCTTTGAAGGGCCGTGGCTCCCGATGCGTCCTCTCCAGGACTGCAAACCCCTGGCCGCCGTGTACAAACACATAGACAAACACATACACACATGACACGGCACCCACCCAACACAAGGCGGGCTAAGAACCGATGGCCCAGGAGACCTCTCACCAGGAGGGAGGGAGGCAAAATCTCTGCCTCCTTCAGGGCAGTACGGTACGCTCTTCATAACATGTTGGGGGGAGACATGCCCCCACGATGACCCCTTGCTAGGGGCACGGTTCCCAACGCTTCCCTTTCCGGGATAGTGAATTCTGGGCTGTCATACACACATGCAGTACGGTCATGCCCGGTGCCCACCCAGCACAAGGCGGGCTAGGAACCTCCCATCTGGGAGTCCTTCACCAACCAGGTAGAGTGCCTGCCTCTCTTGTTGTCCGATGCTTTCCCTGTGAAGTGATGTGCCTATGAACAAACAAGGGGTGAAAACATTCAAAGACATAAGTGCCTTCACAAAAACACTTCAGACACTGTATTGCAGCACCTGCTGTCAGTGCAGGTGCTCTAAAATTGTCCCTGGCCTCGATGGACATGCAGGGTTGCACGTCCACCCCAGTTCTGGCCATGCTCCTCCCCCGAACGGTCCTCCTTCTCCCAGCCACTCTAGGAGTGCCCCAGAGGCAGTTTGCCTCCGAGAATTTGGGCAGACCCCTCCAGTCTCGCTGGCAAGTCCACTGAAGGGAAAGGACTCAGGCTTCAGCCCTGCCCGCCGAAGATCCCACTGGCTCCACACAACCACCCTCTTTAGGGTCATTGTGGGGCACATCGGTCCTCCTTGTCCCAGGTTTGGTAACCTCAGGCATCCCCCAAGACATTCCTGGGGGTGTTCCCCTCCATCTCCGGAGTGGACACAGACACCGGTCGTGGTCCTCTTCCCAAAATCCTGGGATTCAGTCGGCAGTGTGGGGGTGCCTACGCACCTCCCTCTAGGAAGTCCATCCTTAGCCGAGGGAACTACCGTCCTGTGGTTGTTGGTCATTTTGTAACGGTGGCCCAAGTGCCATAGGGTGTGTAGCAGGACACACAAACTCCCTCGATAAAGTGAAACATTTATTAACATAAAATACGAACAACAACGTTGGCACTCACACACAACATTAATGACAGACATGACTTATACATTTAGCTAAACACAAGCTACAGTGACATTATGCATCGGCAGTTTTAAGATCATTTTTGTATGATTTTTACTTGTTCAATTTAACACTAGGTATCTGAAATTGTACACATAGCACAATGGTCATTCAGGATTCAAATTTGAGTAGACACTTGGGACAAGACATCCATTCACATCGAGGCTTATTTTTCCATCATTTAGGTTCCATCTGAGCTCATCTAATACAGAAGAAAATGTCAAAAAAACATAAAACAGCATTGTTTTTTGGGGTGTATAATGTGTCTATTGATGCTGGAGATTCAGTTTCATGCTCTACATTTCCTGATTCACCAGGGTCTTGTGTAATAAATTGAACGGTTTTGAGCATATACATGAAATGACTAAGTAGCTACTGTTTTCCAGTAGGTGTCCTAGTCTTCTCCAAAGTGTCCAAAAACCTCTCCAAATTCACACAACGTCATCAATCACTATACATCAAGTTTGCATGTTTTTTTTTGCTAAAACATCACTGTAAGTTACTTTAGTAAGTTCCACAGCAATATTAGTATCATAGCATTATTGTTGGCATCATTAGGGGAAAATACTGTAGCTAATACTGTAAATGCTGGGGAAAATGCTGTAATACTGTAAAGAAATAGTATACTTTCTCATTTATACTTACAATTTGTAGCAGGATTACAAATTTTTTTCCAGCAGTGAATGGAAACATCCTGCAATTTGCTATGCAAACATCAAAGCTAGTCCATGCTAGCAGCATCCAAACAACTCCACATAAACTTCAGCTAAAATAAGCTTCTTCCTTTCCAAGATGTCCAAAAGTATCAAATCATTCTTATGGTTGTACGAGTTTCGCCAAACAGCATCAAACCCATGCACTAGGCTATCTGCTAACAACACTGAAGCAATGACAGTACACAGTTTGCAGACCTTTAAACATTACAGGAATTACTAAATAAGTCAAGTGAAGGGTCTACGCTTTCATTTAATTGTCCTCTATTTGATGAAACAGCTGCCAATGCCCTAGAAGCAGCTGCTTGTCCTAGAAACACTTGGAAACACCTGGAGGTAAATGATAGTCACCCTCCCTCCCCCTTCCCCCTTCACACATAGGCGATAATTGCTATCACTCCAAGACAATGGTGTTGCAATGGCCAATAAAAATCAATATAAAATATAAAAGGGGAGTCTAATGCTCTATTCGCGAACACTTTTATGTCAGTAACATGTATTTTGGGTTTCCTTACGAAGGAACCGAACGCATGTGCGCAGGTAATTAAAGAACTATTAACACTCTGTATACCATTTAAACATGTCACAAAGTTGTTTTTGTTTTGATGCTAATTTAATTTTCTATGACAAAATCTGAAGTTATCTTATACTGGAAGAATGTTTTAAAAGGCCGTTTAAAAGGCCAGGGTACGATTGTTAGAAATTTACCAGTAAAACACAGTGTATTCAGCATGGGATTTCTGGTGAATGGATGCATGTAGATGGCTGAAAATCGGTACGCAGGTATTTGTATTAGTCCTAAGAAATGTTTTGTTGACAAATGTACTGTACGTTAAAAATATTTGATGCTATCAAGTGATTTATTTGAGTTTGGGCCCACTGGCAGGCTCGCTAGGATACGTTGGTACAGTACCTGGTACACACGCATTTTACATACATCAGCAATCACAGAGGGCGTGCCTACAAATAAGGGAGAACCCCCCCCACTGAACAAACTCGTTCAGTGGTCAAAAACCTCCTGCTGTAAAGAAGCAGCTCTCTGTGCACTTTAGAGTCTTTTTTAAAACAATAATGAATTGCTACAATTTTTAATTTTTATAATATTCGCGAAAATACCTAGGCATTAAAAAGACTAAAAAAAAAAAAATTCTTGCAGCCTATATATTTTTCCTTTGGTTCATTTTTCGAATGTTAAAATTTGTTTTAATTTATATTATCAAAAATATCGGGTCATTAAAATGGTAAGAAATAGTTTAAGGTAAAATTACCTTTTGAGACCATTATTTTTTGGGATGTGTCAATATAACTTTACAAAATCAATGATCAATGCTGAGAAAAGTAAGAGGATTGATTAGAGTTCTAGCTGAACAGTCCTGTTAAATCTTCTGTGAATTTCTGCTAAATAACCAAATAATGATCCAATAAAATGTTAATTTATTTACTGCCTTGTTTGTGTTTGGCAGCATTTTCAATACAAACAAATATGAAACCAAAGAATCAACAAAAACAACAGTCACAGATAATGACACTTTAAACAAACAAACATTAAGATGCATTGAACAATGTGAGGCTGCCCTCCACTAATAGATAATGCAAGATGGTGCCGGTGAGGTCGGCTGCCATCACGACTACTCCGTCCACACCTGGCACTTTTTTCACTCTTTTCGCTCTTCCTGCTACCCCTGATTTCTCCGCAGCCCTTCTCTACACACCACGGAGCTTATCTCATACAGCAGAGATGCCCTCATTTCTCTTAATCTACACAACACTCACCTCAAGCCGTCTGTAACCCTGGACCCAAGATGGCTGACGGAGATCCTGAGGGAGAACAAAGGATGCGGCGGGAGGAAAAGGCCGCGAGGGAAGCGAGCCGGCGTCAGGAACAGGCTGAGGGCTCGGGCACACCGAGCTCCCTTACCTAGCATCCTGCTAGCCAACGTCCAGTCTCTGGATAACAAGCTAGATGACCTCCGGGCCAGGATAAAGTTCCAGAGGGACATTCGGGACTGCAATCTCCTCTGCTTCACCGAGTCGTGGCTGAACCCAGCAGTACCAAACCACGCTATCCAGCCGGCCGAGTTCTTCTCGGTTCACCGCATGGACAGGATGGCAGATTCGGGGAAATCGAGAGGCGGCGGAGTGTGTGTGATGGTAAACAACAGCTGGTGCAACAATGCCAACGTTGTTACTCTCGCCTGCTCCTGCTCACCCAACCTGGAGCTGCTCGCCCTCAAACTTTGTCCTTTCTACCTTCCTCGGGCGTTCACTTCGGTCATCATCAACACCGTGTACATCCCACCTCAGGCTAACATGGACACTGCACTGTGGGAACTTCATGAGGCTCTCACACAGTTTCAGGCACAGCACCGGGACGCTGCACTTATTGTGGTTGGGGATTTCAACAGCGCTAACGTCAAGCGTGCGGTGCCCAACCTTTACCAGCACGTAACCTTCCCCACCAGGGGAAATAGGACACTAGATCACTGCTACACCCCATACAAGGACAGCTACAAGGCACTAGCTCATCCACCGTTTGGTAAGTCAGACCACGCCGCCATCTTCCTCCTACCAAAATATAAACAACGGCTGAAACGGGAAGCTCCGGTTCAGAGGGAGGTCGCGCGCTGGACAGACCAATCGGTGGCCGCTCTGCAGGACACTCTGGATGACGCGGACTGGGACATGTTCCGGCGCAGCACTGATGATGTCAGCGAGTTTACGGAGGCAGTAGTAGGATTTATTGGGAAACTGGTGGACGACACGATCCCAAGAATCACCATCAAGAAGTTTTCCAACCAGAAGCCCTGGGTGGACAGAACCATCCACGAGGCTCTGAACTCTCGAACTGCTGCCTACAATGCGGGGATCATCAGCGGGAACATGGACGAGTACAAGTCTGCAGCATACGGAGTGCGCAGGGCGGTGAGAGAGGCGAAGCGGCACTACGGGAAGAAGCTAGAGACACAGTTCCAGCAGAGTGGCTCTAGATCCCTGTGGCAGGGACTACGGATGATCACGGACTACAGGAGCCCACCCTCTGGGCTGATGAGTGCGGATGAGTCTCTGGCGAACGAGCTGAATACATTCTTTGCTCGCTTCGAGGCTACATCTAGCAGCGCTAAAGCTAGCAGCACAAATGCCAACGGCGCTAGTGCTAACAGCGCCAATGGTAACGGCGCTAGTGCAAATGGCACTATCGGTGCAGCCAATGGCACATGCGCGGGGCCCACCATAGAACAGCGCCCTCTCATCATCACGGAGCGTGACGTGAGGAGAGTGTTTAAAAGGGTGAATACCAGGAAGGCGATGGGACCAGACGGTATCTGCGGGAGGGTCCTCAAAGCCTGCGCAGATCAGCTAGCCCCGGTATTCACCGACATCTTCAATCTCTCCCTGACGCTCGGTATTGTCCCATCCAGCTTCAAGCGTTCCACCATCGTCCCCGTCCCGAAGAAACCTCGACCCTCCGACCTCAATGACTACCGCCCTGTCGCCCTCACATCAGTCGTGATAAAGTGCTTCGAAAAGCTAGTTAGAGACTTCATCACATCTTCACTGCCAGCCTCCACGGACCCACTGCAGTTTGCATACCGCCACAACCGCTCCACTGACGATGCGATTGCACATCTGCTCCACACTACACTAACTCACCTGGACGAAGGGAGGGGAAATTGTTAAAATGCTATTTGTCGACTACAGTTCAGCATTTAACACTATCATTCCCTCCCTACTCACTACTAAGTTGGGAGATCTAGGACTGCATACATCCCTGTGCGACTGGATCTCCAACTTCCTAACAGACAGACCACAATCAGTACGGGTGGGCAACTGCGCCTCATCCACCCTCACCCTCAGCACTGGAGCTCCTCAGGGTTGTGTCCTAAGCCCCCTGCTCTACTCACTGTACACCTACGACTGCACAGCCACTTCCAGCTCTAACACCATTGTCAAGTTTGCTGATGACACCATTGTCGTGGGTCTGATCTCGGACAACGACGAGAGGGCCTACCTGGAGGAGATTAAACACCTGGAAAACTGGTGCCAGGAAAATAATCTCCTCCTAAACGTCAGTAAGACAAAGGAGCTGATCGTGGATTGCAGCAAGAAGCATGAGCGGCACTACCAACCTGTGAGGATCAGTGGAACCACGGTGGAGAGAGTAGATAGTTTCAGGTACCTTGGTGTTCACATCTCGCAGGACCTGTCCTGGTCCCGCCATACCAGCTCCCTGGCAAAGAAGGCTCGTCAGTGTCTTTACCACCTCAGATGCCTAAGGGACTTCAGACTGCCCTCCAAGGTACTGCGGAACTTCTACACCTGCACTATCGAGAGCATCCTCACAGGGAACATCACAGTCTGGTTTGGAAATAGCACCAAGCAGGACAGACAAGCATTCCAAAGGGTAGTCCGTTCAGCAGAGTGCATCACTCACTCGGAACTTCCTGACCTGCAGACCACCTACTACAAGCGGTGCCAAACCAAGGCCAGGAAAATTGTGAAGGACCCCACCCATCCCAACAATATACTCTTCTCTCTGTTGAGGTCAGGGAGGCGCTTCCGCTCCCTGAAGGCCAAGACAGAGAGGCTGAAGAGGAGCTTCTTCCCACAGGCCATTCGGGCCCTGAATCAGGGAAACTGATAAACTGTGGGGACCACCACCACCACCATGTTACATGACTGTATATCTGTACATCTATATATATAGATTTAGATTTATACTCAATTAACCTGTTAACCTGTTACAACAACAGGTTGTAGATATGGTACTATAAAATGGATCTGTACATTCTGTAGATTGTGTACATATATACTCAACCATATACATTGTACATTGTGTATATAATCATAATATACATATATTGTACATACATTGTTAATATATTTTTGTACATACATAGAATATATATTTATCTGTATATATATTTTTTTCTCTATGCACCCCTGGTTCTCTTCCTCAGTTTGGACAGAGCACTCTCCACCATTTCACTGCGTGTTGTACTGTGTAAGACTATGTATGTGACAAATAAACCAAACTTGAAACTTGAAACTAGTTCTTGATAAAACACTACACTGATCTGAAAGTCCAGATTGCAGAGTCATTGTATTAAGAATTTGATCAGGAAAAGTATCATAAATTGAAAATACTCCATTTTTGTTCAAAGTAGATGTAAGTATAAGTAAGAACCTTTAAAGTTAATTTCAGAAAATATACAAAAACAGAGAAAATGCCCTGAGACTTCAGAGGGTTAAACATATTATCCATGTACAAAAGCTGATCCAGGATCAGTGTATCTGGTTGCAAAGACAGTCCCCTTACCCCGCAGAAAACCAGTGAAGTCCCTAGGAAATGGGAGTGCTTTTATTGTCACGAAAGAAGGCAATTGATAGCTGTATGTCCAGCTTTGATGCATAAAAACATATAAAAGGTAAATGCAGTTGGTCCATTTTTCTTTATTGTTTGAGTGTTGTCATTTAATTCACCATTTATTCATTTCTGTCACGGACTGTACTTAGACTGGGTCATAACAATCTGTTTCAGCAACATGCATCTCAAGGTGCTTCAGGACCCTGGACAGCTCTCAGAACAGAGCTAATGAAACCCAGGTGAAGCACATTGGAGAGACACTCCTGAACTCACCCAATCCACTGATCTCCAATCAGCCCAGAGCTAGATGAAGAGCCAGCTGTGCTGAGGGAGGAACTGCTGTTGTCTCACACATTGCTTCTCTTCTTCTCAGAGACAGAGAGCCAGTGATCTCCAAATGTGCAGAGAACTGAATAAAGAGCCAGATTTACAAAATACTCCAACACTTGATCAATTATAATGTGTTTCCATGATTTGTTGGTCTGTGTTTGTGTAGTTATATAAACTACACAACTTCATATGGCCCAGAGGACTAATGAACCAATTTTACAAAATAATCCAAGCTGAGCCCAACAAATGATCAATTACAATGAGGGAGAAGTAATTGGCTCTATTTCAAAGAGAAACATCACAGCTGATAAAGAAACATGAAATCCAAAAAGTTTAAGACCCTAATAAGGGAGTCCTGAGCAAGTTTAATTAAACCACATGTAAGCTTTGCTGTGTTTCCTCTCAGTAAACAATGACACCCATTCAAGTGTATTGTAACATTGAGCGATAAGGAGGCGGATGCATCTGTCGAGAGGAGCGAGATTTATTATAGGCAAATCCAAAATCAGAGTCGTTTATGCAGTCCAGGATCATAGAGCCAACACGGAGAGTATGGGGAAACATGATTAAACAAAATAAACACATGAAGGCACACAGGAAAGCAGGCTATAACTAAGGCAAGGGAAACACAAAGGCTAGGATAAACACAAAGGGACAGACTACAAAGAAACAACCATCAAATATTCAGTCAATCATTAATTCAAACAAACAGTCAAACCTACAAACAAACAATGAACAGCCATGACCAAGGCACTCAACAGAGTATAAATACATGAAATTCACAAAACTAGAAACAAAGGACAGGTGTAAGCAATCAATGTGAGGACAAAACGAAACGGAACAAAACACAAGACATGGAAAAACACGGAACATGGAAGGGAGAAGCAACAGACAAATCTCACTGTATTTAACACCACATTTAATTATAAGGTCGAACTTTAAAGTCAACCTAAAATAGTCATTGTAGCTAGTTATGCCTAGCAAATGCTGACATCCTTTGCCCTCTGCCCCGCAATCAACTAGGGCTGTGAAAATAGATGAGAGATTTTGAGATCCTATATAAATGATTTTGTAAAAGATTTTGCAACCATACCAAGTTTATGCAAGGGCCCTACCTGGACTTGTGGAGTGGAAATATTACTCCCTCTTTGTTTTCGGGACACATTGCGATGTCGCTTGACATGACAATCCCTTATTATATGACTTGCTGACCCATAGTACAGACAAAAACCTTCTTGGAGCCGATGCCTCTGTTCCTCCTCAAATAAGCGGGATGAATCACATTGCTTGTACTCCACTGTGGGTTCTCATCTGAATCTTTAGCTGTAATTATGAGCTTGTTAATGAAGAGAGGCTTGACAATATAGAAGTTTTTTCTCAAATATGCAAATTCAAGATCAAGTGATCCAGATGAAATAATCAGAAAGGTGCAGGCTAGCACAGTTTTTAAGGTATGTGTGTGTGTGTGTGTGTGTGTGTGTGTGTGTGTGTGTGTGTGTGTGTGTGTGTGTGTGTGTGTGTGTGTGTGTGTGTGTGAATGGTCACACCAGGGCAAAGGCAGTTTTAGAGGCATTTCCACAGAGATCTGCCACTTTGCATGTGCTGCACATGCTTCAGGGCTCTGGGAGTGTTTATAGTCCTGTGAGTTTAAGACTTCATGACTGAGAGCTGCCTGCCCAAGCAACTTCACCCACAGCAACCATGACTTTGATCCCCAACTTCATCTGCACACTGGTCCTCTGGATTCAAGTTATTATATTTATACACTGCCTGGCCAAAAAAAGGTCACACACTCTAATATTTAGTTGGACTGCCTTTAGCTTTGATTACAGCACGCATTCGCTGTGGCATTATTTCCACAAGCTTCTGCAATGTCACATTTATTTCTCTCCATAGTTGCATTAATTTTCCCCTCAAGATCTTTTATTGATGATGGGAGATTTGGACCACTGCGCAAAGTCTTCTTCAGCACATCCCAAAGATTCTCAATGGGGTTCCGGTGTGGACTCTGTGGTGGCCAATCCATGTGTGAAAATGATGTCTCATGCTCTCTGAACCACTCTTTCACAATTTGAGCCCAATGAATCCTGGCATTGTCATCATGGAATATGCCTGTGCCATCAGGGAAGAAAAAATCCATTGATGGAATAACCTGGTCATTCAGTGTATTCAGGTAGTCAACTGACCTCATTCTTTGGGCACATAACATTGCTCAACCTAGACCTGACCATTTGCAGCAACCTCTGATCACAACAGTGCCTCCACAGGCTTGAACAGGTAGGCACTAGGATTGATGCAAAGGTGGCCTACATCATTTCCCTTCTGACTGGGCGGGTACTGGCATGGGCCACCCCGGTCTGGGAGCACCAAATTGATGTATGCGCCAGAGTTCGCCACCGCCCTCAAGTGGGCTTTTGACCATCCAGTCGCTGGAGGGGAGATGGCCTCCCGTCTCCTTAATATATATCGGGGAAAATAGCGGTGGCTGATTACAGCATCGAATTTTGCACTATGGTGGCAGCGAGTGGATGGAACCCCACAGCACTGATGGTGTACGGGAGAGGTGCAGAACACGGGGACCAGAGGTCAGTTCAGGCTCTCGCGGAGCTCTGACACCCCTAGCCCTGTTCATAAGCCTGACAATGAGGGGGAGTCTGGACCTCACCCAATGCAGCTTGGACACACCCGCCGTTCCCAAATTGAGCGCGACACTCGGATGCGGGAAGGGAGGTGTCTGTACTGTGGAAGCTCGGGTCCACTCAGCTTGTCCTGAGCTCCAGGGAAAAAGACAACGTCCGTCAGGGGAGGCAGGACCTCTGATGGACTTAACCATTCCTCCCCGAGCTCAAGGGTTGTCCCTCAGTACCACAATTGCTTGGGGAACGTCTGAAATGCGCCTCCAGGCATTTGTGGACTCAGGAGCAGCAGGCAAATTTCTTGATGCTGGTTAGCCAACAAGTTAACCCTGCTGCTGGTTCAACTTCACAAACCCCTACCTAGTGCCACCATCAATGGCTGGTCCCTTGAGCCAGAGGTTGTTAGCCATCAGACTCATCCAGTCATGTTGTGAGTTGGCCCACACACTGAATAGATTGTGCTGTTTATTATCTATGCTCCCAAATTGCAACTGATTTTGGGGTACCCCTGGCTCCAGTGACATAACCCTCATATAGACTGGCTGAGCTGGTCGGTGCTGTCTTGGGTTTCGACATGTCAGACCTCCTGCCTGCAGCTACCCAAACCCCAGTGTGGGGCTGGTCACAATCCTGACAGTCTGGACCTGTCTCCAGTCCCCCAGGAATACTAGGACCTGAAGGAAATATTCAGCAAACATAAGGCCCAACTATTGCCTCCCCACCGGCCATATGATGTGGCCATAAACCTCCTCCTGGGCACGAGTCCCCCTAGAGGCCACTTATTCTCCCTTTCAGGGTCCAAACGTCAGGCAATGGATGAATATATACAGGAATCCTTGGCCCTAGGGTTCATCCAGTCGTCTACTTCCCTGGCTGCTGTGGGGTTTTTCTTTGTCGGGAAGAAAGACGGCAGGCTACACCCCTGTATAGACTACTGGGGCCTTAACAAAATAACAGTCAAGGACCACTATCCATTGCTCATCATGACCTCAGCATTTGAGGTGCTGCAGCAGGCCTCCTTTTTACTAAACTGGACTTGCGCAGCACCTACAACCTAGTGAGAATCCGAGAGGGAGGCGAATGGAAGACAATGGAGGACAGAATGGAGGACTGAACACTCTCTGATCACCACTACAGCTCTTAAAGTGTGTGAAGCAGTGAAGCAGCTCACATATGCAAACAAGACAACTGACATTTCACCTCACAGCACTAGTTTGTACATCTGATTCACTTTATCATATAAATGAAAGAATCTCTCCTCTTCTCTCCTCTTCTCTCTCTCCTCTTAGAACTCTCAGTAATGCTCCCTTATGTGCTGCACTCTCACATTCAGTCATGATTTTTCTACACTTGGTGTGTCCTGACATGATTGAGCTCATGTTGGTATTGATGACACCCATGAAATCCACATGTGTACGTTGCCACGATTACTAGGCCAAACCCTCAGGTGGAGAGGAGTATGGCACAGCATTTTCTGAATCTGCTGGCAGGACTGACAATTCTTAGCCTGAAGCTCAAGGTGAGCATTAGAACCAGGCCACCACACACAGCTACGGGCTTTAGCCTTCAATCTGACCACCCCAGGAAGGCCAATGTGCAACTTTTCAAGGATTCTCGAGCTCAGTTTAGGAGGGACAGTGACTCTCATGGCCCACGTTAAGCACCCTTGCTACACTGACATTGCACTGAGTAAAGAAAGGTGTCAACTCACTGTCACTTGCATTACTCACTGTTTCCTTGCATGTCGAGCGTCAGGACTGCTGATAGGTTGTCCACCTTCTCTTTGTCTTCCACTTGTAACAGCAACTGCATAGAGACCTTCAGGGTTTGGGGCGATGCTTTCTTACTTTCTTACATTCACTCACACACACAGACACACACACACACACACACGCACCTTACAATTTATACTTGAATGCAGATTTCTGCTTAGTTCTTCTGGATCTATTGATCAGAAAAAAGCCAAAAATTGCTCTAAATATAAATATATTATATGAGCAGCACCTTCTGTAGTATCAATGTTCTCTTCACAAACAAAAATATTTATAATGACCTCTCATTCTACTGCATTGTAATGAAGGAGATTCAAATGGTGGTTTCAATTCATTATTGGTTACTGAGAGATAATTGTACTGCGGGGTACGTTTTTGATGCGGAAAAAGGCAAAGTAACGCTTTTCACAATCTCAGGGCTGGGTGAGACCCATTGGACACGAGCTACAGAACAAGTGGTGTTTGACCACCATGACTAGAAAGAGTTCAGAAGATGGCGCACGGAGTTTGACTACGTTAATGAGAAAGAGCTGTGGTGTTCCGAGGGTGTTAGCGAACATGAATATAAAAAGCCAGAGACCTCCCTACGACACGTACAACGTCGTGGTGAAGATGATCTCCGAGGGTGAGGTAGACATTTGTTTCTCAGTGATTCACGGTCATAAACGTCATTAACCTGGAGCGGATATCAGGAGAGATTCAATAATGAACTTTGGATGTTTCAACTGGTTTATGTTGCAAAAGTATTTCAGCCTGATCGATATGCTGAAACATGTTTAGTTTAATGATTCTTTAAAAGTGAGGCTCTCTGATAAGTTTGAAGCAGATATTCAATTCCCATGCAAAGAAGGTAGTGGCACGTGTCAAAGGGAAACCGAGCCCAGTGTTGCTGCCGTGAGCAATAACCCCACCCCCACACCGCACACCCCGCCCATCTAATATAAAGGGGGGGGGGGGCATGAACTCGCCAAAACATTACAGCCTGAAACGATGAGTATAGAAACAAGAATAATATTCTATACTCCAACAATGAACTCATATGATGATGAAGTGGCTCTTACAGGTGTGAATGACAGTGAGAGCAGACCATCTGAAACAAGCTTGTGAAAACATGAATAACAGTGAAACCGATGGGTGCATGAACGCACCGTTGCTGGCGGTCGTTCGAGCTGTGATTGGGATATGAGAGAAAACTGTCACGGCTGTGCTATTGACCATCCTAGTCAGCGTCAGCACACATGCCTGTACGATCCAGATGAATCCTCAACGCACCTAAGCTGATTAAAAAAAACCAAAAAAACTGTTCAAGCTGTGGTTCATACACACGCTAGCCAGAGCCTTGAAGCTGTGCGGCATTCAAATACCTCCATCCTATAGCAAGATTCAAGCAATCGCTGAGGTAGTGGTAATTGACCTGCAGTAGGAACACAACATCAAATCCGCTCTCAAAGAGTTCGTAGAAAAAAATGATAGCGTGTGCAGGGAGCAGGTACACAACCACGTCGAGTACTACTGGAAGCTGCACGAAAACCTGAACCCGGAATCCGGGAATCCGGATGGATACCCACTCCGGTCCTTCACCCGAGAAAAAAAGACTGTTGATGATGGAGTTGATCACGCTGTTCTGTAAAACCCTTGAAAATAGAGTCAGAACCATAAACATTACGGATAATATCAAATCCATATATAATTTGGGAAAGCTGATGTGTGTAGTACGTGAGTCTAACAGTCAGTGGAGTTCTCTAGTATCAGAAGCCAATAATACATGTTATCCTTTACATAAATAAATGTCATGTTATTTCTCATATGATTGAAAACCCTGATGAATGTAAAAACAGGCATATATTATGTATATTCACCTATGTAATAGATGTATGTGTTTTGAAACTAAGTAACGATGAAACGGTTGATTTATATGAAACCTTTGATTGCATGCTTTCATTTTTAATTGAACGTAACGTAAACATAACCTCTTTTGCTGAAAAGATGCTAATAAAACCATAATCCGTTCTAGCACTCTCTTCACTGTGTTCCATTCATTTCACCATGACTGAACATCTGCTGAAAAATATTTACTACACTCCTTCAAACCGGGATCCTATGGAGGGGTCGAGAGGCTGCAAAGGTCCCTGGTGGGTGAAATCGGTAAACGGGTTGGTGATAAAGAAATCAAAAACTGGTTAGCAGCCCAGAAATTCAAAAGAAACGGAGTCATCGTAAAAAACATAGATGAACAATGGCAGTCCGATTTGGTGGTCATGACCAACATAGCAAAACATAACGGGAACATGAAATTTATGCTAACGTGTATGGATATACTTTCCAAGTATGCTTGGGTACGCGTGATGAAAAACAAGACAGGTGCCGAGGTTACCAAAGCCTTTTTATCGATTCTAAAAGAAGGCAGAGTTCCTAAAAAACTCCAGACTGATGAAGGGAAATATTTTTTTTATAAAAGTTTCAAAACATTAATGAAAAAACATAAAATCAATCACTTTGCTACCGGGACGGGCCAAAAAGCATCAGTGTGTAAACGGTTCAACAGGACGTTGAAACCCAGAATGTGGAGATACTTCACAGCCGTCAATACGAGAAAATACATTAATGTGCAACAGTTATCAGAGTAGTATTAAAATGAAACCCATTGAAGTGAAAGAAGGAAATTCCTTCATGGTGTTTAAAACCTTGTAAGGGCTGTTTCAACCGAAAAAGGTGGAAAAACTAAGATTGAACTTTAGAGTCGGTGATACCGTCAGAATTTCACAAATAAAACATTTTGAGAAAGGGTATGAGCAGAACTTTACGGATGAATATTTTACTGTTTCTGAATATCTAAGGAGAGACCCTCCCATATACAAATTACGGGATAGCGATGGAGGAAATATAGATGGGACCTTTTATGAACAGGAGCTGCAAAAGATTATACTGGGAAAAGACAAAGCCTTTAAAATAGAAAAAATTATATCTGAAAAACTAGGAACTGAAAAAATATGTGCTTGATCAAGTGGGTTGGGTGGCCCAATAAATTTAACTCCTGGATTCCGGCCGAGGACGTCCTTAACATTGTGAAAGGTTAAAATGGGGGGGGGGGGTGCTAAATCAAAATGAAATTATAATCCGATCACCATGGTAGAGAGCGGATTCTACATGACTCTACCAAGCAACACCTCCAAAGACATTTACCTCGATAATAAGATTTCGTGCTACACAACCAAATTGGGGTTAGGAGGTCGCACTCACCGAGGTACAATACTCACACACGGTACTCGCTGAAGGAGCTGGATATGGAAAGTGTCTTTTTGTTAAACTCTCTACAGAAGGAGAAAATTGGTATTTACATGTCTTCTGAATCAAGGGTATTATAATAGTATAGAACATCTGGTTAAGGAAATGAATAAGGAGATACAAAGTTTATCTCTTAATTTAAAAATAGATTACCAACCCGTGAAATACAAAATTCGTCTGATGACTAGCAAACCCTATTCGCTATGGACTCAAGGAAACCTTTCACTCATTCTGGGGCTGGATCATAAACCTCTCACACGTGACGAGCCAGAAACACCTTTCCCCGCCGACATTCACGCGGGGTTTTACACCATGTTCATATATACGGATATTATACAATATCAGAGAGTAGGGAACAGTTTTGTTCCTTTGCTGAGATGTAGACATATAACTGGGAAGAACAACGAAATCATCACTTTAACGTACGACAAGCCACACTATGTACCTGTTAGCAAATCTCTCATAAGCTATATTGCCAATGAGGTGAAATCTGATCAAAACGTTCATACACCCTTTCTGTATGGGAAATTTGCTGCAAAGCTTCAATTTAGACCCACAAAACGCACATTTTATATTTGATTAAATAAAGAATCATTAAAAAAAAATATCAGCGCAAGTTACGTGAATCCTCAGATCTATGTGGACTACTTTAATTGCATGCAATGCGCTTTATACCTGTGAAAAGTTTAATTTACGGATGTAGTGTGTGTGTGTGTTAAATATCAGACTCGTGATACATAAAATGTCTTTTGTAATTGCATTTTATTATTTAATGAAGATTTTTGTTACAATAATAATAAAAACTAACATATTTACGTATTTAATCAAATTTCAACCAAGCGGAAAGGGGTTTAGAAACAGAAGATCTGAGAATAGAAGAAGAATCATCACTGTCGGGTGACGAGGGAGTAGCGGGTGAAACAACCCGTGAATACAATGATTTAGATTTCTTAATGTCTGACAGTTTTCCACGAACACCATCATTAGGAATGGTTGAATACGGTATATTTATTTTGGCTACGGCATGCAGCATTTCGTACCACCCTAAAGGTCGCCAGTCATCAGTTATCTTTTGGGTGGCGGTTAAGTTTTTAATTAAGTCCAACATGTGCGATCCTTTAACGGTTATTCCTTTGAAAATAAACTCTCTTTCATCATTCAACGATGCTACATCACCAGATTTTGCGATTTTGTCCATAATCTAGGAAGCATTTTTTCTAGCTCTCGTGGGGACATTACCTATAACCTCTTCAGCGAGTTCGTTCTCAACCATTCGACTGGCTTCTTCGTATGCCCGGGTCACCGGCTTATTTTCAGGTTCAGCGGACCGAGATAGGGTCACTCGAGCCATTTCTTCTTCACAGCTTTTAACTATATTTAAAAATCTTTGCAACGCTGATGCGTAAAGTTTAGCCTTTTCATAAGGGTTCAAGTTAGACCTGGTTAAAATGTGTGGCATAATTTCGTCAAGGTCGTTTTCCACGGTCTGTCTTAAATTTGTTTTATCGGACGCGATGTTTCTAAGTTTTTCCATCTGATGATGCGGTACCAAATACATCTCGGGCGGTATCCATTTTATTACTTGCGCGATGCTATCAAACTGCTTTTAAAGGGTATGCTATGCTATGCTATGCTAAGCAAGGGTAAGAGGAAACCTCCGGACTGATTAATAGCTTTTCTCTTTGTATCTATAGACGATATTTTATTAGCAAACAGTTTTATCCACATTTTCCGTATTTTCAAAAGCCGATACTGATGAGCCGTCAGAGGGTTGTTAGCCCTGAGTAGATTAAAAGCGTATTCACAAATGGAAAGTATGAGATTCGCCGACGCCTTGTATAATATAACCTTCCTCTGCGGGCGGGGTGACTTAAAAAGTGTATTCAGCATCGTTAGATTTGACTTTATTCATGTAGACATTTTTATTTATTTTATTTTATTTCTTTTTAATATTTTAAAGCTTTTTTCTTAGGAATGTACACCTCAGGGGTCTCCCAGGAAAACACGCTTGACCTAATACGAAGGCCTTCTGTCGTCTGAGCTTTCAAGTCAACAAATAAATACCCATAAGGTCTAGAGGTTGTGTCTTGAAAACATTCCACAAAATATTTGGCATTTCCCGGATACATCTGACGAGCCATTACGCTGACCTGTGACTTGTCTCTGGGGTTCTTAAATAAAATCATGTCGTTTATGCTCAGGTTGATAGTTCTGCTGGTCCTTCCCTGAAAAAAACAGATTCTGTACCAAATACAATACACTCAGGTTCCTGTGATGAGTATATTTTGTAAAAGCCTTTTCTACTTCTTCGTTCTTACTGGCGTTATTCATCAAATCGTCTAGAATTAGAAGGTTAGTCTTGTTGATCACACAAAGATTCTGGTATACCCTGAACAAAATTGTTTATTTTGTTCATCAGCTCATCATACAGAGGTTGCCAACATGTATAACACCATACAATGTTTACTTTAAAAAAATATCTTATTACAATTTTCAAGTAATCTTTTGATGAAAAAAGATTTTCTGCTATTGCTAGGACCGCTTACGATACATGAAAATGGTACTTGCATTCTAGCATCAAAACAATGAATTACAGACATTTTACAATAACATTTAAAAAAAAAATACAAATCCAATATACAATCAGATTCTTAATACCCGTACGGCAGAGTCCTGAAATCGGGCAACAAAACACGTTTGACATAAGCAATCTTGAATCTTTTCACTTGTGGTTTGTTTTTTCAGAGAAAGCCCTTTTTATCTCTCACAATTTGATTGTGGGTGGTTGTAAGTATTCTAGTCTGATCACACATGTTTTACACATTCATCAACCAGTTCTGTCAGAGATTTCAGGTTTCCGAGTGATACCTTAGGCTTTCATTGTTGTTTTACCTTTAAGAGGCCTATACCCTTATGTTTTAGGTCCTGAGCTGACAAATTCTACAATCTTGTCACTACAGTCCAACTCACTTGTAAGACCCCCCCAGGTAATCACCCAAAGGTGGTATCCAATCACCTTGATGACTTTTAAAGATGATGCTATCCATGTCTGTGTACAAGCAACAGTCTTGTAAACGATCTATCAAATTGTACAGCTTGAGTCTAATATATGCGGTTATAAAAATACCTGTGAACATGTTAGCGTATCCCGATTTATAACACCTGATGTCCTTGTGATGCTACTGCACCAATGCCACCTCGTCATTCAGAAAAGATAAATGACTTACATCGTACAGGTTTGAGAACATGTACTCTAAAAACTAATCAGGATCTCTGATCAAAACTGTGTTTGATCTGTTTGGTTTTTGAGACATCTTACCCCACAAAGAATTCATTGCAAATTTAGCTATGGATCTCTTGGCCGGGTTGACTGAAATTTTCTCTTCCTCCAGCTTAACCCCTACGTTCTCCTCATATTTTTGAACATACTCCTTTTTTTGTAGTTTCATCAACCACCCAGGAAGGATAACCTGAGCTCGCTTGTTTGGTTTTCAAAAACATTTTCATGTATTCTGAAAGCAGCTCATTCGTTCTATTAGGAAAGTGCCAAATCTCAAATACTTTTATCACCCTGTACCCCTTCTGTAGGGCCATCATCAGCTCCACGCTGCACCATGCACCTGTCAGGGCCCTCTCATCATCCCCATGATCACAGCTATGCTGTTGTTGCTCAGTGCAGGTTCTACAGAGAGGGAACAAGAGTTTCTTCTTTACCTGGTAGGGAAGAACAGGGCTCCACAAACCTTTGGGAGGTAAAACCTTTATCTTGATGATACTGAAATCGTTTTCCAATGACCTAAAGTCATGATAAAGGATGAAAGGATGGCCTATGGGGACCAATTTTACCTTATTCACATAAGGGTAGAGGGAGGTGAAGTCATAGTAATCAATTCTTTCACCAGGTTGAGCTGTGTAATACAGCTGTAATGTGTTGGTTCATCCCCCAGACAGCATCCCAAGGATTTAAGTGCCCTGGAAAGTCAAAGGTTTTGAGAAACCTTTTTACATCTTCATCATTCTTTTTCATATCATTCCATTCATGTTCCCACATGATGGTGACAGACAATTTGTGAATACACTGCAGCATCTGAATTTTATTAAGGCCGAAGGTTTCTGAGGTTTTACTTAAAGGGTGTGGCATGCACGATGGAAAGCACGTATCACATCTGTAATAAAAGCAGCCGAGAAACTCATCAAAGTAACCATCTACAAAATAATTTCTGATCTTGGCTTCCCCTTTGTTAAGTGCATGTTGAATGGGTATGTTCTATTTGTCTGTGACGTACTTAAGCCATTGAATAGACAGCGTCGAGAAAGATTTCTGACAAGTGATGTAATTATTTAGGGGAGGGATGGCTAAAGTGTTTTCGGGCAGGAACATGGTGTGGAATATTGTCATGTATATGAATGTACCCCAATTTCCTGTCTGGACTCTATATCATAAAATATGTAACGTTCGTCCGCCATCTCTACCTTTATCGGTTGTATGAAACATTCGCATTTGACCTCCATTTCTATTTTTTCACTACAAACTTTGCACCGAGGCTGAACACATTTATGTTCTTTTTTTTACCTTAAAGGGGCTCAGATGTTCTACCATTCCACATTTGGGGCAGTAGAATCCTATTTTACATAATGAGTATGTATCACCCAACAAGTTCCGCATCTCTTCTTTATGTTTTTCGTAGCAGAAATCTGACCTGCACAGTCTTAGACAATTTGAACACTGCAGCATATTCTGAGTATAACTATACCACACCGGATCAAGACATTCGTTACAATACTACTTGCATTTGTGTTTTCTCATATTTGTGAATCCTTTGTAACAAAAATGACAGATGTATTGAAACCCGAGAAGACCCTCAATATTTTTAACACCATAGTAATGGTTGTCATGTAAGAATAAGAAAATGGTTTTCTCATATTAGGACCTTGAACTAGAAAATTTACAGCATCTCTCAGACCAGCTATTTCATTAACGGTATCCATCATGCCATTTATAACCTCTAGAATGTAATTGTAAAATTCTGCAGAACTGTTAACGTTACCCAGCAAGGCAAAATTAACTCTCCTCCTAATTTCTGTTATTGAACTTTTCTCTACGAATTATTCTAATGTCAGAATTTATACCATGCCCCGTTTCTTCTGTTTCCATAAGGTTTTCAGTATGATCTGAAGGGAGAAATTCTACATCAGTTTCATACCTTCTAGGACTCTGTCCTTCGTTATCAAAACTGGTTGAAGAATTCTATGAACCCGGCTGTAGAGCACAGTCAACACTTAAGAGCTTCTCATTTAACGCAGCCAAGCACTGATTCAGTTCATAGAAAATGTCATTTTGACTAACCTGTGTGTTTTCAGGACTCTACAGTACATATTCATTTTGACTAACAGATTCTGACATTAAAGCTAGATTTTCCATTCAGCTGATATACAGCATTTAGTACATAATGATTCAAAGAACCTTGTTGGCTTAAACTATTTTGTAAATTTATTAAATTTGGATTCAGTTCATAGAAAATGTCATTTTGACTAACCTGTGTGTTTTCAGGACTCTGCAGTTCGTATTCATTTTGACTAACAGATTCTGACGTTAAAGCTAGACTTTCATTCAACTGATTTACAGCGTGTAGCACATGTTGATTCAAAGAATCTTCTTGACGTAAACTATTTTGTAAGTTTATTAAAGTTTGATTCAGTTCCAATAAAATGTCATTTTGACTAACCTGTTGTGTTTTCAGATTTTTTTGAAGTGTTACCTAGTGGGATATTATTCGGACATTTCTGAGCCATAGTATGATACCATATATTCACTATGCATGTGTAACAACAATATTCCTTCTGATGTACACTGATTTAGAAATCTCAACACATCATATAATGCATAATCAAATCTGCACCCAGGACCGTATACAGGTGTAGAGATCAGTTTAAGAAATGTTCAATCCAGAAGTACTTTTTCATAACAGGTCAGATAACATACATTCCCATTGAAAAGATCATTAGGAGGTGATGCTGCCACAGCTGTTGCTTCTCCAACTTCCGATTGCTGTGTCTGATCCTGGTAAAACATGTCACTGTTGACTAATCACAATTCATAACAGATTTTAGAAATCAAGTGGGGAAAAATATGAAATATTTTCAGTAATTAGTTAGAATTCTTTATCCGACCACTCACGTGATGGGGGAGGCGCTCTTAAATCAGCCTCCCAGTCAAACAGACTCCTGATCCCCGTCATTAGAGCCATCTTACAAAAAAAAATTATACAATTATTCTAGTATAAATGTGATTAATAATCATGCTTTAAAAATTATACTTATGTGGTGATGCTGGCATACAGTTTAGTGGTTGAACAGCTTGAACAGACCTAGAGTTATTTAGAAGTTTGTTATAAGCCACATTGATCTCTGCATTCATCAGGTCCCCTGAAAACATTGTGAGCTCAGCCGGAGGGCTCGATGAATAGTGGTTGACGGTAGAGGAATTCACACCTTCTGCCTCTGTGTGACGAAATAATGCACTGCATAAACTATTAGACAAAATGTGGTATTTTAACATATGTTAGACTCCCTCTAGAATGTAATACCCTGTATCAACTCATTCATCAACTTATCATCATCCTGTGTCCTTATATCTGCTGATAAAAAAATAACAAAAAATTAAAATGATAAATAAAATACATAAAATTAAAATGTATAAATGTTCACAAATAAGAAATTACCGTGGTTGGCAATTCTCTCCACAGATTCAAGGAACTCCTGATCATCTGAACCTATGGAAATACAAAGAACAGAATTATAGACTGTGAGCATAAAAGATCGTCATGATGGTAACCTCTTTACCAGAACAAATAGATGTTATGTCATGTATTGGTTATTCTAAGTAAATAGATTCACCTACTTTGAAGTTAAAATTTTTCTATATAGCTAGCCATGAGAATAAGAATAAAATCAAAAGAGTTTCAGTCGACCAAAATGATTCACGTACTCTAAAACACAATGGTCATAGTTCATATTGATCAAAAATAGAATCAGAATAAAAACAATATCCTTTTCCTAGCTATCTCGCAAAAAGAATATATACGATAGCTTGTACATAACACGTGTTGACTGTTTGTTAAAATATATGTTTTATCTAGACCTGAAATTAATTACAATGCTAAGCCCTACTGAGTTAAATCACATAATGCATGATAAAGTATTTCAACCATTAGCTACATAAAAAATAGCTAGATACATGTCAGCCTTTTTAGTAACTTTAACTAATATAAGGTATAGCGTAAATTAGTTAAGCATTACTGAATTGCTTATCTGTTGAAAACGGTTGAGCCATGTCCATATTTGTACAGAGGTCTTGACAAAAATTTTCAGATGTTTCGCTTACAATTATGACTGTGAACTAAAAGGAGTGAAGTACCGTAAAATACGACTTTAAGAAAGAAGTGTACCTGGAATGCACTGAAAAGTGTTAAGGGCCCAAAATGTGATAACAGACAAGAACCTAATATGATAAAACTTGTAAAGTAACCACATTTGTTTAGAGATCACAGAAAAAATAAATAAAAGGAAATGTTGTGATGTTTTCTGAAAGGTTTTGCTTATTGCAACTGTTTGAGTACTTCTGTCAAATAAGATGTAAAGAGGTGTTGGGGAGCAGACTGCATGGTTGGATACAAAGAAAAAAAAAAGGCACCAAAATTGTATCTTTCTGGCCTAGTCCTGACCTTGTGAGGAATTTGGTTTTGGGAGGGGATTTCCTGCATGGTGGTGGTGATGGGGGGGGGGGGGTACTTCTTAGAGAATCAACCAATGGGAGAGAGTGGGATGGGTGAGCGGCTATTTATCAATTTTTGTCAGAAAGTTTTTACTGCATGATAGGGTGAGGACTTTTGAGGAGGTGTGACTTCTTAGAGAATCAACCAATGGGAGGGAGTAGGATGGGTGAGTGAGAGACAATAAGAGACCGAGGGCAGCAGAGCAGAGCAGACATTTACTGGGTGGTACATAATCGTTTAAGACTCATAACTTTTATTTACTTTAATCACTTGAATATTTCACAATTAAAGAATAATTTTTAAAAAAATCATTAAAATTATTTTGAGGATCCCTCATTGTGTTTTTTAAATTTATTATATATATATATATATATATATATATATATATATATATATATATATATATATATATATATATATATATATATACATATATAAATATATATATATATATTAAATATGTGGGGGGGCCTTGGGGGGGTTCAAAATCGGTTCAAGCAATAAATCATTTTTTTGACAGTTTATAAATTCCATTACTCTCTCTTTCCATCACTTCTCTATTCGCCTTTCTTGCAGACTGGTCGAGGTGAGGGCAAAGGTCACATAAAGGTCACATATTCCTTACTTCCTCCTTTAAGCAAGCATTAAGCATTTTCCCTCACATTTCCCCCCTTTGATAATATCACACATTATCACTACCTAACATGATTTCACTAATAAGCTTATTCAACTCATTTGAGGCTAGTCCTCACACTAGTAACATGCATAATAATAAAGTTCATAAATGCATTTCTAAACATTGGGATCCATCATCCAGTCAGGAAGAGGGTTTAAGTCTTGTTCCTTGTCGGGGTCAAAGTCATCCTGCAGCTCCAGGGCATCTACCTTCCCATTATTGTAAGGAAATGACAACAGTTGTGGAGTGACCAGTCGTGCTACAACCCTGGAACAGGACAACACACACAGAGCAAAACACAAAATCAATAACATCACACAGATAACAGGGATGAAAATTTGAAGTAACAGCTGGCCCCATGGGCCCCACTGCTGCTGAAGCTGAGATAACCAAGATTCTGCTTCTGGAAGGGGAGGTAGACCTTCTCTCATGGCCGTAATAGGTTAAGTTATGATGACCATCTGGAATGTACAAACAACAGTCAGTGCCCAACACTTTGCACACTCCCCCTTCCTTTGCTAAAATCGTGTCGAGAACAAGCCTATGTTGAAGGATAGTGGTGCAAATGGTGGACAACTCCCTGTCTATTGTTCCTAAAGCCACTTCAGTTTCGTTTGCTAAAAGTTGTGTGTGCCATGCCAGCCCATTTAATTTTTGCAAGGTAGCAGCAGTGCTGCCGCCAGGTAGTAGGGCCCAGCCCATTGTTGCCCCCAGAGTTGTCCAGGGGTCCCACAGATGATACCCACACCACCAGTGAGGCATGGTCACTTCTCGTTTTGTCCTGCTTGAGCTTTTGTCCTGAATTGTCTCTGATGGAATAAGGACTCTGATGGGCGGGGGGCCGGGGGGAGCAATAGAGTAGGGAAGCAACACCCATCCCAATCTGGTAGGATGATATGATAGGCATGTCACCCGCATGCCCAACTAGCCCCTGGCAGAGTTAAAAAAAAGTAATGTTGTATGTCTGTGAAATGTTATCTGATGTGCATTGTATGTCATTGTATATTATTCTGGTGAGGGAGTTGCTAACCCTTACCCTCATCCCGCCTACTCTACAGAGGCAGATTTTACCCCTTTTCAGAGTATTTCAACCCTGATTGTGGGGGGTTTGTACAGCCCTGTTCTTGCCCTGCCTTGATAGGTGTAACTGCTTGGTGCTATGCTTATGCTATGTTTCCATTGCATCTGGCTAGCACATGCTGGGCTAGTCCTGGAATGTAGGGATGTTCACCATCGAGGTCAGACTCCTCTGCCCCTGGGTCATCCCTGTACTCTGGTTCTATTTCCTCAGTCATAGACAGTCACAGACTCTCCTGTGGTGGAGGAAAACTGATCAGTATGCTAAACCTTTTAACCCATCTGTCTGCCCCTGCTGTTTCTACACTGCACCAGTACACGTCCACATCCAAGGGGAAGACGGGATTGAAGGTGTAGGTCGTGGGTCCGTATCCCCTCCCCCCCCAGTCTCCGCGGTGCCTTGCACCAAGGTTCCCAACAGTTGGTTGTTACTGCCTCTTTGGCATAACCGTTACCCGGCATTACCATCACAACATCTTTCCAATCACATGGGTCTCTGCACAAATAATTTGGCTCCCCGTTTCCTAAGGGAGTGGCACAAGTGATGACCCCTTTGGTGTCATTAATGAGGATATATTGGGAGGTGGATGTTCCCAATATCTCTGTGCCCAAATGTGCCAGTTTCAATAGTAAGAGGAGCAGTATCCTGTTGGGGGGTGAGGGTTAACCAATCTCGATTCCCTCAGGATGAGAGGGCAGCACATGGCCTTTTCCTCCCTGCTCCCTCCTTAGATTGGCTACCTCATCACCCCTCAGGATCAGGAGCTCTTTTACAATGTGATGCATGTGTCCAGGTTTTCCTTCCTTAGAACTTAACAGTGGTGTGAGTAGTCAGGAGAACCTGCGCTAGTCCCAGCCACTGTGGTTTGTTCCACCGGCTTCTTATAAGGTCCTTAATCACCACCCAGTCCCCGGGCTTCAGGTCATGGAGTGGTCCGTCTGCTTCTGTGGGAAGGTTCACCAATTGCTCCCATTCCTCCAAATCCTGCATTTGGTAGGCGTCCGAGCAGAATCTCATATGAGCTAAGACCGTGCCTTTGGCACCATCCTCATGCTTATGAGCACCAGTGGGAGGGCCTTAGTCCATGCCAGGCCCGTCTCCTGACATGTTTTTGCTAATTTGGATTTGAGTGTGCCATTTTCCCTTTCCACTGCTCTGCCACTAGTGGGGTGGTAGGCACAATGCTGGTGCATGTCTATGCCATAGTATTTGCTTAGCATGTCTAATGCCTGATTCACGAATGGCGTACCATTATCACTGGAGATTCTGTTGGGAATTCCCCACCTGGGAATAATTTTGGTCAACAAAGCTTTTGCCACCACCTTAGCATCCTGCTTCCCTGTAGGAAAAACTTGCACCTATTTAGAAAACACACACACGATAACAAGGCAGTATTTTTTCCCTTCGCTCTGTGTTAATTCTATGAAGTCCATTTGTAGGTGTTGAAATGGTTCTCACGGAGGAGGGTGTGCCACCTGAGGCACTGATTGCCCTCGTCCTACATTGTTCTGTGCACATTTAATGCAGTGGCTACAAAAAATAAGTTGTAAACCCCTTCATATACCAATGTTTCATTATTTGTTGTGTCATCCCCCACTTTGCTCACGTGTGTATGCCCATCAACAATGGTAGCCATACAAGGAAACATGTAGCGTGGTAGGCAAGGTTTGCCATCAGGTCCATGCCATATGTTATTACTGAGAGTGCATCCAATCCTTTTCCAGGTGACCTTTTCTTCTGCTGAGGCACTCTACTGCATCAGGATATTTCGAGAGTGGGAGTAATGGGAACATCCCGTGTCACTGGAAGCCTGGCGGATCTTTTTGCTGCCAAGTCAGCGTGGTGATTCCCTTTTGACACTTTGTCTGTGTCTTTAGTATAGGCTGTGCACTTCCACACAGCTATAGCAGTTGGTAAGGTGATCGCATCTAGCAGGGCCGCAACAAAGTGATGGTGCTGAATATGTTGCCCTGAACTAGTGAGGAATTTTCACTGTTTCCAAATCATGCCAAAATCATGCACTACACCAAGGGCATAATCACTGTCTACATAGATTGTGACGGTTTTATCTTTAGCAATTTTACAGGCCTCTGTTAGCAAGATCAGTTCAGCTGCCTGTGCTGAATAATGTGAGGGGAGTGGTTCTCCTGTGTGCAGGGACTACTGCATACCTGACCTGCAGCTTCCCTGTCTCTGGGTCTCTGGATGAACTCCCATCTACCCACAGCGCTAAATCAGGATTCTCGAGGGGCTCGTCCTGGAGGGCAACCCTAGGGGAACAGAGATGATTTGTTAGTGTCACACAATCATGCGGTACCCCATCCTCCGTCGTAGGCAGGAGGGATGTTGGATTCAGCGTTGTACACTGCTGAACCATTATATTGGGCATTTCCAGCAATGCGGTTTGATATGTTAGCCATCACTGCGCAGTGAGGTGTGATGTCTTGTGGTTGTTAAGAAGTGCATGTACAGCATGTGGAACCAGCAGGGTTAGTAGGGTGTACCCCACGATGTCTCATGATGCGGCCAAGGCCTTTTCAGCCGCCACTACTGCCCTTAGGCATGGTGGCAGACCTGCGGCCACCGGGTCTAGTTTGCAGGAATAGTAAGCAACTGGCCTATTTCTGTCTCCATTCTTCTGCAGGAGAACTGACGTCATACACCCATTTTGTTCGTCAACTGTCTGGGTGAATGGCTTGGCTGGATTTGGTATACCTAAGGTGGGTGTGGTTTGGAGGGACTGTTTTAACCCCACGAATGCTTCCTCTGCCTCTGAGGTCCATTCCACTTTGGTTTGAGATCTCACTGTTGGGAGTATAGCTCTCAATGGGGCTTCCAATTGTATGTAATTAAGAATGAAGATGCAGCAGTATGAGCACGTGCCTAGGAATGAAAGCAGCTGGCATTTGGTGGTGGGCCTTGGAATGCGAGCGATGGCTGATGAACGGTCAGTGGCCAATGTCTTCCCTTCTCCAGAAATCATGTGACCCAAGAATTTTACTACTGGCTGTACAAATTGTAACTTCGACCGACTGGCTCGGTGGCCAGTCTCAGCCAAGTGCATGAGTAAGCACAAGGAATCTCTTTCACACTGTTCCTGGGTGGGTGCAGCCAGAAGTAAATCATCAACATATTGCAATAGCACACTGCCCTCCAATAACTGGAGTGGCGCTAGACTGTCTCTGAGGGCATCATTATAAATAGTGGGAGATTCACAATACCCCTGACACAAGCATGTGAACATATAAGGCTTTTCCTTGAATTGAAAGGCAAACCAATACTGGCTTTCCTTATTCATTGCAACACTGAAAAAGGCATCAGCTAGGTCCACGACGGTGAACCATTTACTATCGTCTGGTATAGATGAGAGGATTGTGTGTGGGTTTGGGACATTTGGGGCTCTTTGTCTAACTGCTGTATTGACTACTTGGAGGTCCTGTACAAACTTCCATTTGTTACGACCTGGTTTTCTAACAAGGAAAATTGGTGTTCATACAGGCGAATCCGGGCATGGCACTATCACTCCTGCGTCCAGGAGGTCTTTGAACACTGGTTTAATGCCGTCTATGGCTTCTGGTTTCAGGGAATACTGATGTTGCTTGGGCCTGTAATCTGACTTGGGTGTGATTTTTACTGGTGATTTTTAGCCTTTAATCAACCCAACACCATTCTTTCCTCATGCCCACAACACATTGGGAACCTTTTTTAGGAGGAGGGATTCAGGAAGAGGAATGGAAGCCTGTTCTTGCCATCCCCTGTGTTCTCCTACCACCTCTACATGTCTTGTAACCTTGGAGGGTAAATTGCACCTTTTGTCTTTTTGTTCCTGTGCAGCTATTTAGCTCCTCTCCCTGCTCATTGATTTCCCATCCGGTGGCACGTTCTTCTGTTTCAATGCTGTTCCAATTTGTTTTTGGGAGGGGGGTTTCCTGCATGGTGGTGGTGATGGGGGACACCATATATCAATTTTGGCAGAAAGTTTTTCCTGCATGGTAGGGGGAGGGGGTAGGACTTGGGAGGAGGTGTGACTTCTTAGAGAATCAGCCAATGGGAGAGAGTGGAGGGGTGAGTGAGTAGGTGAGTGAGAGAGAGAGAGAGAGAGAGAGAGAGAGAGAGAGAGAGAGAGAGACACGCAACCGAGACCCAAACGCATGTTTGAGTATCAGTACATGACCATCAGCAGAGCAGCACGGACATTAAATTCTGGGTGGTAAGTATTTGTTTTAGAGTCGTAACTTTTACTTACTTTAATCACATGAATATTTCTGAATTAAAGAATTTTTTAAAAAAAGCCAATAAAACTATTTTGAGGATCCCTCATTGTGTTGTAATTTATTTTCATGTAATATTGTCACATCATAAATCATATAATTATAAATATTCATATATATATATATATATATATATATATATATATATATATATATATATATATATGGGGGGTGCGGGGGGGGGCGTGGATAGGGGCAATAATTTATGACACTTTTACTGATCAAGTTCCTAATACAATGACTCTGGACTTTCAGATCAGTGTAGTGTTTTATCAAGAACCAAAAGAGGGCAGTCTCACATTGTTCAATGCATCTTAATTTTTATTTGTTTACAGTGTTTCTCTGTGACTGTTGTTTTGTTGATTCTTTGTCTGGTTTCATATTTGTTTGTACTGAAGATGCTGTGAAACAAAAACAAGGCAGTAAATAAACAAACATTTTATTGGATCATTATTTGGTTATTTAGCAGAAATTCACAGTAAATTCACAGTAAAACAGGACTGTTCAGATAGAACTCTTTAATTAATCCTCGTACATTTCTCAGCATTGATGAATGATTTTGTAAAGTTATATTGACACGTCCAAAAAATCTTTATGGAATGGTTATTTTACATTATTTTTTTTAACATCTTCATTTTGATAATACCGATTTTAACATTCGAAAAATGAGCAAACGGAGAAATATATAGGCTGCAAGAAAATATTATTTAATTAACTTACTTTTAATGATATTTTCTTGCATATTTTAAAAATGATCAATTCTAACCATTATTACTGTTTTGAAAAAGGCTTTGTAAAGCGCAGACAGCAGCTTCTTTAGAACAGGAGGTTTTTGTACGCCCACTGAACGAATTCGTAGCGCTGTGGTACACTTTTGGTGGCGGCACAAAACTCTCAATTGGACATAAGTAACTTTCACTGCTTATCCAAAAGTTGGTATTTTCTGAAATCATAATCGATATGTTTGATGTTTGATAATGATGCAGACTTTAAAACGTTGCGATCGCATTTATTGTAATTTACAGAGCAACAGCTATTGCGACGTAATTTATCTAATAATAGAATGTATATGTGCATTTTATTTTATTATTTTAAAAATCTAAAAATCTTTTGAGTAAGACCTTTAAGACTTTTCTAAAGCATTAATATCGAAGCTCCATATTACGTGGTAAATAGTGAAGAGAGCGGAGTGTTTAGATCAGGTTTAGATCAAGAAACTGTAATGTGTAAGTCAGTATATATTTGGAACATCATGGAGTGGGTGCTAAAACATCTTTGGCCCCCTCCATATACCATAATATTATTAGTGTTTGTAAATTTATGCCTGAAACTAACCGCATATCACTTTTTAACACATGCTGGGCTGTTTTAATAAAATATTGTTATGGGTCCCTTAGGAGGTAATAACATTTTTGCAATAAAAAACAAAGTACAGGTTTTATATATATATAAAAAAAAAACAAGCAACATTTTATTGAAAACCCACACTCAGCATATTTATCAATGGATTTTATAATAGAAACTTTATGCTCCAGGCCTCTGGTATCTGTTTAAAATAAAGCTTCAAGATAAATGTAATAAATGTAACAGTAAATAACTGCTTAATGTTTATTATGTTTTATATTATTTGAGTCATACAGTGCATTATGACACAGGCATGTCCTTCACACCAAAGAAAAAGTAGTGTTTTAGTATGAGATAGAAGATTTTACTGAATGTTCTTTGGCTGGTGGCACTGTGTCAAGTGTAGTGAGATTATTAAACATTACCCATAAATATCTTTATTTTACACCTTTGTTGATAATAAATATTTATAATGAACAGGAAATGTATTTGCTGGTAGATGTGTTTCACAGTAGCTGAGAATAATCAGATGAAGGCACAAACATGGTGATTAGTGCTGTAGTGTGTGCTTGCATCACTTCTAAACAGGACAGAATCTCCTGAAGATGACTGACACTGATATAGCGGTCATGCTACTAGTAGAGATTTCTCTCCACTAATAACTACTTGCTCTATTATAAGAACAACTGTCCCAAGAGACCAAAGGTCTCAGTACTGCAGTGCTGTGACTGGTTTCTAATGCTCCATGCACTGGGTGTGTGTACATGTGCCTCTGTGGGGTCTTGATAAGCACTAGAAAAAAATCATGTGTTGTTGTTATTGATATAACTGTAGTGTTTTGTCTTCACCTGCTCCAGCAGAAACAGAGAGATCATTTGCTCAAAGAAAAGAGAGATGGAGAAGTTTAGGAGCTTCTCCAGGTTTCCTGGGCAGTTGTAGCTCATAGAATTGTATGTTCAGTCTGTTCAGAAGTGAGTCAGTGTTGTGTTTCCTCTCCTCTACAGAGTGTGTAATTGTGCTGTATCACATCCTCCCCCTCAACACCTGCAGTAGGTCCCAGCTGCAGCAGTGCAGTCTCTGTGCAGTCTGACTGAGGGAGGTTTTTGTACGACTCTCTACCACTGTGTGAATTGCCAGTTACCACCAATGTTGTGTAAACTCTGACAGTAATAATCTCCTGCATCTTCAGTCTGGACACCACTGATGGTCAGAGTGAAGTCAGATCCAGATCCACTACCACTGAAACGATCTGGAATACCTGACAGTTTATATTTAACCTCATAGATCAGGAGTTTAGGAGCTTCTCCAGGTTTCTGCAGGTACCAGAATATCCCTTCATCTCCATCCCTCCAGCGGTGCACTGCAGGGTTGCTCCTACAGCTGATGGTGACTGTGTCTCCTGGAAGAGCAGCTTTCACTGAATCTTGAGTCACTGTTACCTGACCTCTGGATCCTGGGGAAGAAATAAATAAAATCATAAAAAGGTAACATTTACCTGTACAGATAATTTTATTTAGTTGCTCTAAATCTGTGAATAGTGTATTGTAAATAACAGTAGTAGACCTGTGTCACATGGATAGTTCACCACAGAGGTAATGCAGTGAGTTACCTTGAGTCCAGAGGACCAGTGTGCAGATAAAGATGGGGATCAAAGTCATGGTTGCTGTGGGTGAAATTGCTGGGGCAGGCAGCTCTCAGTCATGAAGTGTTAAACCCACGGGACTATAAACACTCACAGATCACTGAAGCATGAGCTGCACATGCAAAGTGGCTGATCTCTGTGGAAATGCCTTTAAAACTGCCTTTGCCCTGGTGTGACAATACACACACACACACACACACACACACACACACACACACACACACACACACACACACACACACACACACACACACATATACACACACACACACATACGATCCATTTATGGAACTTAATTTTAAAAAAACAGAGGAGCAGTGCTCTTAGCTGAGGATAAACAACACCAAACCCAGAGGCCACTAGAGCAGAGTTAACAACCAGAACAAGAGTGGAGCACAGGGGTACAAAAACACAGGGTGTACAAACCAAAACAAAATATAAAAGACACACTCCAAAGAACTGGGCAATGGTACAGTATGGTACAGTCAGTCAGAATAGGATGCTCAGAACACAAGGAACAGGAACATTTCACAGTTAAAATGTCACAGGTGAAGATCATGCAGGAAAAGAAGCAGAAGCAAATGTGAATCTCCAACTGAAGTAACATCATTGTAACATCAATGACCATGAAACAGAAAGGGTTTATAAGGCAACATAAAGACATAACAACATAAAGATGTAACACAGAAGTGGTGTTGACAACAGGGCAGGATGCACAGCAACAGAGTTGGGCGTGGCACAAAACCTAAACTGACAAGCATGTGTAATGAAAGAACTGTCATAATGCCAGATCCTCTTGCAGACTACAACACCAAGCAACTCGTTCTTCTCCCTGGCAACAACTCCACCAATCAGAGACACTTAATCAGATCAGCATCACCGGAGTATTGATCAACTTATGGCTCTAGCTATATGCCTGGATAATTATCTTCAGGAACAGAGACCACGGATAGCCGGTAATTCTCGCACCACCTAGCCCCACCCCAGTCCATGATATGAATTCAGATGAGAACCCACAGTGGAGTACATGCAATGTGATTCATCCTGCTTATTTGAGGAGGAACGGAGGCATCGGTTCCAAGAAGGTTTTTGTCTGTACTATGGGTCAGTAAGTATATAATAAGGGATTGTCATGTCAAGCCACATCGCAATGTGTCCCAAAAACAAAGAGGGAGTAAGATTTCCACTCCACAAGTCCAGGTAGGGTCCTTGCATAAACTTGGTATGGTTGCAAAATCTTTTACATTACCAGTTTATATAGGATCTCAAACTCTCTCATCTATTTTCACAGCCCTAGTTGATTGCGGGGCAGAGGGTAATTTCCTTCACACTCATGTGATAGAGGAGTAACACATCCCAGTCAAACCATTACCCAAGCCCCTTAGATTGGCTGTTTTGGACAGATCATCCAGAGGAGCTGGGAGCATATCTCTCCGTACCACACTGATAAAACTCACCGCCAGTGCACTCCACTCAGAACTCATCCTGTTCCTGGTACCAGGATCCTCCTTCTCAGTTACTCTAGGCCTTCCTTGTCTGGAGCAGCAGGACCCAAGATAGCCTGGCCTCAGAGGGAGATAACACAGAGGTCAGATTATTGTCAGAAGACCTGTTTGTCCTTACCCACACTTACAATCTGTTCCACGACTATAGAGATTCCTGCTAACGACCAACATTTTTTCCTTCCTAAAGAATACCAGGATTTAGCCAGCATATTTAGCAAACAAAAAGCAACCCAGTTACCCGCTCACCATTCCTGTGATTGTGTTATAGAACACCTGGAGGGTGCCACCTTGCCCAAGGCATGGAAATACCCCCCTCCCTCAAGAAGACAAGAGAGCTATGGATCAGTACATAGAAGAGGCACTGTTACAAGGGTTCATCCAGACCTCCAGTTCCCCTCTGGCATCAGGCTTCTTTTTTGTAAAGAAGAAGGACATTGATCTTCGTCCATGCATCGATTACCATAATCTAATCCAGATCTCCAAAAAGTAGGCTTACCTGTTACTGCTCATCCCCGTCACCCTGGAAAAGCTACAAGAGGCAAAATTCTTCATGAAATTAGACCGTCGTAGTGCTTATATCCTTAAAAGGATCAAGAAAGGAGATGAGTGGAAGACTGCCTTCATCACCACCAAGGACACTATGAATACAAGGTGATGTCATTCAGTCTCAACATCGCACTATCTGTGTTCCAGGCTTTCATTAACGGTTTTCTTTGAGCAGTCATAGGGAGGTATGTTATCGCATATATAGACGATATCCTTATTTACTCACCCGATCTTTAGACACACATTCAACATGTTAGATCTGTACTGAAAATTCTCCTGGATAATGGACTGTTTTTGAAAGGGGATAATTGTGAATTTCATAGCATCACTACCGCATTTCTGTGGTATGTAGTAAGTTATGGGGGAGTGACTATGGATGACAAGAAAATAGAAGCTATCCAGCATTGGCCAGTACTGATTAACATTAAAAGGCTCAAAAGTTTCCTAGGTTTCAGCAGTTTTTATTGACATTTCATCAGAAATTTCAGTAGTATAGCAGTTCCTCTCACAGCTCTTCTCAAAGGATCTTCCAAACACATTAATTGGACTCAAATGGCTGAGGTTGCATTCCACAGATTAAAGGAGCCTGTCATGACAGCTCCCATCCTGAGACACCTGGACCCTACTGTTGCGTTTATAGTAGAGGCTGATGCTTCCAACATTGGTATTGGCGCCATCCTTTCTCAACAACATAACGGGGAGAAACTACATCCCGTAGCGTATTTTTCAAGCAAATTATCACCCGCAGAACAAAATTATGGCATTGGAGAACGTGAACTCTTGGCCATCAAGCTGGCCTTGGAGGAATGGAGACATTAGCTAGAGGGGGCTAATCTTACTTTTTTAGTAATCACAGATGATAGGAATCTAGAATATATGCGTACAGCAAAACAACTGAACCCCCGACAAGCCCGTTGGTCCTTGTTCTTTTCCAGATTTAACTTCAAAATTATGTATTGCCCAGGAAATTGCAATACTAAAGGAAACCATATTTCCTACCCGGGTTCACCTGACATCCATCAGATGGGAGACTGATGAAGAAATAGAACAGGTCACATGAGGAATGGTCACCCCAATAGAAAGTCTGATTGACAAATGCTACATACCTGAATCTTGTTGAGGCCATTTGCTAGCATGGGCCACATTCCTCCCTTGCTACAGGATTCACATCTTGAGTCAGGTCAGCATTTCTGGAATGCATTGGGGTAACCATTAGCATCACTTCTGGGTATCATCCATAATCTAATGGACAGTGTGAATGTTCGAATCAGGAATGTAATAAATTTCTGAGACGTTTTTGTATGAACAATCCTTCAGACTGGTCCAAGTTTGTAGCTTAGGTGGAGATGGCGCAGAATTCACTCACTAGCTGTAAGGGTTGGCACCAGGCTGAGGACCCCTCCGGCCACAAGAGGGAGGCCTTGAGTCAACCACACCACTAATTAGGCCAACACCCAACAGCTGGGCTAGACCTTATTTAAGCCCAGTGACCCAGTCATTCAGTGCTCGGTCTTTGCCAAAGTTCTGAGCCAAGCTCCTAGCCAGTAACTTAAGGTATTGAGGTCTGTGAGCCCTTGTGCTACACCTCACTTCTTGTCTGTGAGGGTGTTCATGTTTTTGCATGTCCTCTGCCCTCTCCAGTTTTCCCACTTGTGCCATGTAGACACCTCCACCACCTGATGGAGACACTTGGTGGGAAGGGCATCATCACACAACATACAAAACCAAAAAGTGTTTATACACATGCGAACAGGTGAAAGGAATGTGTTAAAAACTAGATGTTGATCTTGCAAAGGCTGCCCTCTGCCATCTAGGAACAGCATTGCAGGGAACCAGTTTGACACCTAGATTGCTAATGACTGTAAAATGAAAACTACACTTTCATAGGTAACGGGGTATCCTAGCATGTGTTATTTTAAATAAATGATCAGTTTTTAGGTACTGCACCCCAGAGCAAACACTGATTGAGCTGTTCTCCGGGGTCATCAGGTAGGCACCTCCCTTCATCAGCGTCCCAGCCTGACTCCCATCTAAGATCACTTTAAACCAAGTTGCACCTCTTAAGCACTAAGCCACTAGCAATCACAACTGTAAATACATGATCTCCTTCCAAAATTTAGCAAAATGCAGGTTTGTAAATACTCACATTAAAGGATGTCAGCATTTGCTAGGCATAACTAGCTACAATGACTATTTTAGGTTGACTTTAAAGTTCGACCTTATAATTAAATGTGGTGTTAAATAGAGTGAGACTTGTCTGTTGCTTCTCCCAATACACAGATCTCAGATTGTTGAGAATATATGTCACAGTCCCTTCCATGTTCCGTGTTTTTCCATGTCTTGTGTTTGTTCCATTCCATAGTTTCGTTTTGTCCTCACATTGATTGCTTACACCTGTCCTTTGTTTCTAGTTTTGTAAATTTCATGTATTTATACTCTGTTGAGTGCCTTGGTCATGGCTGTTCATTGTTTGTTTGTAGGTTTGACTGTTTGTTTGAATTAATGATTGACTGAATATTTGATGGTTGTTTCTTTGTAGTCTGTCCCTTTGTGTTTATCCTAGCCTTTGTGTTTCCCTTGCCTTAGTTATAGCCTGCTTTCCTGTGTGCCTTCATGTGTTTATTTTGTTTAATCATGTTTCCCCATACTCTCCGTGTTGGCTCTATGATCCTGGACTGCATAAACGACTCTGATTTTGGATTTGCCCATAATAAATCTCGCTCCTCTCAACACATGCATCCGCCTCCTTATTGCTCAACGTTACAATACACTTGAATGGGTGTCATTGTTTACTGAGAGGAAACACAGCAAAGCTTACATGTGGTTTAATTAAACTTGCTCAGGACTCCCTTAATAGGGTCTTAAACTTTTTGGATTTCATGTTTCTTTATCAGCTGTGCTATTTCTCTTTGAAATAGAGCCAATTACTTCTCCCTCATTGTAATTAGTCATTTGTTGTGCTCAGCTTGGATTATTTTGTAAAATTGGTTCATTAGTCCTATGGGCCATATGAAGTTTATATAAGTTTATATAACTACACAAACACAGACCAAAAAATCAGGGAAACTCATTATAATTGATCAAGTGTTGGAGTATTTTGTAAATCTGGCTCTGTATTCAGTTCTCTGCACATTTGGAGATCACTGGCTCTCTGCCTCTGAGAAGAAGACAAGCAATGTGTGAGACAACAGCAGTTCCTCCCTCAGCACAGCTGGCTCTTCATCTGGCTCTGGGCTGATTGGAGATCAGTGGATTGGGTGAGTTCAGGAGTGTCTCTCCAATGTGCTTCACCTGGGTTTCATTAGCTCTGTTCTGAGAGCTGTCCAGGGTCCTGAAGCACCTTGAGATCCATGTTGCTGAAACAGATGTTATGACCCAGTCTAGGTAAGGGCAGTGACAGAAATTATTAAATGATGAATAGGGTTTTAAATTATAACACACAAACAATAAACAAAAATGGACCGACAAAACTGATCGCATTTACCTTTTATGTCTATGTACACATCAAATCTGGACAAGCGGCTATCAAGTGCCCTCTTTTGTGACAGTAAAAATATGCCCGTTTCCCAGGGACTTCACTTTTTCTGTGGGGTAATGGGACAGTCTTGCAAGGATGGGTTTCTCTTTTTGGCACAGGCAGAGAAGCAAAGACAATTTTGTGTATTAACATGAACTCATTGGCAGCAATCGCTGTTTGAGAGAGTTCTGCTCATTTAAACACACCATTTAAACCTCATTTAAACCTCCTCTGCTTCACTGAGTCATGGCTGAACCCAGCGGTACAGAGCCACGCCATCCAGCCGACCGAGTTCTTCTCGGTTCACCGCATGGACAGGACGGCAGATTCGGGGAAGTCGAGAGGCGGTGGAGTGTGTGTGATGGTAAACAACAGATGGTGCAACAATGCCAATGTTGTTACTCTTGCCTGCTCCTGCTCACCCTATCTCCTCCTAAACATCAGCAAGACAAAGGAGCTGATCGTGGATTGCAGCAAGAAGCAGAAGCAGCACTACCAATCTGTGAGGATCAGTGGAACCACCGTGAAGAGAGTAGACAGTTTCAGGTACCTTGGTGTTCACATCTCGCAGGACCTGTCCTGGTCCCGCCACACCAACTCCCTGGCAAAGAAGGCTAGTCAGCATCTTCACCACCTCGGACACCTAAGAGACTTCAGACTGCCCTCCAAGGTACTGCGGAACTTCTACACCTGCACTATCGAGAGCATCCTCACGGGGAACATCACAGTCTGGTTTGGGAACAGCACCAACAGGACAGACAAGCACTCCAAAGGGTAGTGCGTTCAGCAGAGCGCATCACTCAGACGGAACTTCCTGACCTGCAGAGCATCAATTACAAGTGGTGCCAGACCAAGGCCAAGAGGATTGTGAAGGACCCCACCCATCCCAACAATAGGCTCTTCTCTCTGTTGAGGTCAGGGAAGTGCTTTTGCTCCCTGATGACCAAGACAGAGAGACTGAAGAGGAGCTTCTTCTCACAGGCCATTCGGGCCCTGAATCAGGGAAACTGATAAACTGTGGGGACCACCACCATAATGTAACTGTAAATATTCAATTGTAAGCTGGAACTGCACATACACTTATACATATCCATATATACATTGTACATTGTGTATATAAACATACTATACATATATTGTACATACTTTGTTAATATATTTTGTGTATATATATATATATATATATATATATATATATATATATATATATATATATATATATATATATATTCCCTATACACCCCTGTTTTTTCTCCTCAGTTTGGACAGAGCACTCTCAAACCATTTCACTGCGAGTTATACTGTGTATGACTATATATGTGACAAATAAACCAAACTTGAAACTTGAAACTACAGATGAACATGGGAAGAGCGGAAAATAAAGCAAGGAGTGGAATAGAGGAACAGACGGGTGTGGATAAAATGAAACTAAGGCATGGAACAAGGGAGTGCAGGAAGACAGGGAAACCAAGACATCAGGGACGTGAGGAGGGTGGACCTTTGTGACACTGACCATAAGTGGGGCTACAAAACCTAATGAAACAAAATGAGAAAACCAAAACACATACACACTTTGGACTGTTTGCACTTGTGTAGCATGTTGTCTGTTGCACTGTTGTTTTTATGTTGCACCATGGTCCTGGAGGAACATTGTCTCATTTTTGTTGTGTACTTGTATATAGCTGAAATGACAATAAAACCTCTTGAACTTGAACTTGAACTACCTCCCTCACCAGACACAAAACACAGACAAACCCCAATCGGCAAAACAAACAGCAGCCCACCCTACACCTTATGTGAAGTGACTCAAGTGAACATAGACTATACACACTAGAATATAGAAACTGTATACACTATATACACTAGATATAAGGGCAACAGTACAAGCAGAAGGCCAAAGCGAATCTCACTGTGGAAGTAGACTAATAGGGTCAGAGCACAGAACACTCAGAACAGCAAAGAACAAACACACAAGTGAAAACACAAGGTTGAGCACAAAGCTTCCTAGTAATGTCTTCAGGACCCTTTTATACCTGGAAACGTGATTGTAGCACTGTGGTGGACTTTCGGTGGCGGAACAAAACTATCAGTTGGACATAAGTAGACTTTAACTTTTAATCCACATTAGGTAACACTATTAATCCACATTAGGTAACGTTGCGTCAGAACGCACGGTGCTTTTGTTAACTACCCATACTCTTGTGACTTTGTTAAGTATCTTTCTATATAATAACTGTTGATATGTCCTTATAGACCTTTTAATTTATACCGATGGAGAGTTTCTTAAGTGTCCTTCAGTAGTAAAAACATACATGTATTAGGAATATCTCTCAACAAGGTTTATTTTAAAAGTCAGAAATATCGGTACCTGACTGCAGCTTATCGTTGCAGTTCACTTTTACCGTAATACTCGCATACTGAAGGATCAAAACGTTGGCTGTTACAAATACTCAAATTCCTAAATTATACATCTAGAACACATTTATTTATGTCATTATATAAATTATCTTGATTTGGATGTTGCATTAAACGTTGTTTTTAGTGTACATAAATATATCTAAAGACACAATTCTTATAATCAGTTGCTATGATTCTACAAAGTCTACATGTATCTAACGCATAAACATTAACGATATAATAGTTTAAAGGGATCACCGAATTCAGTTCTGCGAAACACAGGTTCACACATACACGCACACTTTTAGCAGCACAAAACTCTCATTTGGATTTAAGTAACTTTCACTCTTTATTTCAAATTAATGTAGTTACTGTCTTAATTTTTTTATCTTTATTTATCTTTATTTCTAATTGTATATTTTATGTATGTAGTGTGTGTATATATATATATATATATATATATATATATATATATATATATATATATATATATATATATATATATATATATATGAATGTAAAAGAATAAGAAACAAGATATAATATGTATGTCTTGTGCAAGTGTAAAATTGGAAAGATATAGATCAATCCGATCATTCACTGATATGTTACATATGTTTCATATGTTAGTCTGAAACATTTGTGACTTCAGTTCCACTCCATCCAAAAACAAAAAGAGGAAGTGAAACAACTGATTTTCCTGCTAACGGTTCCTGCCTGTCTGAGCTGTAGACCGTGTTGTGTCTCCTAGGTGAGCCTCGCCCACCCTCACGGTCCTGCCCCCCTCCAGTGTACAGCTGCAGCAGGAGAAGGTCACACTCGTGTGTCTGGCCAACAAGGGCTTCCCTTCAGACTGGAAGCTGAGCTGGAAGGTGGCTGGTAGCAGCTGGAGCTCGGGGGTGAGCCAGAGCTCCGGGCTTCTGCAGAAGGACGGCCTCTACAGCTGGAGCAGCACCCTGACCCTCCAGAAGGAGGAGTGGCTGAAGAAGACAGTGACCTGTGAGGCCACCAAGGACTCCCAGTCTCCTGTCACACAGACACTGAGTAGAGAGCAGTGTGCTGAGGCGTGAAACACAATCTTCTGCTTTACTCTACACACTCTTCTGCTTCACTGGGATTGTAGAGCACATGTTTGGGCTTAACTGTTTTAATTTGTTTCAGAAATAAAAAGATTTGGAATATAATATTGTATTTTCAGTTATTTTCCCCATATGAAGAGATTAGTAATAGTTCATGGAACAACAGGGACATTTTCAAGGCAGAATTTTCATTTTGAGTTAATGATTTTCAGATTTACATGTTTCCATTATTTTTATAATATATCTTTAAAGAATTTATTTAAAAACTAAAAATATAAATAGCAATAACTGAAATCACTTTTATTTAAGAAACCAAGGACATAAACACTAAATAATAACAGAAATAAACACATAACAAAGTCATTGGCACACACCCTGAGGATGCTGAACATCTGGACACAGTGCTGCTCTATTCTGGAAGGCCACCCTGCCCATGTAAATCTGATTAACAGTACAGACTGGAGAAGGTGTGTGTGTGTGTGTGTGTGTGTGTGTGTGTGTGTGTGTGTGTGTGTGTGTGTGTGTGCGTGTGTGCGTGTGTGTGTGTGTGTGTGTGTGTGTGTGTGTGTGTGTGTGTACGTGTGTGTGAGTGCATGTGTGTGTTTGTGTGTGTTATATTGGGCAAATATATTTTCCCTTTATTTGCATTTCAGTAGGTTTGCTGAGACATTTCTTACTGCATTATTCTGTTATTTAATTACACAGGAAAAAGTATTATTATTATTATTATTATTATTATTATGCCAAAGAGGTGAAATTCATCGTGGGAAAATTAGTTTTATGTTCACCTGTGCAGTTTTCATCTGTTTGTGTTTGTGTTAATATTTGGAAGAAAGTAAGTGAAGTTTGCTGCCTAAACCCAAACATCCTACTAATATGATATTTTTCATCTTTTGATGAAATTAAACAAAGGGGATATTAAACAAAAAGAGAAACCTGCCCAGTACTGTAATGGTTTGTAGTTGATGAATTGAGCTGAGTGCAGAATTAGCAGCTATATAGCAGCTATTAACAGCTAATGAGCGGATCAGTTTCTGAGTCTACAGCTGGAGGAGGTTTCTGAGCACAACTATCACTATCATGCAGATGTTTGGGTACATTATGATACTTGGAGGTCAATGGGTTACACCACTGACATCAGTACTGGGTGTCTCTAGTGTGGTCCCTTAGGTAAGGTCATTAATGCTACCTGACGACCTCACTAATAATGAGAGAATGAGAGAACGAAACAAGAGAGTCACACCAGCTTGGACGTTGCCCGGGTCAACAAGGTCCATGTCAGATGTTGGGGGACCAAGACAATCTGGGTACTGGAACAACTACAGGACACTCATGGACAAGAAAGGAGAACAGAGGACTGTTGGAATGCTACTACACAGGCAACCCCAGTGAGAGAGACTCTATGCAAAAGATGTGGGAACTGTGTCCCCTAGTAAGCAGAGCACTACAGGCTGTGACCCCCATACTGGGAGAACGGCTCCAGCAGATCCCAGGAACAACCTCTGAGATCTCCATCCAGAAGATCACAGTCTAATTATTAGTACTCTTGTATGTTTCTATAGGTTTCATGACAATAGGTGTTAATAATGTTAGTATAGTACATTATTGAGTTATAAACTGGGGGTAGGCAGGAATAAACTAGATACAGGGGTAAACTGGAGAGAGGAGGGGTAAACTGGATAGACACAGGGGTAAACTGGAGTGACACAGGGGTAAACTGGAATGACACAGGGGTAAACTGGACACAACAGAGGAAACTGGAAGGAGCTCCATCAGCAGATTGATGACTTCTCCAGAGGAATAATAAAAATGGGGTGTCATTTTTTTTGGATGAAGCTGTCTGAAGGGATTAAGGACTCAGTGAAGAAGAACCAGATACACTAAACCTGGATCAGCTCATGGGCATAGATAATATGTTTAACCATCCACATACAGTTTGTACAGTTTTTCAGATGTAATACCAAACACATACAAAATAAAAGTCAATTCTAACATTGTACTGTTGTGAGTCAGTGTGTTGTGGTTCCTAGAAGAATGATTTTCTTTAGATGTGTGTTGTTCAGTAGTGAGTGAGTGTGATGGGGCATCTCTCCTCCACAGAGTGTTTTATTGTGCTGTATCACATCCTCCCCCTCAGCACCTGCAGTAGGTACCAGCTGCAGCAGTGCAGTCTCTGTGCAGTCTGACTGAGGGAGGTTTTTGTACGACTCTCTAACACTGTGTGAACAGGGGTGTACTACTGATATAATGGAAACTCTGACAGTAATAATCTCCTGCATCTTCAGTCTGGACTCCTCTGATGGTCAGAGTGAAGTCAGATCCAGATCCACTACCACTGAAACGAGCTGGAGTTCCTGACTGTAGTGTGTTCACATATCTAATCAGGAGTTTAGGAGCTTCTCCAGATTTCTGCAGGTACCAGTGTAGATAGTTATTACCATACACTGCAGGGTTTGTTCTACAGCTGATGGTGACTGTGTCTCCTGGAAGAGCAGATTTCACTGCAGGAGTCTGAGTCACAGTCACCTGACACATGGATTCTGGGGGATAAAACAAAAAAAAACAAAGCAAATCCAATTTAAGTCATATGTTATTTTCCATTTCTTATGTTGCTTATATCTGTTAATAGAAGGTTTAGAATATTTTATTAAACAAGACATCTGTTTTTTTAGTTTATTCACCACAAAAGCAAAGCATAAAATGATCTTTTACCTTGAGTCCAGAGGACCAGTGTGTAGATGAAGATGGGGATCAAAGTCATGGTTGCTGTGGGTGAAGTTGCTGGGGCAGGCAGCTCTCAGTCATGAAGTGTTAAACTCACAGGACTATAAACACTCCCAGAGCACTGAAGCAGGTGCTGCACATGCAAAGTGACCTCTCTGTATTAATACATGTCTACCAAATACTCTCTGTGGCCTCTCTGTATTAATACACGTCTACCAAATACTCTCTGCGGTCTCTCTGTATTAATACACGTCTACCAAATACTCTCTGCGGTCTCTCTGTATTAATACACGTCTACCAAATACTCTCTGTGGCCTCTCTGTATTAATACACGTCTACCAAATACTCTCTGCGGTCTCTCTGTATTAATACACGTCTACCAAATACTCTCTGCGGTCTCTCTGTATTAATACACGTCTACCAAATACTCTCTGCGGTCTCTCTGTATTAATACACGTCTACCAAATACTCTCTGCGGTCTCTCTGTATTAATACACGTCTACCAAATACTCTCTGCGGTCTCTCTGTATTAATACACGTCTACCAAATACTCTCTGCGGTCTCTCTGTATTAATACATGTCTACCAAAAACTCTGGTCTCTCTCTGAAGTAATGCCTCCACTGAATACCTCTTACATAACCATATTTAACAGAACCAACCATACTAGAGAACTATAAACCTTATAATACAATGTAATATATAGATGAATAGAAATAATATTTCTATTCAGTATGAACAATGTCATAAAACTATGCTACAGTGTGCTGATTATTGGATAACTGGAGCTGATGAACAGATTTAGAGAGAATGATAAATAAGAAGTATCTAGTACATTTTAGGTAAGTATTTCTAAAAGTGTGTGTGGTGTAGTGCTCTCAATCGCTCCTCTGTACAGGATCTCCGTTGTGCCTGCAGTCTACATACTTTCCACAAGGGGCGCTGGTGAGTTGTACAGTGGATGTCTAAGATGTGAAGCAGAGTGTTCTGACCAGAGTAGAAGAACAGAACTGCAGTTACAGCCACAGCAGCTCACTGACTCTTAGTGCTGCATTTAGGGAAGAGGAGGAGGAGCTCTACCATCTTCCATGATGACCTCAGTCAGCTGTAATGTGATGTAACACACTTACACAGCCCTGAACAATGGAGCTTATAGTCTGAAGAATGCTCTTTTTTCTTAATTCACCTCTCAGCTGGTTTTGATTCTTGAGTTTTGCTATCACTGCAATAAGCTTCAATTTGAACATGATCTGTTCTTGTATTATTTTATTATTCACTATCTGCACTGTAAGATTCTTTGCACAGGAGTGTGTTGTGCTTGAGTAAGTTGGGCTAATGAAAGTTGAACATCTGCAAAAAGTGTTGTTCTATTCTGGGAAGGAGCAGGTTTCTCAGGGCTGTAAACACAAATCTGTTTGACCCCACTGCTCTCGCTCTCTTTCACTCTGACTGGTATTGACTTTACTAGAGACTAGTTTCAGTTCTTCATTTTATATCTGAACATTATGTACACAGGAAACAGAAATAATTACCAATAACACAGTATCAAGATTGAATAAAAATTATGTTCTCTAGTAAGTAAGTTTAGATAATGAATATAAAATGTATTGAAAAATGTAATGGAATGCTTCTCCTCCCATGAGTCACGTGGATTGGCCCACCGCATGCAGGGGAATTACGTTTGTTGTCACGCCCCCTACATGATGGCACGCACCTGTACGGGGTTCACGTTGAGTGTATGTCTGTTTATTTAAAGCCCTGTCAGTGTGGGCCTCATGGTTGGTCATTGTTAGTGTTAGTGTAATGTTAGTGTCAATGAGTGTGTAGCCGCTGTTAGTATAACCCAACGTTTGTACCATTTTATGTTGTCTTTGTTGTTTGTGTGTTCCTGTCTATTAGTGTTATTATGTGTGAGTGCCACGCGTGTCCTTTATGTTTCATGTCATTAAATGTTTCACATCGTCAAGGGAGTCTGTGCGTCCTGCTCAACGGCATGATAGCAAATACATGAATGAATGAATGAATGAATGAACAGTCACATACTAGAACACTTCTGTCCATTTCAGTGTGAGTTTGTAGGTATTTTATTATTTCTCTATTAGCAGGAGAGCAGAGTGGTGCAGTGGAAGTGTGCTGGGACCATAACCCAGAGGCTGATGGATCACAACCATCCTCTGATAATATCCTATACTAAGATAAGACTGCATTAACTCCCTAAGTGATAACACAGACAAAATAACCCAGGGCCCAAACATAAGGGCAGGCCTTCCCTGCTTTCCAGAGCACACACAAATACATACACACTATATACAAATTTACAACAGTGGCCAAGTTAGAGGGATCAAACAAGCTCAGAATCAGAGTAAGGGGGGAAAGAGACCAAGCACCAAATCAAATATCAAAACTATCACTCGAACAACCAGATGTCCAAAATATCATCTTTCTCTTTCTTCTTCCTCCAAAACACTTCCTTATATCCCTCCTCCAGGCAGGGCCTTGTTTCAGGGCTGGACAGTGAGTATGAAGATCTGTAGAGGAACTCTGGACTGGGTCTTGGGTAACTGGAACTGGAGAGAACAGAGATCCACACACATACATATGACACAGGGGGACACAGGACGTAACTACTGTCTCATGCTCTTCACCTGCAGGTCATGAGCATTAATGTGACTGTCCCCACTTTTACATCTTAATGAGTTAAATGTAAATGTTGTGATAATCTTGTGTCCCTCAGTGTGGAGGTGCAGGTGTATCCAGTACAGTTCAGAAGCAGCCCTTCACTCTCTGTTCTGTAATAGTGATTTAGATCAGTGGATGTGTGGAAGCACATGAACAGACAGCACTCCAGTTGTCTGGTAGATGTGGGGACTCTTTAGGAGGAAGGATTTCCTGTCTGCTGGTGTTTTGGTCCTCCTGGGCTAAAATTTATTTATTTATTTTAACGTCAGTAAAATATTAATCATATGAAACTAATAATACATTATTTGTGTTGAAATTATGTTCCTTCCTTCTTAGCATAGCAAAACTTTAGTTTGTGTAAATGGTAAATATTGTGACTTTTTCCCTGGAGAGAAATTCCCAGGATGATGGACTCAGCTACACTACACAGTAATTCTAGATTGTCACCCTTTGTCCCATCATCACCTGAAATTATCCAGAAATTAACATAGCAGGACTTTAAAATAACTCTTTTATTCTAAAAAGAGGGAAGAATTAACTTCACATACCAGTTGCTGTCTGGACAGTTTAACACACTATTTCCTCAGCAGCTTTTCCAGGATCTCCAGGCTAAAAACAGCAGTAAAATGATTAAAAGAATCAAGAGTAACTCAGACCAGTTCACTAGGTAGTGATCACCTGTCCTTATACACCACAGTGATGTTCATATATTACTGCCTTTGTCCAGAACCTGAGTGTGGAAGCAGGACGTTATCAGGGGTTGGTTTAAAGGAAAGATGTTAATCTGCTACATATGTAGTGATGTAAGTATCTATTACACAATGATGACAATTTAAAAGAGCAAACGGTTCAGTACTGTAGTGTTTTGGAGTTGATGATTTGAGTTGAGTGCAGATTTAGCAGCTATTCAGCTGATCTCAGATCAGTCTGTGTTTGAGTCAGAGCAGTTCCTCTACAGCTGAGGGAGGTTTTTGTACAGCATTCTAACACTGTGTGAATGGAGTGTAACCCTGCTGACAGTAGTAATCTCCTGCATCTTCAGCCTGGACTCCAGTGATTTTTAGAGTAAATTCTGTACCAGATCCACTACCACTGAATCGATCTGGAACTCCAGTCTGACGGTTTGATGCATAATAGATCAGGAGTATAGGAGCTTCTCCAGGTTTCTGTAGGTACCAGTGGAGATAATTGCTAACACTCTCACTGGCCCTGCAGCTGATAGTAACAGTCTGTCCTGCTGTAAGAGACTGAGATCCTGGAGTCTGAGTCAGGATTATTTCCCCAAATGATTCTAAAAAAATGATCACATACATAATAACATTTAAATTTGGATGAATTTTAAATAAATAAAATCCAAATTAAAAATATTGTAACTCTGAAAATTAAAATTGCAGCAAATAAACATGAACATCCAAAACCAAGTAAAAATGAAAACTAAACTTATTTCAGTTTGTCTCACCCTGAGTGAGGAGTCCCAGTGTCCCCAGCAGTAGAATGAGTGACATCATCATTGTGCTGTGTGTCAGTGTGTGTTAAAGGACTGAACACTCTCTGATCACCACTACAGCTCTTAAAGTGTGTGGAGCAGTGAAGCAGCTCACATATGCAAACAGGACAACTGACATTTCACCTCACAGCACTAGTTTGTACGTCTGATTCACTTTATCAAATAAATGAAAGAATCTCTCCTCTTCTCTCCTCTTCTCTCTCTCCTCTTAGAGCTCTCAGTAATCCTCTCTTATGTGCTGCACTCTCACATTCAGTCATGATTTTTCTACACTTGGTTTTCCTGACATTGAAGATCATGTTGGTATTGATGACACCTGTGTTATGTCTGCATCAGTAGAACATTTAGAAAAGACAGTATGTAATGTCTACATTCAATAGCACTATGGACACGTGGTAGTGGAATTGGAACTCTCCTTTTTACTAGGTCATTCACCCAAGCTATGTGAATATAGATAGCAGCAAGTTTAAGCAATACACATTTCTTCCCACCTTATTAAGAAAGTCTTAGAAATTACAGTTCTCTAACTTTTTTTTTTCTAGAGGTAGAGGGTAGACGGCATCTGACCCTGAGCCAGTTTAGGGGAATATTCTGCCCCATAACAGAACAGGCCCCCTATAGCAGACAGTACTCTGGGTCTCAGAGTATCAAGATGAGTACAAAACTGCAGCCCTGATGTGGAGTATTACAGTAGGTCAGCAAAACTGTGTCTAACCTCTGCTGGACACTGGTGGAGGAGGACTTGGAGGATCTCAGTGCAAACTTGCACAAACCTTTCGGCAGCTGAGTGAATGTTTCAAGTTTCAAGTTTGAAATTTGGTTTATTCTTCCCACAGGCCATTCGGGCCCTGAATCAGGGAAACTGATAAACTGTGGGGACCACCACCACCATGTAGCATAACTGTATATATATAGATATTCTATTACCACCATGTAACATAACTGTATAACTGTATATATATATATATATATATATATATATATATATATATATATTCAATTACCCTGTAACACAACTGTAACTATGTTATGTTATTATACAAAACGGATCTGTACATTCTGTACATTGTGTACATATATACACAACCATATACTTTGTAAATTGTGTATATAATCATATTATACATATATTGTACATACATTGTTAATATATTTTGTACATACATAGAATATATATATTTCTCTTTGCATATATATATTTCACGTATATAGAATATCTATGCACCCCTGTTTTCTTTCCTCAGTTTGGGCAGAGCACTCTAAACCATTTCCCTGCGAGTTATACTGTGTATGACTATGTATGTGACAAATAAACCAAACTTGAACTTGAACTTGTGTACATATGTGTGTGTCACTATAATGTCAGAGGTTTTTGAATGACAGCTTCATTAGAATGTATCACTATGGGTGACTTGTGGATGAGGCACTAAACTCAGTGAGTGGTAAGCTGGACTGTGGATGTCTCAGAGGTGCAGGAGGCAGTTCTGACCAGTGCAGGAGAACAGAATGCAGCAGCTCTGTCTGTATTCTGTTCTGTGTCCTGGCATTTCTGTTACTTCCCCTGAAATAAAGCTTCATTTTGGACATTGTCTGCTCTTTTATAACTGATAAACATCTTTAATAATGTTACCAGACAGTTCTTGGTAATGGGACAAGCAGGAATGATTACTACTTTAAACAAATATAACGCTTTTACCCTGTGATTCAACTTTCGGTGCTTTGTTGTAAACTTCATTTTTATGCATATTTTCCAACTTCAAGTTGAATGGTTAATGATTTTAAGCATATCAGGTGATGTGTATTTGTGTAATGAGGGAGGGTGTGGGCTAAGGAGATCAACACCCTATAAGAAGCTGTGCATAATTATTAGGCAGCTTCTTTTCCTCATGCAAAAAGGGGACAAAAAAGAGATTTATCTGACTCTGAAACATCAAAAATTGTAAAAAGTATTCGAGACGGATGCAGCACTCTTAAACTTGCTAAGATATTGGGGCATGACCACAGAACTGTCAAACATTTTGTTGCAAATAGTCAACAGGTTCACAAGAAACATGTTGAGAAAAAATTAAAGATTAGAGAAGAATCAAATGTGAAGCGACCAGCAACCCATTATCCTCCAGTACTGTCATATTCCAGACCTGCAACCTACCTGGAGTGCCCAGAAGTACAAAATGTTCAATACTCAGAGATATGACCGAGTGAAATGTCACATAACGTGAAATGTCAAGACTGGGCCAAGAAATATCTGAAGATATCTGATATCTGATTTTTCAAAGGTTTTATGGACTGATAAGATGGGAATGACTCTTGACAGATCAGTTGGATGGACCCCTGGCTGGATTAGTATTGGGCACAGAGCTTGACTTCGACTCAGACCCCAGCATTGTGGAGGTGAGGTACTGCTATGGGCTGGTATTATTAAAGATGAGCTAGCTGGACCATTTCGGGTTGAAAATGGAAGCAAAATCATCTCCCAAACCTACTGCCAGCCTTTAGAAGACACTTTCTACAAGCAGTGGTAAAGGGAAAAGTCTGCATCTTTCAAGGAGACCATGATTTTTATGCAGATGTAACGGCACTCCGGTCTGTTCCATGTGGACAAACAGGATATTAGAGGGATAACGTGGACAGTACAAGGGGTTGAAAGACTTTTATAGTAATTACACTGTTATTAGAGGGAACAAACTTGCTGGAGTTCTGTAAAATAATAATTGTAATTGTCTTACATTGTTCAGGGTGGCCAACTGACTGTGTAGGTAACTACTAGAGTTAATGCATATGTATAGGTAATTACTAGAGTTAATGCATATGTGTAGGTAACTACTAGAGTTAATGCATATGTGTAGATAACTACTAGAGTTAATGCATATGTGTAGGTAACTACTAGAGTTAATGCATATGTGTAGATAACTACTAGAGTTAATGTATATGTGTAGATTTCTACTCGAGTTAATGCATATGTGTAGATAACTACTAGAGTTAATGTATATGTGTAGATAACTACTAGAGTTAATGCATATGTGTAGATGTAGATATATTTACTATAATAAGGTAATGGGAGTTTGGCTTCAAAGCATGTACTTGTTTTGTTCAGCGGTTGTAAGGGGACAAGTCAAGCGTAGTGCCCCGAATTGAGGGGGAGTTGTAGTTTTGGTTCACGTTATTGGAGCAGGTAATTTTCTAAATAGAAAGCAGGAAGATAAACTTGTGACTACTGGCTCTGTTTGGATATGGGTATATTTTATTTTCCTAAGAGAATATTTGGATAATGGGAAAATGTTTTAAATTTAAATGTTTTGAACCATAGGGGAGAGATATTATGAATTCTAGATTATGAAGCATCTAGAATTGTTCATTCTAAGGGGCAAAGATTAAATATAAGGAGTGGCGTTGGAATGCAAGGGAGAGACGCATTGATTGAGTGCCATAATTGGATGTATGTTAAGTTGCCTTATTTGGGTATAATTCTTTGTTGGCCTTGATGACTGAATTTATTTTTTTTTCTCTATGGTTTTTTGGATTTTTTTTTTTTTTTTGTCTACTTATGGCATCATGCCCCTCTCACTGGACTTTTTGAATAAATCTCCATCATTGGCACACTTACTACCGGAATCATTTTGACTGATAGACATACAGTCCTGAAGATGTTCAGAGGAGGCTGCAGTGTCTCGGCCAAAGAAAGTAGGTGAAACCAACTGACTAGCTACAAATGAGGCTGCACTGTGGCTCAGCAAGGATTTAACAGACTCCTCTACAAATATATCTGACACTGAAATTGGCCTCTCACAAACAGTACCATCCTCTCTGATGGTTGGAAGTACTGCAGACAGCAGAGCACACTCACAGATTCAATGAGTTTAACAGGTGAGGAAGCCTGTGCCTCTCTTGAAAATGATTCCTGTATCCCATGGAGCAACCCCAAAACTTTCTTCTGCATGGCTCTGTAAATACTCAGGGGAGCAGAGAAGGAACACTTTTGTTTTGGGCTTGGTCCAATTACAGTGCTAGCATTCTCAGACATGGCAGCTGAACTCTATGAAACACTTCAGTTTCCTTCTTCAGCTTTTCTTCTTCACTGAGACCAGCTTCTATCCCACGTGCAATAACAACTGTTGGGCACAGCGAGATAGCAGATTTTGTGACTGATCACAATGGTTGCACACAAAATCCCAAACTCTGGTCGTTGTATTTGGCTGTTAGGGAAAGATGGATGTGTGTGTATATGTGTTCCAGGTACACTGCCAGGATTTCCACCCTGTTTGAGACTCTGCCCCGTTCCTTGCGGTTTTCCAGCCAACTGTATCAGCTATTTAAAAGTCCCTCCCACAAGAGAGGGAGAGAGAGAGAAAGGAGACTGTGTGTTAGCTAGGAGTTTGTTTGGCTGTGATTAAAAATTTGTATGTTTTGTGTATGACCTTGTTTTTCTCCATTTTTGGACTTAATCTTTGGCTTCACCCCTCCTGCTTTGATAGCTGTGTATATATACATATATGTAGATTGTGTAAAGAGTGTAAATATTGCTTGTTTGGTACTTTGGTGTTGGACACTGGTGGTAGGGAGTGACTGCCATTTTTGTTGGGTGTGGGTTTTCTCTCTGTTTATGTATCAGAGAGTTAGGAAAGTATTTTGTATGTTTCTCCTATTATTAGGATTAGTTAGTGTGTAGTTTTATTTGATTAGTGTCGGTTTTGGTTATTATTTTGGCCTGGGTCACTCCTGAGGGAATTGCACCAATAAGATTATTTGTAAATGATAACCTCTATACAATACACTAAAAAAAGCTTCCATTTCTGTTTCTGTTTGTTTTGTTGCTGTTCCTTTTTTTCACAAATTCTATTACATTAGCCATTTGCACTTCTTTTAGCTTGATACGGCCTCACAGCCTAGACGGGGGCGTAACAGTGGCGTATACTTCATCAAAGTCATCCATTCCCAGGAAACATGTTACCCATGTTTAGCACATATATGCTTAAACCCCATTCTCGTGTACCATATCATAATGAATAATATAGAACTGAAGGTCAGATAATGATCATACTCACTGCTCATATTTATGACTTCTCCCAACGTTCAGACGGCTCAGACCCCTACTGGGTCTTCTGAGCAGTTTGTCCCACAGGGTCTGGTGCTCCCAGATCACATCTATATCTATCTATCTATCTATCTATCTATCTATCTATCTATCTATCTATCTATCTATCTATCTATCTATCTATCTATCTATCTATCTATCTATCTATCTATCTATCCCTCTCTCTCTCTCTCTCTCTCTCTCTCTCTCTCTCTCTCTCTCTCTCTCTCTCTCTCTCTCTCTCTATATATATATATATATATATATATATATATATATATATATATATATATATATATATATATATATATATATATATATATATATATATAAATTGTTCCACAGGTAGGATAGACTGGATGGATATATATTCTTCACATAAAATTAATTCAGTTGTAATATGTTGGACAAGTTATCGTTAAAAAGTATTATTAAATAACACATTAACAAGTTTCTTTATTCAACAACTGATCTTTATATTTCTCATTCATGTTCAGACATTCTTGCATCAAGCCTGTAATTCAGATACGAGTTGTCCGTATTCTCAGTAAAACCCATTTAAATAATCTGCAATGTACCCAATAAATGTCCATTCTATAGGCCCAGCCTACCAGATATGTGCAGCATCCTGAACATTTATGGTGCTATGATCCTCCCAATAGTCGAGAGAACAGTTTTAAATGTGAGACCCTTCTAAAACAGATTAACAATTTTTCCATGACCACAGGATGTGTCTTTTGACATGGTTGTTTAATAAATGAGAAGCTACTCACTGCATCAGTTAGGGTTAAATAACTTGTTGCCAGCTGAACCATAATCACCCACACAGTAATTTGCCAATGGGAGGCTCTTACCTATTTGCTTAGTTAAATACAGGTGGTGACCTTTTTTTTGTCCAGGCAGTGTATATGGAGTTTTAAGCATCCCTCATTTGTATATGTATTAGCGCTGATGTAAACAAGGACATTATTGGAAAAATACTTTTAAATTCAAACAATCCATGGTTTTCAAACGTATTTCATTCTTAAAAATCTACTCCTCAAAATAATCGATTTGAGTGAGTAACGGTGCTTTTGTTATTTTTGCAGTGGTGTATTGTGGTGGGTAGCATCTAGCTCGTATAGTTCCATACTTTTACAAATCAACAGTTGTTTCACACAATAGGACATGAAATAAATTCCTATCCGCTGTTAGAAGTGAATTTAGTCGGATTAAATGATCAGATTTCAAAAGTGGCCTCTATTGGCGGTAACTGCTGAGTGATACGAGCCTTTATGTAGAGCGCAGCGCTTGTGACGTCATCGAACAATGGCGTCACTCAAACGCTGGCGATAAAGACTTTTATGTTTTTGTTCAACAATAGGCAGAGGCACAGGCAGAGAAGCAAAGACTGCAACAACTGTGTTAAACTCCTGCCTCTTCATTTGCAGCTCTAACTCACGCAGCCATATCAGTAAGTGAAGGTCTTCCAGTTTGGATGGAGACTCCTCTGATTCTACGCCCAACTCTGACTGTGGTTCATCCCCACCACTAGCCTCTGCTGAAGGTGGAGATGTCATTGGTTGAGCTGGAACCCAGGGACCTCATTTCTTTATGGCAGGATACCCTCCACTACCGAGACTTCCTAAAAAACAGCCTTCACCTCCACCTCGAGGTATCGCCACATCAAAGAAATCCTCTGTAGTGTGAAGTGTTACAACACCTATCAAACACCTCCAAATTAGTGCAGAGTGAGAATTCCACTATTGTGAAAGCATCCATCCTAACACAACAGCCAACAATAAACTCACACCCCTCGGACAAAGTGAAAAAATGCCAGACAAAGCACACAAAGAAAAAATGGACAAGATCTTAATTTCTGTTATGACCCAGTCCAGGTAGGGTCTGTGACAGAAATGAGTAAATGATTAGCTGGACTTAAATGGCAAATGCAACTGAATGTGAATGATGGATATGTGAGTAAACTAAATGGAGCAAATCAGAGATGAATCAGTGACTGTTGTATATTGATACATGATATAAGAGTGTAATACAATAGGCACAAATAACACCAGACAGACTTCAGGTGGGTCGACACTGAAAATGGTAAATCAGCAAACAAAAATAAAGAAACTGACTGACCAAAGTGGAACTACATAACCTAACGAAAACAAAATGAGCAGCAGGAGGTTTTTGTACAACCACTGAGCGAGTTTGTATCACTGTGGAGGACTTTTGGTGGCGGCACAAAACTCTCAGTTGGACGTAAGTAACTTTCACTGCTTATCCAAATGTTGGTATTTTCTGAAATAATAATCGATATGTTTGATGTTTGATAATGATGGAGACTTAAAACATGTTGCGGTAGCATTTCTTGTGGTTTACGGTGCAACAGCTATTACGGGGTAATTTATCTAATAATATAATGTATGTTTGTATTTTGTTTAATTACTTTAAAAATCTGAAAAGCGTTTGGGTAAGTCTTATGAGTTTTCTAAAGCATTAATGTCGAAGCTGCATATTACATGGTAAATAGTGGCGAGAGCGGCGTGTTTAGATCAGGAGGTTTTTGTATGGACAGGAAATGAGATTGTAGCTCTGTGGTGGACTTTCAGCGGCGGAACAAAACTATCAGTTGGACGTGAGTAGACTTTAGGTTTTCTTCACAATTAATCCACGTTATCTGAGCATGTCAATATGCCCGGTGGTTCTGTAAACCACCCGTACTCTTTTATAGACTAATTGTATACTGACATGTTCTCCTCTCATTCATTAATGTGCTGCCTTTTAGATAGTCTGTGTTTATTACTCAAATGTTCCTCTGTTTATTGGTCAAAATGAAATAAACAATTTTGAATAAATTTGATAGTCTCTTATTTAAAACATTTCCCACAACATTACTCATAACAATAAAGTCCTACATTTCTATACAGCAGAAATGCTAATGTGTGATGAGGTACAGGATTAAACTTTGATAAAGTTGCCGTTTCATTACTCATAATAAAGAAGGAAGCAGGAAGCCAGATATTATGGAACCAAAAAATAAGATATTTCCACGTTTCATTCAGTAGAAACTGTAACATGAGTAAGTCAGTGTATTTTTGGAACATCAGGGGACAAACCATCTTTGGGCCTTTCAGTATATCACATTATAATTTTTAGTTTATTTCTGCCAGAAAATAATCCCATCATGCTTTATATCACTTTGTAGCACAAGATGGGCTGTTTCAATACAGTACTGTCATGGGTCACTTATGAAGGCAGAAAGTTGTTCTATCCAAAAAAGACTAAATATTTACAAATGTTTCATGAAAAAGAAATCTTCCCTACCTGTACAGGTTTAACATACATACACCCCACTCACCTGATATCCACCCCGACTCTGTGTGTGTGTGTGTGTGTGTGTGTGTGTGTGTGTGTGTGTGTGTGTGTGTGTGTGTGTGTGTATGTGTGTGTGTGTGTGTGTGCTAGAGAGCATTGCATGTTTGTGTGTGTGAGAATTTTACTGAAAGGTAAATTTAATTTTAAGTTTTCAGACAGTTTAGTAAAAAGTCATTGTTTCAGTTGGTGGCATTATTTCATCTTGTTGTGTAGTAAGTTTATTTAAGCAAGTATAGTGAGGTTATTTAACTTTACCCTAAAGAGCTTAAATTTTTCACTTTTACTTTTAATAAAGATTTAGAATGGACATGAAAAGTATGTGTTGGTAGAAGTGTTTCACAGTGGCTGAGAATAATCAGATGAAGGCACAGACATGGTGATTAGTGCTTTAGTGTGTGCTTACATCACCTCTAAATAGGACAGAATCTCCTGAAGATTACTGACACTGATTTAGCAGTCATTCTACTAGTAGAGATTTCTCTCCACTAATAACTACCTGCTCTATTATAAGAACAACTGTCCCAAGAGACCAAAGGTCTCAGTACTGCAGTGTTGTGACTGGTTTCTGATGCTCCATGCACTGGGTGTGTGTAAATGTGCCTTTGTGGGGTCTTGATAAGCACTAGATAAATTCCATGTGTTGTTATTATTGTTATAACTGCAGTGTTTTGTCTTCACCTGCTCCAGCAGAAACAGAGAGATCATCTGATCAAAGAAAAGAGATACAGGAGAAGTTTAGGAGCTTCTCCAGGTTTCTGGTGATGCAGCTCAGTCTGAGCTGTTATCACTGTCAGTGTCAACAGCAACATTAGCATTGTGTTTAATGGTGGGTTTCTTCTTGATGGATCATACTAATGTTCACACCTTCCATTTCTAACACATAGACAGCAAGAGTAGAAGGACATATAGATCTCCAAAACTCTCCTCCAACAGAAGTGCAACAGTGTTGTCTGTATTGTGTCTTTGTGATTCATTATAGATTTTTTTGTTGACTTTAGTGAGTGTGTTGTGGTTCCTAGAAGAATTATTTTCTTTAGATGTGTGTTGTTCAGTAGTGAGTGAGTGTGATGGGGCATCTCTCCTCCACAGAGTGTGTCATTGTGCTGTATCACATCCTCCCCCTCCACACCTGCAGTAGGTCCCAGCTGCAGCAGTGCAGTCTCTGTGCAGTCTGACTGAGGGAGGTTTTTGTACGACTCTCTAACACTGTGTGAACAGGTGTACACTACTGATATAATGGTAACTCTGACAGTAATAATCTCCTGCATCTTCAGTCTGGACTCCTCTGATGGTCAGAGTGAAGTCAGATCCAGATCCACTACCACTGAAACGAGCTGGAGTTCCTGACTGTAAGCTAGTAGCCCCGTAGATCAGGAGTTTAGGAGCTTCTCCAGGTTTCTGCAGGTACCAGTTTAGATAATGTCCATAGCTGCTGTGATAATACACTGCAGGGTTGGTCCTACAGCTGATGGTGACTGTGTCTCCTGGAAGAGCAGATTTCACTGCAGGAGTCTGAGTCACAGTCACCTGACACATGGATTCTGGGGAAACAACAAAACAAAACAAAGTAAATCCAATTTAAATCATATTTTATTTTCCATTTCTTATGTTGCTTATATCTGTTAATAGAAGGTTTAGAATATTTTATTAAACAAGACATCTGTTTTTTTAGGTTATTCACCTCAAAAGCAAAGCATAAAATGATCTTTTACCTTGAGTCCAGAGGGCCAGTGTGCAGATGAAGATGGGGATCAAAGTCATGGTTGCTGTGGGTGAAGTTGCTGGGGCAGGCAGCTCTCAGTCATGAAGTGTTAAACTCACAGGACTATAAACACTCCCAGAGCACTGCAGGTTCTGTACATGCAAAGTTACCTCCCTGTATTAATACACGTCTACCCAATACTCTCTGTGGCTTCTCTGTATTAATATATGTCTACCAAATACTCTCTGTGGCATCTCTGTATTAGTTTTTTATGTTTCTTTACACACTATGATTAACAATAACTTACAGTTAGTGAAACCTGACACTCAGAAAGCAACGCAGAACTATAAGCAAACGTCTCAGCCTCAGACTTTAACCAAATCACTACACATACACAAACCACTTCTACTAAACACACTTGTCTACATTAGACACAGAAATCTAACACGATGTCACTTCTACTAGTTTATCTGTCTTTAAGTAAAAGACCTGCAGTATAAATATATGGAAGTATGTAATGTATTCATGTGATGTGTTCACCTCAGTATTGTTTGCTGCACGCAACCTTTTTACAAGTCCGTTTCTATCAGGTCAACACAATGTAGTCTGGACTTAACCTGACAAATGTAAGAAGAGTGAAAAACATCACTGGCCACAGAGCTATTTTGAATGTCCAGGGCCAGCATGGTGGTAACGTCACAATGTGGCTACAATCACACAGAATGGAGTCCATTACCATGGCAACCTGGGTCCTTACAGCAACACAGTCTAGACACTCACTTTAGACAGACTACACACCATCATCACAGTCCACACACTCACATTAGACAGACTACACACCATGATCACAGTCCACACACTCACGTTAGACAGATTACACAACATCATCAAATTGTCATGTTATTGTATAAATTATTTTGCAAATGAACTGAGGTGTTCTGCTACTTTTATGTTGCTATGTGAAATGTGTGTAGTGATCTGACAAAATGAGCCCTGTTTTCAAAATGAAGCTTAAGCAACTGTATAAAAAATTATACCAAATTCCTCCTCTCTTAGCTGTCATGACAATACAAACTAAACTAGATTATTAATATTCATTAAATATTAGGACAGTGTCATGGTGCTTGTGCGGTATTATGTATGGTAGCTCAGTGGTTAAGGTACTTGACTACTCGTCAAAAGGTCACTAGTTCAAGTCCCCACTGTTGGGCACCGGAGCAAGACCCTTAACCCTCAAATTGTGTTCTGTCATAACTGTAAGTTGCTTTGAATAAAAGTGTCAGCTAAATGCCATAAAATGTAAATAGTTTGGGTAAAGATGTGAAAAGTAATTAAAGATTTAAAAATGATCCATTTCTGAAATATGAAGCTTAGGGTTGTGTGTGTGTGTATGTAGTTGCTATAAAGTCAAAGAGGTTTTTGAATGACAGCTTCATTAGAATGTATCACTATGGGTGACTCGTGGATGAGGCACTAAACTCAGTGAGTGGTAAGCTGGACTGTGGATGTCTGAGAGGTGCAGCAGGAGAGCAGAATGCAGCAGCTCTGTCTGTATTCTGTTCTGTGTCCTGGCATTTCTGTTACTTCCACTGAAATAAAGCTTCATTTTGGACATTGTCTGCTCTTTTATAAGAAATTAAGATCTTTATTAATGTTACCAGGCAGTTTCTTGTGCCTGAGTGAGCTTATCTGAACAGATCAGAACATCTGGTGAAAGTGTGGCTCTATTCTGGGAGAAAGAGAATCACCCAGCCATGGTAATGCAAATCTGAGTTACACCCCACTGCTCTCTCTCTCTCTCTCTCTCTCTCTCTCTCTCTCTCTCTCTCTCTCTCTCTCTCTCTCTCTCTCTCTCTCTAGGCCAGCTGAGGTGGACTATGTCGCCCCCTGCTTTCCAGGTTGGTGGCTCACTCTCCCTGCAGCTACACCAACACCACCTAACATTCATTCCTCTTGTGGTGGTGAGTGTATCATTACCTTGATTAAATGAACTAAATAAGAAAAACAAAAGGCCTCATTCTTAGTAAAGAGAACATGTTTATGCCCCGTAACAACACAGTTCATATTCCTACACTCGCTTCACGGTTCACACTTCCTGTTTACACTTCATTGTTTGCACTATCTAAGTCTGATGTATACATATGTAGCACTGCTAATATTTCTATTTCCATTCTATATCTCTTATATTATTTATTAATGTTATTGCTGCTGGTCCCTCTGTGAGCTAAGTTTTGTTGTACAAGTACAATGATAATAAAGTCTTTTCTTATCTTATCTCAACAAAGACATGAACTAACACAGGTTGTGTTTGACCCCCACCTCCACACCACATGGTCAGACCTTTAGGGTTTAACATGTGGATGACCTCACAATCTTATGCTGAATTATTCAAAAACTTCCAAGGCTAATATCTTTTTTTCTGTAACTCCTTGTTACGTCCTTGTGATTTTCTGAGTTGTTTCCTCTTGCTGTGGTGTTAAAATTTGTTTTTCAGGTTACCCGCATGAGGGCGCACTAATAACCAGTGAGCTGTAGAAATAACACAGTCAAAACAACGGATGACCTGATTGGTTAAAGGGATAATTAACCTTCTATCTGTCATATACAGTCATATACAGATATTTGATTGTCAGAAACATTAAGTGTTGTTCTTTTCTTATTGTTTGGAGTTGTAGGGATGGACGCTGTGTTCTTTTTGCTTTGTTGTTGTATTTCTGTTTTTGTGATTAAGGAGTTGAGGTAAGAGTGATTTGTATTTTATTTTCTTTTGTTTTAGGGAGGTTAGTGATTGAATTCACTTTAGTAGATTTTTTGTTTGTTGCTTTGTTGTAAAGCCCACCCTGAAGAAACACTATGTATATATATATATATAGTGAGAGAGAGAGAGAGAGAGAGAGAGAGAGAGAGAGAGAGAGAGGGTCTCTTAGTTCATGGGTCTCTTAGTTTCAGTCCTGCTCAATTAGTGTTTGGACATATGGTTAGAGAACCTCTGAAACTTTTGAAGGATTGATGGCTACGAAGCGATGAGCCAAATTTAGGATTGATAAATTATGTGAGTCATTTTAAAGAATCGTTAGAATCCGCTTGTTAACTTCTTAAAAGGAGTTAGCTGCAGTGCAATCAAAAATGAAGAGGAGATACGATAAAATTGCTACAGTCTGTTCGTTTTAGCCAGGTGATGAGGTGTTGGTTTTGTTGCCTCATGTCATTCTAAACAAGATTTTCAGCACCATATGTTATCATGGATAAAATCAGTGAGACGGATTATGTGATACAAACTCTGGACCGAAAACATAAAACTCATGCTTGCCACATCAGTAAATTAAAACGGTATATTCTACTGTCACGTTCAAAACCTAATGTTGTTCCTTCTGCTGTTGCTATGTTGGTACCTATAAAGGATGAGGATAATGGGTTAGTTCCTTCTGCACCAGTGATGGCTGCGCGTTTGCCCAACTCCACTATACTACAGGAATTGGATGGTTATTTATCAAATCTAGAGCCAAAAGAGTGTTCTGATGTTAAGTCTTTAACCCGATATCATGGTTTGTTTTCTGATATACCAACTCAGACCTCCGAGATCGTTCATGATATGGATGTGGGAGATCATCCCCCAATTAAGCAACTCTCTTTGCTTAGTCGGATTAAATGATCAGATTTCAAAAGTGACCTCTACTGGCAGTAACTGCTGAGTCACACAAACCTTTATATAGTGCACGCTGGCAATAAAGCCTTTCATGCTTTTGTTCTATAATAAACCAAGCAGGAATACAGGTTTACATATTAAGCCATTTCATGTTTAGTAGGAAATTTTGATGAGAACAAAATTATTGTGCTTAAAACAGAAGTTTCTATCTGGTCTGACTGGTTTATTTTTCCATGGTTTCTTTTACCTATACCATATCAGGGCTGGGTTGGTCCAAACCCACATATCTCCATAACTTCAGCAAGTGTCTCTAGATTACTAATCGTAGCCCAAACTGAGAATATACTGAATATATAACACAATGATGTAAATCTTTATTTACTTTACATAGAGAACACAGGTCTGATTTGGTGACACTCTGCTTTAAAGCAGACAAGAGCCAGATTTTCCAGATGCACTACAGTACTTCAGAGTATCAGTCTGTGCACTCTCTCTAATAGTTATAATGATTTTACCACTACAGCCGCTCTACTGATGTCAGTAGCATAAGGATGATTGATATGTGCCTCAACCAGCTTATTGTAAAACTCCTGTAACTGATTCTTAACTGTACTCATTACCCTGGCAGCAGGTCAGTGAACTGTATGGCCTTTTTGGAAGGCAGATAGAACATTCCAGGGATGAAACATGGAGACGGGCAGATCGGCAAGAAATGACAGACATGATGAAGAAAATAAAATAGGGTGAACAAACAAGAGCAAGATGAGAAACATGAAACAATAATCATGCAGAGAAAGCACAAGTTAGGCTGAAACAGTATGAGGACCACTTAAATATTCAACTCTTCTAGTATAAAGAATTTTCCTGATATATCTTCTGTGTTTCCTGTTTGTCCTACAATGTATTGAACAGAAATAGCACAGGTCACATTGCACAACAGAAACCAACAGAAATAAACAATAAATACCTTATTACAACAGCCTGCTGATCATGTAATTAAAACAAAGGTAAGCTTCTCTCCTTGCACTGTCTGGCTTATCATTCATGTTGCGTTCATTTTGTAATAAACTGCGGTTGGATTCTTACAGTGACTCCAAAATTCTTTGGCAGGTGTGGGTAAGAATCTGATGTGTTTTGTAAATCTGCATGTTCATTCAGTTCTCTCGACTTTTGGGGATCACTGGCTCTCTGCCTCTGAGAAGATGATGAGCAATGTGTGAGACAACAGCAGTTCTTCCCTCAGCACAGCTGGCTCTTCATCTGGCTCTGGGCTGATTGGAGATCGGTGGATTGGGTGAGTTCAAGAGTGTCTCTCTGATGAGCTTCACCTGGGTTTCATTAGCTCTGTTCTGGGAGCTGTCCAGGGTTCTGACACACATTGAGTTCCATGTTGCTGAAACAGATGTTACGAGCCAGTCTAGATAGGGGCAGTGACAGAAATGATTAAATGATGAATTAAATGAGAACAATCAAACAATAAATAAAAACACACTGGCCACATCAAAGCTGGACATGCAGCTATCAAGTGTCCTCTTTCGTGACAGTAAAAACACTCGTGTTTCCCAGGGACTTCACTCGTTTTCTGTGGGGTTACTGGACTGTCTTTGCAACCAGATAAACTGATCCTGGATCAGCATGTGTACTTGGATAATATGTTTGACCCACTGAAGTCTCAGGGCATTGTCTCTGTTTTTGCATATTTTCTTAAATTCAATTTAAAGCTTCTTAATTATACTTACATTTACTTATATTTGAACAAAAAATTAATATTTTCAATTTATGACACTTTTACTTATAAAGATCCTAATACAATGACTCTCAGATCATTGTAGTGTTTTATCAAGAACCACTGGAGGGCAGCCTCACATTGTTTAGTGCATCTTAATGTTTGTTTGTTTACAGTGTCACTCTCTATGAATGTTGTTTTTGTTGATTCTTTGTCTGGTTTCATATTTATTTGGAGTGAAGATGCTGCCAAACAAAAACAAGGCACTAAATTAGCATTTTATTGGATCATTATTTGGTTATTTAGCAGGAAAATCCACAGTAAATTTAACAGGACTGTTCAGCTAGAACTCTTTAATTAGTCCTCTTACGTTTGTCAGCATTGATAATTGACTTTGTAAAATTATATTGACACGTCCAAAACAAAATTATTAAAAAATTATTTTACATAATTGTTTTTAAACATCTTAATTACATATATGTTTTGATAATACCGATTAAGACAAATTTTAACATATCGAAAAACGAACAAACGGGGGAAAAAAATTAATTTATGTTTTAATGCCTAGATATTTTCCTGCATATTTTGAAATGTATTTATTCTATCCGTTATTACTCTTTTGAAAAAGGCTTTCTAAAGCGCAGAGAGAGCAGCTTCTTTAAAGCAGGAGGTTTTTGTACGACCAGTGAACGAGTTTGTATCACTGTGGTTGACTTTTGGTGGCGGCACAAAACTCTCAATTGGACGTAAGTAACTTTCACTGCTTTTACAAAAGTTGCTATTTTCTGAAATCATAATCGATATGTTTGATGATAATGCAGACTTAAAAACTTTGCGATTGCATTTATTGTGATTTACGGAGCAACAGCTATTTCGACGTAGTTGATCTAATAATAAAATGTATGTGTGTGTTTTATTTTATTATTTTAAAAATCTAAAAATATTTTGGGAAAGTCCTTTATGAGTTTTCTAAAGCGCTAATGTCGAAGCTACATATTACGCGGTAAATAGCGGAGAGAGCGGCGTGTTTAGATCAGGAGGTTTTTGGACGGACAGTAAAGGAGATTGTAGCTCTGTGGTGGACTTTGGGTGGCGGAACAAAACTATCAGTTGGACGTAAGTAAACTTTAACTTTTCTTCACTATTAATCACACATTATGTAGCGTTGTATGCACGGTGGTTTTGTAAACTACTCGTACTCTTTTATAGACTAATTGTGACGTTAAGTATCTTCCTATATCATAACCGCTGCTATGTCCTTATAGACCTTTTAATTTATACCGATGGAGAGTTTCTTAAGTGTCGTTCAGTAGTAAAAACATACATGTTTCAGAAATATCTCTCCACAAGCCTTCATCTGCATGCTGGGTATATTTTAAAAGGCAGAAATATCGGTGCCTGACTGGAACGTATCGGTGCAGTTCACGTTTACCACAATACTCGCATACTGAAGGATCAAAACCTTGTATGTCTTTAGATAAATTATCTTGACTTGGATGTTGCATTAAATGTTGTGTTTGTAGTATACAAAAATATGAAAAATATCTCCTAAAACACATTTTTGTAATCAATTGATATGATTCTACAGAGTCTACATATATCTAACGCATAGACAATAACGATATAAGTCTGAAATAGTTTAAAGGGATCATCGAATTCACTTTACACGCACACTTCGCAACTCAAAACTCTCATTTGGATGTAAATAACGTTTTCTCCGTATTCAAATTAGCTTCTGTTTTTATTTTTATATCTTTTTTCTAATTATATATTGTATGTATGTAGTATCTTTAATAACTTCTTTCATTACAAAAAAAAGACAAAAAAAACAAAAAAAACAAGCGTCTTTGGGGTTGTATCGTTCACTAATTCTGAAGCTAAACTACGGCGCTGTAAAGAGAGGAGACGGCAGTGTGTTTAGAGCAGGTTTATGTACGGACCTTAAACGAAGTTAGTGTGGAGGACACTGGACGTAAGAAGAACTTCACTTTTTATTCCCAGTAAATCACAATTTTATGTAGGTATTGTTTTTAATAAGGGTATCTTTATTCTAGCGCATTAAAGGTCATTTTATTAGCGCATCTATCCTAACCGTTGCAGTGTTATTGCGAGCCTTTAGTATAAATCGACCCATATTTTTATCGTTTTTAGTAAAAGAATAAACGTTTCAGCTAAATCCGCCAGCAAACCTTTATTCCTGCCTACTGGGTTAATTTATATTAGTATAAGTGTTTGTCTCTGACTGGTGGTTCTCGATGCAAAGCACTTTAACCGTAATACTAGCATACTGAACAATCACTGTCTGTTAAATATACTTCCATTTTAATTTATGTATGATTATAAATTATATTGATTTAAATGGTTCATGAATTAAATATACTGCCAGGGTTTTAATGCCCATGGAAAATTATATTGTTGATCTAAAACATTTCTGATTTCAGTTCCACAAAAAGAGGAAGTGAAACACAACTGATTTTCCTGCTAACGGTTCCTGCCTGTCTGAGCTGTAGACTGTGTTGTGTCTCCTAGGTGACGCCCCGCCCACCCTCACGGTCCTGCCCCCCTCCAGTGTACAGCTGCAGCAGGAGAAGGTCACACTCGTGTGTCTGGCCAACAAGGGCTTCCCCTCAGACTGGAAGCTGAGCTGGAAGGTGGCTGGTAGCAGCTGGAGCTCGGGGGTGAGCCAGAGCTCTGGGCTTCTGCAGAAGGACGGCCTCTACAGCTGGAGCAGCACCCTGACCCTCCAGAAGGAGGAGTGGCTGAAGAACACAGTGACCTGTGAGGCCACCAAGGACTCCCAGTCTCCTGTCACACAGACACTGAGTAGAGAGCAGTGTGCTGAGGCGTGAAACTCCCACATGTGTACTGAAGTGTTCTCCTCTCATT